>NC_051176.1:148108144-148464636 GCF_013339695.2 Rhipicephalus sanguineus
TGAGCGATTGGTGGCCGCGGGATTATCGTGAAGATATAGTTTTAGCTGTGGCGGGCAGAAATGATGACACGCGAGCTATAATTCTGGTAGTATTGTCGCTCTTTAGGAGACGCGGTAAAGCGTCGCCTTGATAAACCGTTCTGCGCGGTTATCATGCCAGCTTTGCGGCACATGTTTTTACGGCCGTCGACTTAGATGTGTTCCCGATCGCCAGTGCGTTCAACACCATGCACGTCCATTTCACTAATAAATGTATGTTTTCTGCCATACATGCTGTCGTAGGAATCTACAAACCCTCGCTTGCAAACGTGCGAAGATTCGCAAATTTGTCAGCGCTGCCATTGTTAAACGTTGTCATAACTCTGGATGTTTCGCTTGGGGGCAAGATTTTTTAAGAACCCTGTTTACTCGTAGACGTTTTCGAAGCGCCGTTTCAGCAATATCGTAACTGAAGCCATAACACAATACGTGCGTAATTCCACATTTTACGAATCCATGTTATATATTCTCAACCAAAATTTTTCGGTATACCACAAGCCAAAGCAGCGAACTGTATCTTGGTCGCAGCCAATGAAGCTTTCTTTTTAAAAAAAACCCACCCTGTATATGCAGAACCATCACTGACTCCCTTGGAGCAAGGGAGTCATCTATTTCATTCAGGAGCGTCGACCAGAGCATTGTGACTCCCCTTAGAAAAAAAGGTGGTCATCGGCTGCCACAAAGAGAGTCAAGCAGACGTGACTCCCTTTTGACTCTCTTTTTTTTAAGAGTGATGGGAGGCAATCGCCGGGCATATTCCAAAGGCGCAAAAGCACTTCACCTCGCATTCCGGAACGATCTGCATGGACGAAGCGAAACTGCAATATAACTGGTACCAGCTAGCTTCGGATCGACGATAATAGCCTTTACCAAAGCAAGATCACCCAGTATACGGCACAGGAGGTAGCATTCGCCCTAACCATTACGGATAAAGACCGGAGAGGAGAGTCGGCCTTGGTGCTCAGACTCCCAAATATCCTGTCGCTTATGTTTAGTTGGAAACATGCCCAAGGCGGGATGAAAAATTTTGGGACGCATGGCTTACAAGAACACCATGTCATCGTGTGGTGTCCCAGGATGTGAGGGACACGAAAGGGCGGATCGGCTAGCTGGTGCAGCGCCGAGAAGCGCTATCGATGAACGTTCGATAAACGCACGTGACGTCTCGGAAAACCTACGATGCAACCTCCCACGACTTTGCCGGGAAACGGACTCCTGATTGGCGCCGTGACGACACACTCGTTATTTACAGAGCACGATATGAGCCCGTTGTGTGGAGAACAGCCCACCCTTGCCCACATTACGTGGGAGTGCAACTCGCGGCCCCAAATACCGAATCCCCGAAAGCGGGGGTAAATTCCCAGAAGCAGACAGCGTGAGACGGCCTTGTTAGCACAGAACGGGAGAGCCAGCTTTTCCTCCTCGATCGAGCCCAGCGAGCCGCAAAGGCAAGCTGAATCCTGGATTGAGGGCCCTACCCACTGATCCTTGAATCCTCTTCATGCAATAAACGTTTACTACTACTAAGTACTACCCAATGTTTCTCATATCAGATGAGAAACACTGGATATGAAGTAACTGAGACATACTTCACAGAATGTTTGTCGAAATAAAAGAAAACATTGCAAAATCAATAAAAGCATCTAATCCATATCCCGGTATGATTAAACGCAGGTACAAGTTGTGTTGTCGTTGCTCAACTTTAATGCATTGCGATATCGTAGGGGCAAACTAGTCCAGTATTTTATTTTCAAATAGCAGCGCGAAAAACACAAAGAAGTTACAAGAACACAGGACGGGCGCAGTGTAATTGTGCTGTTGTGTATTTTGAGCTGCTCTTCGAAAGTCATAAACCAAATGGCCCAAACCAAAGGTTTACGTTCAATAGGTCAGCCAGCGCGAGATTGTGCATGAATTATTTGAAAATTGCGATCGGCAGTTGATGTTAAAAGGAGCAGCAATGTACATGCGGTGGGGGATCAACCTTGCAGTTTAATCATATTAATCTTTCAAATTTACTTTTACTGGGACTAACAATTCTATAACCTTAATTCATTGCGGAGATGGTGTCGGATATGCATGGAAGAGCACTTACCTGCAACTTCAGAGCGAATTGTGCAGCACCAAGCCTGCAAGGCGAAGATAAATGTGAGTACGACTCAAGCAGGACTGCGAGAAAGGTTCCACAACGGCTGCAGCATGGTAAAACAAAATTGCTAGGCCTGCGTGGAACACTCAGCACAGTCACAGCGAAAGCTGGAACAGCGGCCTTTCTAGAGCCCGTTGTAGACTCTCTTGGGGCAACTAATACAAGCACTCATGCAAGGTACCCACTACGCCATAAATCATCGGATGGATGGATGGTGGATAGTCCTGAGAGACGCGACTAGCGCGCAGTGGGCTTCTCCCACGTTGGGACGGGCAGGCTTAGCCTGACCGCCGCATCGTGGGCTCTCTGGACGGCCCAAAGCTGATCCCCCTTGTTGGGGCTTCTGATGGCGCAGCTCCACTTGGCTGGGTCGGCTTGTTCACTGCCCAGTAACGAGGGGCATCGCCAGAGCATATGCTCTAAGTTAGCTATTTCCCCACAAAGGGGACACGAGCTGCTAGTGTAAGTATCCGGGTAAATTTTGTGAAATAAGGCCATATTTTGGATATGAATCAGTCTGCAGGAGTCTAAGCGTCATGGCCTGGGCTCTGTGTAGTTTTCTGTGAGGAGGGGGGTAGACCCTCCTGCCTAGGTAGAAGTGCTGCGTAATTTCATTGTATGGGACATTCATGAACTATTCGTCCCTGTGCGGAGAAGCGTGGTACCTGCTACACATTTGTAAGGCGTTATGTGCACTTTGTTTGCGCTGTGGCTGATGACGATGAAGAATTATGGCTGAGCCTTTTGTAATGGGTTGGAAGCAATCAACGACCCGGTCACTCGTTGCGCAATTCGCATTGTGTGACGCTTGGTGTTTTACTCTTCTACGACGCTATATTTACATATGTTAATACGATGCCCGAATGACACTTGTATAGGGCATTGTTGCGAAGGAGTTTCAAGCATTGGCGTGGCTCTGTGATATAATACTCGACAGCTACGTAGCGGGCCCGGGTTCAAATCCTATCCTTTTCCAGAAATTTTTTTTCTCACTTCATTTTTTCTCATTTCGCGCGAGAGCGGTTACGGACACCGGCGGCTGCGCACAACTACAGCGCCAAAATCGGCTCTTGTTGGGATCTCATAACAGCTTTCGCTATAGTATATATAAGGGCTCCCAAACACCATCACTGTCACCAGAGCCATGGCCTAGAGCACAGAGTGGCTGCTTACCAATGGCTAGGTAGGTGGCGGGTGGACGCAAAGAATAACACGCACCACCGGTGGTATCTGTCGCCCAGGTTGACGCCACTCAGCAAGAGTGGCAGACGTTCCTAGAAATTTTCTTTCTTGTTTCATTTTTTTCTTATTACGGACACCGGCAGCGGACAAATACCCCACTGCCCTTGTGATCTGATAACATCTTTCGCTGTAAAAATGAGGAATCGCACTGCAAAACGACCCAAATACGGATATAACAAGAGTTCCACTGTTGCAGCACCACACTGCATATTCACGTACGTCTTGCAACTCAAGCTCAGCCGAGGATTTCGAAGCTTAAATGAATGAACAGTAATGAAGCACTGGGATGAAATACTCAAATATTTATTAGCTGCTGAACGATAGACAGCGCAGAAAAAACCGTAGAGATCCACGTTTGTGTCTCTGGTTTTAGACAAACTTGAGCGCCTTTGTAAATTTCGTCGGGGGATTCTGACACCGCAGCTAAGCCAAACAATGTTTTAGGCAGTAACGACGAACCTTTAACTCATAATATGCATAGTATGGACTGGTGGCGAGTAGTGGGATTTACCCAATTTTTGTGGTGCATACCCGTTTATGATGGACCGCTACGATGACATGACACGCCGACAAGCAGAGACCCTAAGGTGCTTCGGAATGTTAGCAAAAAGGGAGTGCAATTGAGCATGCGCGCACAACAGGCCATAAAGCGTGCGCAGACAACAGCAATTTTGAAAACTGAGCATTTACGTTCGAAAGCCACAATCTGACTATGAAAGAAGCTGTGTTTAAACTCCCGATTAACTTCTAAGTGTCTTTTCACATGTATTCTTTTCACATGCATGCATGATGATCATTTGAAATAATGGCGTCAAATTCTATTTCTGAGCTAACTAAAGTTATGTATGCAAGAGGTTTAGTAGACTGGTTAGCAAAAGTGCAAATTACGTTTAATGAATCCTAGAGCTTTTGAAGCCTTACTGGCTATTGCATGAACATGAGCATTCCATGAGAGGTCATAAGTGAGAAGGACGCCTAAGTATTTTTATGTCGACACATTTTCGACTAGCATATTGTTCATGTACGAATGCAGCTCCGTGTTGGTGGTTCTACATTTTATATACTTCGTTTAAAAAAATAATTTCCATCTGCTATTGATAACTTGAGCGGGCGCTTTGACTGGTGTCAGATTGAAGTGCATTCATATCCTCACTGCCAGTAATCTGTATATGAGACAATTGTCCGCAAATAGTCTGACGATGACAAGTCGTTGCTTATATCGTTAACATAAATTTGGGATAAGATTGGCCGTAACACGGTGCCTTGCGGGACGCCTGATTTTACCTTTATAATTAGACAAAGTATTGTTAACAAAGACAAACTGGTAGTGATCCAACAAATAATTAACAATACAGTTAGAAACGTTAGTGCTAATGTTTAGGGCGCTAAGTTTCATATAAACGGTTATGGGGGACCTTGTAGAAGGATTTTCCGGTCTATAAATATTGCCACGCGCTAGTGGTGGCGGAAGGAGAGAGCGAAGAAGTTGGCGGCTGTTGTGGCCGAAATGCCATTTCGGTATCTAAATAACCAGTTAGAAGATTATATAGCTCACCTGAAAATAAGCAATATAATTGCGACTGATGCATCAGTATCAAAGGAAAAGGCGGAGGTTGGCATCTTCTCCCCTTTTCTTGACTGGTCTTTTTCGGTTCGACTTATACTCCTATATTCATTGCAGAATTATTGGCAATTGTTCTAGCATTACGCAAACTTCCCTCAAGTGAATCAACAGCAGTGATAATTACAGATTCTCTATCAGTATGTACTGCACTTTCTGCGACAACAAATTTAACACTCATTCGTTTGTTTAGTCACCTAATACCGGCAAACTTACAAAAAGTTCAGTTGCTATGGGTACCAGGCCACCGCGGATTATCTTTGAACGAAATGGCTGACTCATTAGCCACAATCGCCCTGAGTGGACCCCTCATCCCAATTTTACCAGATACGGCTTACGCGGCAGCATTGAGATTCAGAAATGCTTGTTTGCAAAGCGAAATGGGCAAATTCTCATTGGATAAATTTAAAGACGTCGCACATCTAAGATATGGCTGGAATAAACAATGGTCTTTATCTCGCCAATTGGAAGTTTCATACACCAGATTACGATGTAGGATTCCGCAATTGAATTATTACCTACATAAAACTGGCCTCAAGGCGTCCTCGTTATGCATGTTTTCCAATGAAATTGAAACAATACATCATTTCTTTTTATTTTGTCGCCGCTACTCTAATCAGAGAAAAAGATACCTTGTAGCGCCATTTAAGAAGTTAGGATTAGCAATGAATGTTCCAGAAATTTTATCGTTTGGCGGCACTTTGTTAGGGTATAGCCACAGCGATGTCTGCTCTGCTGTGTTCGATTACATCAATGAAACAAAAAAATTACCGTGTTAGTCTATTTATCTCTGTCCATAATATTGATTCGAAATCTGTTATTATTTCTCTTAGAAACTACCAAAACTATACTCTGTCCGCTTGCTCCTTCAACAATTACATTTTTTTAACCTAAATTAAAGATTTGTTTAGTATAATTGGCGATTACCTTAACAGTGATGCTACCGAGGACTTCTGATTTGGAGCAATTTTTTGGAGCAGCAAAATTTCCGTTTTGGAGCACTTTGGAGCAGCAATATTTTCACCTTGGAGCACTTTGGAGCAGATAATTTTGCATCTGGGAACACTCTGGAGCAGCGAATTTTACATCCTGGAGTGCACTACAGAAGCATATTGCATTAACATTCAAGCACCTGAATATTATTATAGGGCTCTTATGAAGGCTAGAAATATTTCGATTCATTGCAAATCTCATGAAAAAAATCATCTCAGAAGCATAGGCGTTCGCACAGGGGGGGCAGGGGGCCGGCCGCCCCCCCTAATCACCTAAGAGGGGGGGGGGCGCAAAATCTGCCCCGTACATTGACCCTGGTGGCGAGGGTGAGGTCCAGGTTCGCCGTTACTTGCCACAAGTCGTCGCCATTACGGGAGGACCGCAGATAACCCCACGCCTGATGAGGAGCGTTGAAGTCACCAGCGACCACAGGCGGGGAGACATCGGCCCTGCCGGCAGCCCTATACTCAAGAGCGTCGCGAACCTCTGTCTCGAGTCCCTTGGCGAACTATAAATGTAAAGGATGAAAACCCTACACTTTAACTGACCCCCCGGAATAATTTCGGGGAGCGAGTGATCCACCTTACTGGTGTCCATAGAGAGATCATGCGTGACGAAGGTGCATCCCTTAGAGACGAGCGTGCAAATGCCTCTCCGTCCGTCTCCATAAACAGCGTGCGATTTGTAACACGGTAGAACAAACGAATCCAAAAGCGTCTCCTGAAGCAAAATGACGTGTGGCTTCTCAGAGTGACAACGAATGAACTGCTGAAGGAACGCCCTCTTGCGGTGCAACCCCCAGCAGTTCCACTGCCAAATCCTGAACTCTTTAGGCTGACCCTCCATGGCTAGACTCGAAAGGTTTGCACTAGGTTTCGAGCGCGTTGACCTTAGCGTCCAGCAGGGGCGTAGTTAAGGGGGAGGGGGGTTCAGCCCCCCCCGAAATTTTTCAATTTTGCTTGCGTATATATACACGCAGACACACAAACGCACGCACGAACATACATAACGTATGGTTGAACCCCCCCCCCCCCCCCGCGAAAAAAAATTTCTGGCTAGTCCCCTGGCGTCCAGTGTACAGAAGTTAACGTCCAACGCATTGACCTTAGCGTCCAGAGCGTTGAACTTGTCAGCCAAGTTATGGACCTTAACATTAACCATTGCTACTGTTTCGCTAAGCGATTTGAACATATCTCTGATCTCCGTCGTAAAACTGTCCAGCCCATCGTTATATATATATATATATATATATATATATATATATATATATATATATATATATATATATATATATATATATAAATATATATATTCAAATCGCTTCCAACGCTCCTTTCATTGTTAAAGTCTTGGCTCAGGTTACGTGGGACGACCCTTATGACAAGGACGTCTCATGCGTGATGGGAGAGAAGCGTAAAATGGGGGATCGGAGGGGGTGCGTCCACATGACAATAGTCGTGAAGACAGTCACATAACAAACAGGACTTTATCAGAGAGAGAGAGAGAAGGGAAATGAAATGCAGAGACTTGGTCAGGGAGGCTAACCACGCATGCAGGTTATATCGGTACACACGGGCACTTTTGATCGCGATCAGGACCGATCGGATAGACTTGCATCCTGCCGCCCGGTTCTTGGCCCATCCCCCTTTGTGGGTAAGCGCCATCAAGACGAGGACATCATCAAGTAAACAGCTGTTCGCATCGAGTTCCCTGTTTCCTCTCGCGACAATATAGAATCGATGCCTGTTTTATTACGAATGCCTTCCTGAATCTATTAGTTCACATAATTGAGTTTCGCATGAGCGGCCACGCCCAAAACCACGCCGACTTGGTAAGCAGTTATTTCATAATTACAGATGATACAATATGCTCTAAAAGTTTACGTGGTATGCTCGTTACTGAAAATGACCAGTAGTTAGAAAGCAGAGAGCTGTCATCCGATTTAAAAGTTAAAGTAATGCCGGCAATTTTTCAGGCATCTGGTACGCTTCCGCTATCAAATGACTGCTGAAAGACATCTGCTATTATACGAGAAATAAAAGGATTAACTATTTTTAGCACTTTTGTGCAGATACCAACCAGGCCAGGTGCAGAGTTATTATGGAGCATTTCAGTAGCCCATTCTACGCCTTGATAGGTGATAATTAAATCGTCCTTGACTGACACGAGAGCCGTGATAAGATCGTTAAAGAGGGGGATCGGATTATCATCAGTGTTAATACGAAACCGAAAAATGCATTTAATTCAGTCGCAACATGCGATGGTGAAAGCGGTACTCCGTGCTTGGAAATCGACACTTGGGATAACGAAGAAGATTCAGGGTTAATTCTTTTCCCCAATTCTAGTATTTTTCTTTTTTGAGCTGTTATATTAGGTACTGGTTCGATTCTCATTGCCAACCGGAGAACGCTATTTTTTTTTCTCTAATTGGTCGGTGGACCCATAAAAATCCACGAAGGTCTCCGGGCACACCTTATCGCACTACAGCCAAAGTTGAAATGGTACGGCATCTCCTCTCCTACGGGGGACCGTAGGAGAGGAGAAAGAGGGGGAAGCGTAGGAGAGGGCGATACATATCCCGTACTGTCGCAGCGCATTGTCTTTAGGGAGCCTTCATGTGTGCACGCCCCCTCCGTTTTTAAGACTGGTTATGGGAGAGGGGAAGGGAGAGGGGAAGTGGAGAGGGCGAGGGGAGAGGGAAAGGGGAGAGGGGTAGAGGACATGGGGAATGGTGAGGGGGAGTGGAGAGGAGGTGTGTGGAGAGGGTATGCGCATGCGCAGTAAGGGTGGTCACGCCGCACACCACCACCACCGGACAGATACTGCCGTTTACTGCCGGCTGCCGGGAGATACGCCGGACAACGGAGACGTGACAAGGTTAGACTAAGAGGAGCTACGCCCCTAAAACAAAATGTTGGTGGCGACGCCACCTTGAAGTTGCCGCACCATTCGCCTTGACGGCACATGTTTTGACGGCGCCTATGGACTACGTAGCTCCTAATCGGTAGAAATGAACTACATTGTCTTCTGAGGGCGCCATAGACTTAACGTACCAAGTTTGGGGTAATTTTGTTGAGCCAATGGCGCCAAAATACGATAAATACACTTTGAAATCCGTGACGTCACGCGGGGAGGTTTCGGAGTGAAATTTAAAAATGAAGCTTTGAACTTGATTTTTTTTTGACAACATATTGAGCGCTCACAAACAGGGACGTAAGGGAGACGACAACACAATGCGCTAACTTCAACAATTTTATTTCCAGAAAACACCAAACTATTTATCCGTGCACAGTGGCGCCACGAGTCCACCCGCTAGCCAACCAGAAAAGCCCGCGCCCGATCTAAAAGGTCAAATGATGGTACACTCACACACGTGCCACCATTGTGAGAGATAGCTTGGGCTTCGATTATCTCTCGGACGTCTTTATCTTTATGCTTCGCCAGTACCGTGCAAGAATCATAGATTGGTGCGCAACCGCATTCCAAGCAATGTACAGGCAAATGGCCGTAATTATTCTTGTTTTTAACATTTAACTTGTGTTCGCGAAAACGATCGTTAAGGCATCTTCCCGTCTGACCTATGTACTTATTTCCACAGGTCAGCGGGAGCTCGTAAACCACCTTTTGTACACAATCCACAAGAGGGTCGCGATGGTTCTTGGAGCATCCGACAGCTGGCCTGCGGTACGGGTCCGTCAAGCTACATAACCTGTCAAGTTTTTCCGGTGCTGAGAACATCACTTTGATGTTCACACGACTAGCTATTTTCTTTAGATTATGCGCCATTTTGTGCAGATAAGGTACTACTGCCACTCTGCTCCTACTTTTCGCCTGTTGGATGGCCGCGTCTTGAGGCCTACTGTCCAAGCGGCATATTTTAAGCAGACCCTCGACAACCGACCCCTGTACAGTCTTTGGGTAGCCTGCTGCCGATAACCTTTCGGACCGGCTCAAGACTTTCATTATCTTATGGTGGCAGGATTTCTTCAATGCGGTACCAAAACACAGATTGGTAATGCTTCGAGTGAGCAGATTGGTATGGCAACAGTGGCATATTAGCTCTGGGTTTATATTCCCAACACGTGTGCTGTTCCATGAATTCAAGTTCAATATCTAAAAACCACAGCACGTTATCGGACGGTTCTTCAACTGTTAGAGTGGGCTAAGGCCAGTAGAAAAAAACATTTTTGAGTTCATCTACCGATACGTGTGATTCCGGCTCGAAGTGGACAAGGTAATCGTCCACGTATCTTACAACTTTGACCACCCTGTGCTCCGACAAGACGTGCCAGATTCCTGTCATGGTGGGCTAGAAAAATGTCAGTATCGGCGCCGAACATGAGCCGATGCAGACTCCCTGCTTCTGAAGGAAAACTTTCCCATTTCATGTGACAAATGTCGAGCGGAGATAGCAGCGAAGCAAATCTAAAAAAACATTGAACTGATACCCCGGCTGAGTTCCGAAAAGCAACCGCGCCGTAGTCGTCGATACATTCTTCTACGCATGCAATTAGTTCGTTTTGAGTCAAGGAATAATACAGGTCCTTTATGTCAAAGGAGCAGGCCAACAAGCCTTTGTCTGCGTTATTCTTCAAGAACTGCGCACCAATGTATGATTCTTGCACGGTACTGGCGAAGCATAAAGATAAAGACGTCCGAGAGATAATCGAAGCCCTAGCTATCTCTCGCAATGGTGGCACCAGGGGCGTAGCCAGAAATTTTTTTCGGGGGGGGTTCAACCATACTTTATGTATGTTCGTGCGTGCGTTTGTATGTGTGCGTGCCTATATACGCAAGCAAAACTGAAAAATTTCGGGGGGGGGTTGACCCCCCCCCAACCCCCCCCCTTGGCTACGCCCCTGGGTGGCACGTGTGTGAGTGCACCATCAATTGACCTCTTAGATCGGGAGCGGGCTTTTCCGGTTGGCTAGCGGGTGGACTGGTGGCGCCACTGTGCACGGATAAATAGTTTGGTGTTTTCTGGAAATAAAATTGTTGAAGTTAGCGCATTGTGTTGTCTCCCTTACGTCCCTGTTTGTGAGCGCTCAATATGTTGTCAAGTTCCGTTTACCAACACGCCCAAAAAAAGGCAACGCTAAAAGTTGATTTTATCTGTTAACAAACCCGTGATGGTGAAATTAACAACATTAAAGTTCTCATAGTACAATTTATCAATCTAAACCGACTCATTGTTTCCCTTTAAGCATGGAGACAACATTAAATGTGCCATCTTAAAAACATATATAACGGGCGAGAAAAAGAGGAGAGGGGAACCAGGGAAGAAAAAAAAAGCCTTATGAGCATGTGTGTGACGACGACAATATTACAAGATGCTTCCGATTATTGACTCAGATATCGGTATTCCTTTTCTGTTAGAGTGAGCGAGGGGGCACTGACACAATCCGCGCCTTTGCACATCATCGTGAACATTTCATATATTTCACGTTCCAGGTTGTCCTTGTGTCTGCTCAAAACTTTGGCTTTTTTTTAGCAACGGAGAGCACCCACAGTCTGCGCCGTGAATAGCTAAATTTCTATCGTGTTTGTTCTTGTTGTTGTTCGCGTGCTCTCATTGGCGGTAATTGAGACATCGTCTAGACTTGTCGATGTACGATCGGCCGCACGTCGTGGGATTTCGTATACTATCTCTTTTTTGCATTGCATATAGGGCGGAACACGATTCTTTTTGCGGGATTTGTCGTCTGTGGGACTCCCGTTGACGAGTTCGCAAAAAGACGGAAGTTTTCTCGGTGCAAATTGCCTTTCTTTTTCTTTTACAGCAGATTGCTGCTGAATCAATCCACATCGCAGTTCATCTACGCAGGCGTGGTTCTGCGATACGGAGCGGCTACAAATCCGCAGAGTCTTTTAGCTTTCCGCCGATTTCATTACCATTATCTGCACTGGCCAGGGCGGCACGCTTTGTGCAACGGTCTGGAAAACTGCCCTATAGTTCTGAAATTGTTGCCATGTCGCCGCGAGCAAGCACCTTTTTCAAAGAGCGGAATACCTTCGCTTAGGCAAGCGCTTCACTAAATTATGGACGTACGTACGCGAAATCTATTAATATTTATATAATGGACCAGCGTGAGTTGATCAAGTTAAACGGCAGGAATATTCACGCTGACGTACTTTTGTGCGCGTGCAACGTATTAGTAAAGCCTGAAATAGACTCACGTTGGATACACGTAGTACAGTACTCATGGATCAAATTGCGACAATGCCAGCACGTGACCATTGTAGAGTTACTGTAAACGTAGAATGTACAGTAACTAGGCCGCTAGTACAAGGAACGCCGCTCGTGGGCGCCGGTGGAAACAAGCTGTTGCATTGTGGTACAACGTGAGGGCAAGATGACTGCTTCCGGTTGCCAATGAGCTGCTAGACCTGTGGTTCACCGTATAGAGCCAACGGTGCGCTGCAGACCTGGCGCGCTTTTATATGCCGAGTGCTGACAGAAGTGACTCGGCTGTGCGCAGTCATTCGCAGCAAGCCAGGCTCGCAAGCCTGTCTCATCTCAGTTTCTCGATCGCCGCGCACAAGTGCTTGCAACTTTCGGAGATGCCTGATTCGTCGAACAGGCTGGGCATTTACACGCACAGCGCAACTATTTCCGCTTTTTCGTCACTGAATCCTTCAGACCGATTAATGTAGTAAAACTTTTTGGGCTAGTTGTTTATGCGACATATGTTTATCTCACATTGAGAAAGCGTTGCAGCGTGCTTTTAATGGGGATCAGGTTTTGAATACTTTTAGATATGTCGATGACTTCAGTCCTTTTAGCAAAGCAGGGCGACCTTACATCCCCCGCTTCTGTTTTTAACATTTTAGATGTTTTTAGAGAGCTTGGGCAGGGTCTTTGCTTCACGCATTAGTTACCGGACGCGAACAGGTTACAGCTTTTGGACCTAAAACTAGAGTTCAAGGCTGACCATGTTTGTTTGGCTTATTTTCCGCGAGCCAAGAAAGGGCTGTTGCCTTTTGACTCGGCCCATTCTAAGATTGTCAAAAGGGGCATTGACCTGCAGTGTATGGAACCTGCGCTCCGGGAATCGTGCCCGCATCTCATGAAGGGCAGTTTTAATTTTCAAGTAGGCCGCCTTTTGGCAGCAGGCTTCCCTGCGAAGGTCGTAGTCGCAGTAGCCGAGTCGCTCTTGCAAAGGATGCAACCCGGAGCTAGACGGAATAGAGCTCAGTCTCAACACTTGAAGGACAGGCCAGAGGTAATGATGTATCTGCATTAGCTTTCGCACAACCTCAAGAAGGTTGCCGGCAGACATGACGTCCCTTTGGTCTTTTCAGCGCCATTCAAGTTGCAGAAGCTTTGTCCTCGCACTTGTGCTAAGAGGCTGCCTTATAAGGCACGAGTCTCCCTTCACTAAATGCTCCATCGGAGTCGTTTTTTCGATTACCCTGACCTGTGGAAGAGTCTACATCGACCAAACGGAACGTTGCATTAACGACCGTCTTTGGGAGCATGCTCAAGAAAAGTAAAGAGCAGATAAGTACAGTACGCCCATTTGGTTGAACATGTGACTGCATGCGGTTGCGAGCCACGTTTCCAGAACACCAAGATATTAGGAAGTAGTAAGATTTTTACTTGTCGATTAGCTTTAAAAGCCTTCCTAAAAAAAGAATCAAGCTATCTGTGTCAGCGCGGCTTCGATAGGACTGCAATACGATTTCATGCAGAGCGCTTTTTGATCCGTGGTATTATGTTTTTGAGGCGCCCTTATGATGTGTCACGGAACATGCGCGATAAGGTGTTTATAATTCGGCGGGCGTTCTTCACAATAAAACGTCAGTAGCGCCTGTCCTCGTCTGGCTGGTATTTGTGTTCGTCTGTATTAGCGCTAATTTCACTTTGTAAAAAAAAAAGGGGGGGGGGGAGGGGGGCTAGTTCGTATACATGCTTAGAGAAATACCAAAAAAAAAGAGGCGTAACCATCATGGAAGGACTCGAAACGGAACAGAAAAAGGCGTCCTCTTCTGTTCTGTCTCGTATCCTTCCAAATTGTGACGACTCTTTTTTTTTTTTTTTGGAATTTCAGTAAGATTAATATAAGGTGGTCGACTGCAAGCACCCTTTCGCCTCCGACGAAATGCCGAGATTTAACTTCACAATCCACCAACGTCAGCACAGCGCGGAGCGAAAGAAAAAGCGGAAGTGCTGCAGTGAACCTAGATATCATAGCCATCTTTGTGTATTCACGCGCTGCTGCCAGCACAAGCCGAGTTTTCTGTAGTTGCGAATAACCGCTAAGCCTACGCGTAAGGCGGATGAGCGGACATGCAGCACAGCAAGTTGAAGTCAACTCGAGCTTCCATGGAAAGCACATTAGCCAGAACGACTGGCAGACCAAGATAGACCGCGCAACTTGTGAAATTTGTGTCCTGATCCAAAAGCACAGTCGAATTCGAGAAAGGGACGAATACAAAGCTTATTTTAAGATGTATCGAATCACCTTCCAATATACATTCATTACATTGGGGACGCAAAATGCTCACTGAACGCTCTTTTTCTAGCCGTTAGCTCTTATAGTGAAAACGTCGTGAACGCATTACGGATTGCTTTTGCAAAAAACAAAGGAACAAGGAAAAACAGCGTGAATGTCCTTTCGAACTTGTTTACAAGGTATGATGACAATTGCCAGTACAGAACAACACGGCACAACCAAGGTAAATCTAACTGGTAGCGAAGCTTCCATAGAAGCCCATACGTTCAGAAAATGGCTGCTCATCAGGTGCTTATGGGGCTTAGCGCCATCTGTCTGAGGAGGGAACACTTCCGGCGGAACAAAAACTAAAGCGGATGTGACGCATTATCCGGTAAAAAGTGACGTCATTTTGTTGGCACTAGCGCGAAATTTGACCCCAAACTATTTTTCTTAGGCCCCTCATCGCTAAGGACTCGCGCTACGGCGAGACGGCAAGCCCTTGGCGAGTGCGCTTGAAGCCAACGCTAGCTAAACTAATACATACCCGTCACTAAACAGCGGTATTTAAGTGTACCGCCGTTCAATTCGCCTTGGTTTTACCAGAAAACCTTATTCTTGGAGCTTTTATTCTGCGTTCGTGTCATCTTCCGCAGCGTGAATAAAGCAGGCAGCAGCGTACCTCTCGTGTTTGCAGAGTTACTTATTTGCTTCGCACATGAGCAGGGAACTTAAAGAGAGCATTGCATGCGTGCTTCAGTTCTAACGAGAAGAAATGACGCCTGGTCACGGCAAAGTAATGATACTTCAGTTTTATTCAATGGTCACAATAACGAAAATTTTATCACACCCTATACACAATGAGCAACAAATGTCCGAATAAGTACAGAAAGTGCGTACACTACGTGTACTATGTTTTGCCTTATGTTCCGATAAATTAACCTTAAGTGTAACGTATCAAGACATGCGAATTCTAGCGCGACAGATAACTTAGCGATCTGCTCACCGATAATAGGAAATATAGTAGGCACTGCGTGTTCACGAAGGAAACCGGGCAGCAGGAATACTGATCCATGAAAATCCAGCAAGCGCGCTACTCCGAACCATTGTCCCGGTGTCTTATCTAGAAGAGAGGGCTCGCCAGGCATACGCGTGTTGCTATTGCATCCTTGGAACACCCCATTGTTTCCGCGAGCGTGAAATGTAAGCTGCCTCGTGCCGTTGCCCGTTGAACACCGTAGCCAACACGTTCACCAACGATGAAACGCACCTCGCAACTTCGCGCACATCAAAATCAATTTCTCACCACAATAATTCACAGAACGCATGCAAGTGCGAAACACCAGAACACGTGAGGAGGCGTGTCGTCGGAAACGAACTTACGAGCGCACCTTTCCATGCACCGCAAGGGCTGCACTGAATAACAATGACGTGCGCCTCTCTTCAGGGGGCGCTAAGAAAAAGGTTTTTCGTAATAACTAAACACTGTCATACATTCCTGGCACGCTGCACCGACATAATATTGTTCGGAAAATAAATGTAATTTGTAAAACGTAAAGACTGCTTTACAATGAATAAAACTTGGTTTTTCGCTATTAATGTTTGTCCCTTCAAAGAAAGTCGCGCTTCAATCGCAGCACCCATAGCTCCCCTTGCTGGTGTCGTTGGCAATAGGTTCTGAACCGCTTTTCGCCCGAACCTTTGCGACCTATGTGGATCGACCTTGGCACAACAGAGCGAGTCAGCGCCCCTCACTTTGTGTCGTTAACTGCGATAGTTACCAGCGCGAAAAACTTAAAAGGAAAAAGTGTGGGAGAGGACAGAGCGTGTATGAGAAAATGCGTCGGAACCAACTAGCCCAACTTTATTCCTTAATGATTCTGCGTCGTTCATTTTTCACTATAGTACAGTTGCAGCAGATAATGCACTTGATTTCCCAACAGGCATCGATGCAACGGCGAGTTATCGCGGACTCGCAGATATGCAAACACTGAACACTACCACATATGTCGATGCACACGCGGATTCAGTAGCGCGAGAAGCATGTCGTTCGCTTACATGTGAGGCTTGCATGTTCGCTTACATGTGAGTAACGTCGACGAAGCTTCACAGGCGAGACCGTGCTACTCCGCCACTCTCGCTTGTATACCGTCGACCAGTAGACTGGGAAAGCAAGCTTTACATAGTACAGAAAGGCACCGCAACTGAACTGACTGAACGTCATCTAGTCGCACCGGACTTTATATCCACTGTGCCGGTGGCGACGCTACACGTCGTTTCCGTCATATTGTCACGTGTGCATTGTTTTGCCGTGCCACGGTGATCGCTTTCAGCGCATTTTTCGCCGTAATCATGCTATTGCCCTGTAGAAGACTCGCTTACCGTATCGGAAATTTGATTAACGGTGTCCCGAATTTGGGGGGGGGGGGGGCGAGACAAACGATTAATCCCATTGCACGTGCAACCCGCCGCGATGGTCTGGTCCCATGCTCAAGTTTGGGCGCGCCGAGCTATGCGTTACTGCCGGATAGACGCTGTCGGCGAAGGCTGTTTGTTAAGGGTGTGCGAATAGTGAATTTTAGAACCGAACCAATTACGAATTGGATTGTGATGAGACCGAATCAAATACGAATAGAAATCGAATACTGTTCGAATAGTTTTCGAATAGCAAGGTAACCATTTTGAAAGCAGCCCTAGACTGGTAAGGTAACGATTTTTAAAACAGCCCAATAATTCCACCACATTTTATTTGGAACAAATATTCACAAGCTCTAACAAAGGAAAATTACGATTACTTTTAGTCGACATAAAATACCACAATTATTTAAACTGAGGCAAGCTCGTATACAGCAGCAACTAGAGCCTTCGAAATATTTTGTAGATGCTGGCTGAAACATAGCAGTGACTACAGTAGTCAATGTGGTACTTTGTCAACAGATTTCAAATAAAAGTGATATATAAATATTAAGTAATTTTTATGAGATATCATCATGAATGTCAAGGTGAAGATAGTGGATTAATGACGCTGTCGCTTCGGCAACAATGGAGTTCTAAGCAAAAACGGCTTCATTCTGTGATCAATACAGCGTCGATAGTCCCGTAAGTACAGTACTCACGGATTCAAACACGACATTAATGTTTTAAATATAACGACTGGTATGCACAATTTCTCGAGATAACCACGTCACGTCGCGACGAATCTGGTCTCTAAAGATGATGTTGACTGTAATCTACGCATTCGAATCATGATTACGCCGATATGGCCTGAATTGAAGACGGTAGAAACGAAAATATGTGCGTTCCTTAGCCCTAAATTGTCCTGTTTCAATCCGTGAGTACTGTACATGGTCTGCATGCATCTGAGTAATTCGATGATAAAAATAAGAAAAGTTACCCCTCGCTGTTCCAACTTCTCGTTCACTCAAGCATTTTCCGTCGTTGCCGATTATTCGAAAAAATATTCGGTATTTCGAATATGCACTATTCGATTCGAGTACCGAATCGAATAGAACGCTACTCGATTCGTTATTCGAAATTTTCGAATATTCGCACACCCCTAATGTTTGTCGCCGGACTTGCCAGCGGCGGCGGCACGGACATGTGCGCGCACGCGCTCTTCATTCGTCCCGGAGCACTGCGGCGTCGCGATTCTATAGAAGCGGCTCCACCGAAGCGGCAATGGATAATTAAGAACAAGGTACTTTATAAGATGCGCGTGATTACAATAAATTAGTTCGTTTCCGTCGATTATATTTCTGAAAAGCAAAAGTTCTGCCACTTCCTGTAAGCAGCAAAGTGACTTGACAACTGCAATTGTAACGGCGTAGCTGTTTAAGATCGAGGTTAGGCCGTGCAGAGTGAACATAAAACTGTCATGATCGGCCTCTACCTTATAGCGCGTTGCTCGGCCGGCGCGCTCTCTCTTCGTCCTCTTCTTCATCTTCTTAAGCCCTTGCTAATTGAGGGTAATCGTTAATTAAGGACTTGCTAGTTAAGACATTGCTAATTAATACCATGCTAATTATGAATTTGTTGATTAAAGTCTACCCTAATTGTGACATTGCTAAGTAAGTTATTGCTAGTTAGGGTCTGGTTAATTAAGAGCTGATAATTAATCTATCGTTAATTATGATATTGTTATTTAATAACGTGTTCATTGTGACCATGCTAAGACAGTCTTAATTAAAGACATACTAACTAATCGTTCTCTTCACGTCACCACGACGACATTTCGCCAAGCAATATAGCTCTACGCTCCACATAGCCAAGCCTTGCAATGCCTAGCCAAACCTTTTATGAGAACTCGGCGTTTCCTTCGTTTTGAGCCCGTGCGGCGCACGGCTCATTGCATTGTTTCCGGTAAAGAGATTGTCATTGACGTTTTCAATGATCCCCCGCATCCCGACAAAGGCACAATGTCTGCGTCAGAGAAGACGAACAAGCGTTCTTGGGCCTTTTGCTCGTAATATACAATTATCCGATGGCTAAGCGGTCGGTCAACGTATCGAGGGTGTTTTAACAACATAGACCCCGTAGCGTCCGGCTAGTCAGCAAGAGTTACATTGTGACGCACCGCAGATGCAATCCGAGAGCTCTGCACGTGCGCGGAAGCGGGTGCCCTGCACTACAGAGCCCTCCACTGCGGCCTCCCTTGTAATTATATCGTGACTTTGGCACGTAAAGTTCCAGAAATTGTGATTATTAACGCCCCAAAAAGAGCAATTATAAAAGTCGAAAAGTCCTTTGAGACATAGTTGCATTTGCCCATCAAGCCAACTCGCACGCATAAAAATTCGGTAGCTGAACCCACCTGGTCGTTTCAGCTGTTTGAGCGTGTTTATGCCGGAATTTGTGTTGGTGCAATGAACTTTTTGTTTAGAATAAGATTACTATTAGCTGGTGACGGTCGAAGAAAACCCCGGCCCTCTGTCGGAAAAGCAGGAGCGTGAACCATGGCCAAGATCGTATATCGAATTATATCTTGAAGCGCTGTTCCCACAGTATTGCTCTTATTTTGGTCAGTAAGTTCTCAAAAATTACCTAGTAAATGGAAAATGACAAGTGTAACTTTTATATTTAAAAGCAGCTCTCGTGATTTGGTAAGCAATTATAGACCGGTATCTTTGACATCTCTTTGTTGTAAAACATTGGAGCATATTATTTACTCTTACCTTATTAAGCACCTTCGTAACAATTGTTTTTTTTTTTTCATTCCGGCGTTTGACATTTGACGTAGTCCCACATAGCTTACTTTTATATAGCCTTTCATTTCTTGGTCGTCTCGATTCACTTCACGGTTGGCTTAAAGACTATTTGTACGAACGTCAGCAAAAAGTGGTATATTCACCGGTGCGGCGTCATAAACGGCTGACGTTTTATCGGGTGCGCCTCAGGGGTCGGTCCTTGGGCCACTGCTGTCCCTCATTTTTATCAATGATCTCAGTGATGGCCTTGTTTCGAATGTCAGACTGTATGCGGATGATTGCGCTGTATACCACCCTGTGTCATGTGTAGAGGATGCGAATGTTTTCCGGTCTGATCTTAAAACAAATTGTTCTTGGCGTATACCAAATGGAAAATGGATTTGAACATAGGAAAATGTTATCATGCGCGATTTACTAACAAAAAAAAGAAGGTGTATCTAGTTGATACTTTCTAAACAATGTATTAGTACAATGCGCTAATGAAGTCAAGTACCTGGCCCTAACTTTAACAGCGACATTGGACTGGACATCACACATTGACAAAACATGCGTCACAGCATGTCGCTTGTTACACCTTTTCCAAAATAATTTCAAGTATGCGCCCAAGGCACTGAAGGAAATTTTGTACCTCACTAATATTAGGCCCGTGTTGCAATACGCATGCGCAGCTTGGGACCCCTTCACAAATGTTCTTGAAGATAAGTTAGAGTGAGTCCAAAAAGGAGCTGCAAGATTCGTCACGGGAAACTGGTTACAAAATTAGAAGTTCGCAAATCAGAGTAGAACTGGGGTGGAAGTTACTTTCCACACGCAGAAAAATAGTCAGGCTAAAGCTTGTACATAACATCTACAGCGGTAAATGCTCTTCACCCCTACGACTCGCACCGGTCGCGCGACCATTTGTTACTGGTGACCAAAAAGCGACTCAAGGCGACTGTTGCTCACACCTGCGTTCGACTTATACCCGTCGCCACACAGAATTCACGTCTGCTCGCATAAGGCAAGGCAGTGCCATTGGCAAGCGATTGAGCCAAAGTAATCGCTTTGCGGCCAAAGCGGCCATTCGCTACCAGTCGCTTAGCGCCTAACTTGGTTTGCGACCGGTGCTAGTTGCAGCTGTGAACGAGCCCTAACACGGGAATCGATAAGAACATATATTTAAAACAACCTCATTATCAATCTAAGAGACGCGACAATTCCAAAAATAAAAAAAAAAATAAGAATAAGGCCCTACCAATATCGTATTAGGAAGAAACGAAAAAAACAGCTTACGGACGCGTACACAAGAAGAGAAGACGACAGACAATCGCTGGAACTATAGCAACAGGTTTAATCACACAAAACGTTCCCAGGAAAGCCAAGCGCGCATGCGTCGTACATAAAACACGTGTGATTCACACACACAAAAAAAAAGACAGAATGACATCAATAACCACAATTTTCTAAATAATCAATCTCTTTCTTTGATAGTGACAGCGAAGGTACACTAATGCATTTTTTCGAACCGTGTTTCCAGATTTGATACGCTTCAATCACTTCACGATCATATTGCGTGTTCCCCTTACCAATGATTTGCGCGCCTTTCAGATCAGGAGAACAGCCGCACGCCCGGCAATGAGCAGGCAGATTTGCACCTCCTCCTGACCTGATAGACGCTTCATGTTCTTTTAAGCGGACATTAATGCATCGTCCCGTTTGTCCAATATACACGCAACCACACGTAAATGGTATACGATAAACAACATTTGCGGAGCATGAAGTAAAACAAGATTTATGACCGGTACAGAAGGCACTCCTGGGTTTCGGCCCATCAATCCTGCCACAGAGACTTCATAGCTTACACGGCGCCGACAACACAACGTGAACACCGTGCCGTGTGGCAACCTTTTTCACGTTATGTGAGACCTTATGAATATACGGCATGACTTGTACTCTGTCGTCATGAGCAGTTTTGTTAGCACTGCTAACTCGTTCTGCATTACTTGTCTGTTTCAACTTCTTTTAGTTTTGTCTCAGCTACCGCCTTGAGAACAGTTTTAGGGAAGCCAGCCGCCTCCAGACGTTTTATCTGTTCTTGAAAACTTTGCTCCATCAAGTGATGGCAGCTTCTGTTCAGGGCATTGTTGATTCATAAGGTGGCTATGGCGCGCTTCACGATTTTAGAGTGTGATGAGTCAAATGGTAGAAGCTTTTTCTGGGTACGGGGCGCGTACATCCAACACACGTGACCGTTATTAGAAAAGGTTGGTCTTAAATCAGAAAACCTTATCACATTGTCTGAAGCTTTTCTAATAACGGTCACGTGTGTTGGACGTAGGCGCCCCGTACCTAGAAAAAGCTTCTACGATAATGCCCCCTACGATAATGCCTAACTCGGGCACTGTGGGTATTTGTAATAAATAAATAAATAGATAAATAAATAAATAAATAAATAAATAAATAAATAAATAAATAAATAAATAAATAGAAATAGAGAGACATTCTTGGCAAAAAACATTACTAGGCGAGGCGGGATTCGAATCTGCGTACCCGCTATCAGAAGGCGAGCGTCGTAACCACTCGGATATCGAGCTTTTTTTTGTTTATTGCCAACACTCGGCCATTCAGGCACGCGAGCATAGCATAGCATAGCCTTGTATGGTATAGTGTAGCAAGGGGGTGGGAAAGGGAAGTGAGGGTGAGGAGGAGAGAAAAGAGGAGGGGAGAGAGTAAATCATAGCGTAGAAGAGAAGGAGAGAAATAGAGAGAAAGACAGGGAAGAAAGAGAAAGAAAAATAGAAAGAGCGAGAAAGAAATGCTTAGAAAGAGAAAGAAGGAAATAGAATACCAAGGTTGAGCGTTGGCCTAGTTGGTGCAGCATAATCCGAAGGTTTCATAGCGCATACAACGAGGACGAACAAAGAAGAGAGCGCTGTGTGTGTCTCTTCTTTGCTCGTCCTCGTTCTATGCGCTGTGAAACCTAAGGAAATAGAAGTAAGCAGAGACAAGAAGACATAGAGATGAGAGAAATGGAAAGAAAGAGAAAGAAGGCAGCCAAGCTCCTTCAGGCTTGGCACCACTAGCGCGAAGCTGCCTTAATTTTTGAGACGTGTGCTTGCTACACCACCGCCCAGATGTACTCATAAGAATCGCCTGTGGCAGATAGCACAAATGCTTGCCCTTGAACGACATTACCGTAGCGGCACACATGTCTTACGTGAGAAATCGAAGTCCATAAAGAAGAAGAAGAAGAAGTCCATTAAGAAGCAAATCAATAAACAGTTATTACGCCACGCATTACAACTTACGAATTGTAGCCGATTACTTCGCATGACGTATCAGCTGATTATCAGGGTATGACACCAGTCTTGATATACTAATTTCGAAAACGTAAAGCACATTTGCGATTCGGTTACTTTTGGCAAAGAGCATGCGCGCTCGTTTTATGTTTGCTTAAAGAAGCAACATGTAATTTTTCAATAAGATCAGTTGCATAGTCAGCGCCGCGTGTGTCACTTCTTCCTGCTTTGTGCCGTGTCTGTAGCGCTGTTTTTATTTGTATCATGTAGTTACTTTTGTGGTTCGATGCATAAAACGGCGTTTTGTTAAAAAAAAACATAATACGTTGGACAACAGTGTATTTTTACGACAAATTTGACGGCACATATTATTTCGAAGCCAGTGTTATCTTCGGGATTCGGTCCAAGTGAATGCGTCTATAGCAAACTCACCAGATAAAAAATTATGATTCGCAGCATCTGGCCTAATTATTAATTACGTAATTAGCAACTTTCGGTAATAGGTAAATTATATATTGCTATCTACTGTGCAGGTAATATTCGTCTCTATGCTGCGCAATAGCAGATTTCGCACAAATCTTGTGGGACTGTAAGCACGACCCCAACGATCTCCTGACCGCTCCCTCACGCGACGCCTGGGAAGACGAGATCCTCCGGCACGCCAGCCTGGAGTCCCGACTCCGGACAGTGGAAAGAGCCGAAGATGTGGGCGTCAGACACGGCCTGGACGTCATCTCCCCGTTAAAGATCCAGTTTCACTCAATCAAGTTTTTTTTTCTCTCTCTCTCTGTCAAGAAGTCCAGTTAAAGGGTCAAAATTGTGCTGTTTGCAACAGGTAATGTTTTTACATATGTATTGTCAGCCTAAATATGCACATCTAATGTTTAAATTTTATGCCTACACAACAAAATCTTATTTGCATAATGCAATAGCCGTAATTAAGCTATTGGTGATCCCATTGTAACCAGTGGAGGAGAAAAAGAAAAGTAATAATAATTCGCATTAGGCGAAAGCTTGCGCGCATAACTTGGTGCAGCAGTGGTTCACTGTTCTTAGGTCACCTAAAAAGCAACTCGTCTTTCGGTGAAATTACGGGAAACTCATATGCGCGTGTTGTTTGAATCCTCTTATTCAACTTCTGCGTTGAGCTGTATAGGGTAAAGCTTTGAATTCTGTAGATTGTAATAACGTAGAAGGCCAAGCAAAGTTGAGTCTTTAGCAAGTTGTGAAAACCGCCACTCGCGGAAATGCTCTTTTAGACCTGTTATTTATCAATGAAAAATTCAGCAATGGAACAGTTCTTGTGGAGCCGGAAGTTTCGCATCATAACTTAATATATTGGAAATAAGAAAACTTATTCTTCGGCTGTAATTAGTGATTATAATAAGGTTGATGATATGGCCATAATTGATTATTTGGACATGCTTCATGTCTGTGATGATCGTTTGTGGCAGACGTTTCGTTCAGCTTTAGAATATTGCATCGCTCATTTCATTCCCACAAGGAAAATTTATAAGCGTCGCTCAAATCCTTGGATTTAGACAAAATTAAAAATAAAGCGCCTCAGAAAGCAGCATAAGACTTCCAGGCCACAGTTCAATGAACTAAAACATGAACTGCTTAACGAAGTTAGACAGGCAAGAAACAAATTCTTCACCAAGACTTTGGCCGAGTTTATTAAGACTGACCCCCCAAAATTTTGGCGCCACATAAGCGAAGATAATGAGGAGATACAGAAATTGAAAGTGTATGATCGAATTGTGCAGGAATCAAAGGAAATCGCAGAAGCTTTCAATCGGTATTTTCAGACCGTATTTTCTGAGCTAGACGAATACGACTATCAGGACTCCATGACAGAACCAGAGAAAACACTAGCAACAATAACTCAAGAAGGTGTCACCGCTATGCTTATAAACCTGAATGCTAAAATGTCTGCAGGCTATGACGGTATTCCAAACACATTTCTTAGACGCTACGCTGAGCATATTTCAGGGTTTTTGACGAAGATGTTTGATAAGTACAAGTGACATCCCAAGTGATTGACGCATTGCACATGTTACACCCATCCACAAGAAACGTGATCGACTTTCTGTAAATAATTACCGCCCTGTCGCAGTCATAAGTACGTGTTGCAAGTTGTTGGAGCACGCTGTTGCATGTTACATTCAAGAGATTCTAACCAATCGAGATGTGTTGTCACCACATCAACACGGCTTCAGAAAATCGATGTCTACAGTTACTCAGTTGGTTTCGACTATGCACGAGATCTTGGCTGTACTCGATGTCTCTGGGCAGGTTGATATTCTATTCCTAGATTTTTACAAGGCCTTCGATAAAGTGCCACATGGTAAGCTATTGTACAAATTAGAATACCTCGGCCTGCCATCCTTCATTGTTAAATGGATGAGTGCATATCTTTCCAACAGAAGCCAATTTGTAGAAGTTGGGAATTGCTCATCCCCTGTGCTTCCTGTTACCTCGGGAGTACCTCAAGGTAGGGTTTTCGGCTCTTTGTTGTTTCTTATTTATGTAAATGATCTGGTTGAAGTGGTTCCCGGTACGGTATCAATTCCGTTGTTTGCTGATGATTGTGTTGTGTTCAAAGAAATATAATCTACTAATGACCACATCTTGTTACGAAGCAGTATATGTGCAATCGGAGATTTGGGCAAACGTTGGGGAATGGTTTTAAACTTGGAAAAAACAGGACTACTCCGTGTTACTAGGAATAAACTGTGCATTTGCGTATTCCATTAATAACAGTCAGGTCTCAGAAGTTGACAAGTTTAAATACCTAGGCATTACACTAACAAATAAGTTGGCATGGTCAGAGCATACATCCGATATTTGTGGAGCCTGTCCCAGGAAACTGTGGCTCCTCAGAAGAAAACTTAAAACGGCACCAAGTAGCATAAAACTCCAAGCTTACAATGTCTGTGTAAGATCTAAACCGGAGTACGCCGCAATAGTATGGGATACGTATTACCGAAAAGATATTACGCAACTAGAAAACGTTCAACGAGAAGCAGTTAAATTTATACTTGGAAAGTACAAACGTCGAGATTCTCCTACAGATTTAATGAAGCTCAATCAAATACCGACGTTCGAATCCCGGAGACAAGTTAACCTCCTTTCATTCCTTCACAGCCACCTTACAGGTAAGATCAGTTTAGCTCTCCCAGCATCTGTTGAGCGTCAAAGTGCGAGGACAACGCGGCACAGTCATAGACATTAGTTGGCACCAATCTTCGCTCGCGCAAAAGCTCTTCGATACAGTTTCTTCCCTCGCACGGTCGCAGATTGGAATTCTTAGCCACACAGCACATTTACCTTCGATTATTTTGTTAGTTAAATGCGGTGCCATGTTCTGAAACACCTAGCGTTTTTAGTTCTTACCGCTTCTCTTGTTCCTACCATGTGCGTGTTTTGTTCGTTCCGTTTGATGGCCCCACCTGTAAAATTATTTCCATGTTATTTTTTTAGCGTGTGCTTTGTTTCCTGCATTGATCTTTTTTTTTATTGAAATAGAAAATAAATGAAGGAGCTGTTGTCGCCATTGCTTGGTGACGGCTACCCCTTTCTACATAGTTGTTAGGATAAGATAAAAAATAAGAAACAAAAATTATATATATATATATATATATATATATATATATTAGTCCTGAAAGTTCAAGAGCTCCCGTTTCAACAGAGCGCGGTGCAGTCTTTCGATATAGTCCGCTCAGTAACCATCGCAAATATTAATGTCTTCAAAAAAACGTTGGAGCACTTTCATTGCTTTGCGGTTTATCCTAGCCGGCCACGGGCCTAGTATTTTCGCTAACGAAAGCGTTCGCTCAGAGTCCAGCGTGTGAAGAGGGCCCAGGTTCAAACCTCGTTAACTTTACTGAGTACACTAAAACGCCAGGCCTACGCGGAGAGCGCAGCAGAGTCACAGTGAAAGCTGCAAGAGCGGCATTTCTAGAGCCCCTTGTACACTCTCTTTGGGCTACTAATACAAGTACACTGGCAAAGTACCCGTAGGGAAGCAGCCACTATGCAATTTTTCGTCATTCTACGGAGAACCGTGGTACCCGCTAAACACCTGTAGGGCATTATGTGCACTTTGTTGATGCTGTGGCTGATGACGATGAAGAATTATGGCAGAGACCTTTGTAATGGGTTGGAAGTATTCAACAACCCACTCGTTGCGCAATTCGCATTGTGTGACGCCTGGTTACAGAATTCGTGTTGTGTGACGCCTGGTTGTTATTTTACTCTTCTACCACACTACATTACATATGTTAATGTGGTTCCTTCCCGACATAGCATAGTGGCTGCGTTCATCTTTTGCGTTGTTTGTATATATACTTTTGCATTGTACCTGAAGCCCATCCTGCTTGAGCCAAATTATTGGCTTGCAGTATTTCAAATAAAAGTGTTTGGGAAATATTTTTAGTAAAAAGCTGCAGTGGAAAAGGGTACCGCGTGTACAACAGAGATTGGAAAACAATTCGAATGATGTAAACTCTCGACGTGGGGTGCGCGAATTTCGGTTTTACGTCGTAAAACGAGTTAGAAATTCGAATTCATCCGTTACATACACATATATGTGTATGTAACGGATGAATTCGAATTTCTAACTCAGTAACACTATAGTGTTACTGCCCATGACGCTCAGCACACGTGAGGGTGTACGAGAATCGCAGTAGTGGTTTTCTGGGCCCCACAGTAATGTTCTCCCCTCCCTGTCGCATGATATACAGATCACGCTTTCACACGCTGTCTCACACACACCCTCTATTTCATCTCCTTTCCCGTATGTGATGAGAGGCTTATTTTAACCGCACTTGCAAAACATCAATGCATATGGGCGAAAAGCTTGCTTCCCTTTCAGGAAACTTAACAAAACATGTTTTCCCGACTGCTTCCGAAGAAAGGAACGACCGATTAGTGCGGCGCATGCGCGCACATAATGTTCAGTGCCCACCCGCCGTGCACGACCCTCAGTCCCAGCCACGCGGGGGATTCGCGCTGTACGAGAAATAGAAGTGAGAAAGCGTAAGCAACAGGCCGGGCAAGGCGTCCCGCATCCCCCTTTTCTGCTTCAAAGATGGCGCGTGCGAGCCGTCGATCGTTGTGCGTGACGTAACGCACGTCAATTCGACGTCACTCGTGACGCATCAGCGGCTGCCGTGGAAACGGAGTCCAAAAGTGGGAAGGTGCAACCACAGAGGGCGAGAGAAGCCCGAGGCTCGGTAGTCGCAAGAGGCGCCGGGCTCAGAGGCTAAGCCGGGGCTGATGCTGGACGCCGCCCCCACTCTGCGTGTGTGCCGCGCCGTCTGCTGCAGCCCGCGCAGTGTCGCGAGAGCCGCTGCTGCGCGCATGGTCGGCCTCACAGAACCGAGGCAGCAGCGCCTGCTCCGATGGCCGGCGCCGCGGACTCCGCTGCTGCTGCTGCTGCTCGCGGCTCTCGCGCTGGGCTCGCCCGCTGAGAGCCTACCGCAGCCGGAAAGCAGCGAAGAGCAACGCTCGGAGGAGTACCGTGGCTTCCAGTTCAAGCACCACGACAACGTCGAGCTGGCCGACGAGCTGCGCCGTGTGTCACGCGCCTGTCCGGACATCACCAACCTCTACGAGCTGGGTCACCGTAGCGTGCTGGGACAGCCCCTGTGGGTGCTCGAGATGACCGACAGGCCCGGTGTCCACGAACTTTGTAAGTCGAAGCACGCTTTCCCGCGCGCCACTCTCCTGTCAGCTGTGGGCGCACTTTGCAGTGACGCGTGACAGAGGAGCAGGGCAGTTCGCGGATAGTCTGACTACTATCGCAGAATATGCTTGACCTGCGACGACTTTTCCAAATTAATTCGCCTCCGCATAAGGAATGTGCTCTCCGTTTAATAGGTACATCAGGGAACAAGGCGCGAGGGAGGAATAATGAAGTTGGTGTGCGATCTGTGTTCGTATTTAGCATGCCAGACATGCTAACTATGAGCATTTCGAATAAAACTCGCCGCCTTGGAGCTGTCAACGGACGTCCTTATAATATCTGTCTGATCGGTTTTCTGTGAATACAGCTTGTTAACCCGGCTTCATTTTCCCCACCAAAATTTGAACTTCACCAAGCAGCATATGCCACAATGTCAGGGTGTCATATATATATATATATATATATATATATATATATATATATATATATATATATATATATATATATATATATATATATATATATATATATATATATATATATATATATATATATATATATATATATATATACCTTCAAAGATAATGAGGAGGAAATGGATGACGGTAAGACAGTCATCGTAAACCGATACCTATCGGCGGGAGTGAAGAGGCGAAGACGTTCATCGATTTTGTTTCGTCACCAGCTGGCACATAACAGTTGTCGGGACGCAAGGCATACCAGGATTAGCCACCTGGAATGTTTCTGGCATTTATCACCTTCGTCGGAGGCGGCGACACTGGTGGAGACGTTAACAATGCTGGCGAATATATAAAACTTAACTGAGCCCCGAGATTGGCGACTGAACGCAGAACACGTTCGAACCTATAGACAACGTGTCTATGCGCCAGAATCGTATATGTCATACTTAATGTCACGTATATATAGCTAGTGTATCGACTATCCTCCATATTGTGACGTCAGCGAATACTCATAGTCAGTGTCATGCCGTTGACCCATTGCAGTGGTCCAGCGCCTATGGCGACCTGCTACCAAGCACCAGGTCTCGCGGATTCTACCCATGGCCATGGTGACTGCGCTGTGGTGTAGTGGCAGCAGATAGCGAGAACGCTCGAGGTGGCACGTTATATGGGCGGTTGAAACGAATATCTCCACTTTGAAGACGTAGAAAGATACCATAAAAAAACAACCTTGCAAGCATAGTATTGTTGCGGATGTGCAGTACAGCAGTTAATACGAGTAGTATAGTACTAGAATAGCTTCAAGATAGCGCTCCTATAATGCAACACACGGTTGAATGGGAAATAGCGAGACCGCTATCGCACGCAGCACCATCCCAGCATACGGAGCAGGAGCGTAGCCAGGGGGGGGGGGCTAGAGACCCGCCCCCTCAACCCCCCCCCCCCCGGTATTTTGGTAAAGTAGGTGTTTTTACCAAAAATAAATAGTGAAAATAGGTGTTTTTTCTCAAATAGTCAAGGTTTTCAGCAAGTGCCTCCCCCCCCCCCCCCCGAAAAACATTCCTGGCAACGGGCCTGTTACGGAGGGTTCGAACACCTCGGCATTCTTGTCGGCACTTAATGAAGAAAGCAAGTGGTTAGACCGGCCCTTATGGTAGCAGTCTGTAACACCAATTTTCCTTGTCCTTCCCCTTTGCTGCTTTTATACTACTACTACTACTACTAATAACAATAATAATAATAATAATAATAATAATAATAATAATAATAATAATAATAATAATAATAATAATAATAATAATAATAATATTAATAATAATAATAATAATAATAATAATAATAAGGATAATAATAATAAGGATACAAACGGTGCAAGAAGGGCTATATGAATGGCGCATCATTTGAATTTTTCTTTTAATCTATCCCCGAAGAAAGGTGCCTGGGAACCTTTCTTTAAGGAATGCATGTTGTTTCTTCTCTATTTGACCCCCCCCCCCTCTCTCTCTGCCTCTCTCTCTCTCTCTTGTTTTTTTACCCAGTACTCAGTCTCTAAATGACTCGGAACACAACTTCATCGGTTTATGCACGCAGTTTGGCGCAGTAAGATTTCTTTAAGCGACAGGAACCGTTAGCTCAGAACCACCGTTCTCGCCAGAAAAGCCACTATGAAGAGCGCTCTAATACAAAGCTGCCCTAAGCGATTCTGTCGAACGAATAGTGGATAACGCACTCCTACAGCCGCCATTGCGACCTGCGAAAGCTGCGGCATTTGAGTGCCGCATGCGGCTGTCTTTCTAGGTAGCCACGGGATGTCCGTAATAATAGCTTCACGAAACTTGCGATGATCCGCCGACGAGAGGGGCCTGTGCGCGACGCAGCGGACCATCGATCGACGTCCCGCCCTCAGTTCGGCACACACTCGACGCTCACAGAAGCGTGGGCGCGGGAGCTCACGCGTAGCGCATACATGCACTATATATATGGTCCAGCACATCTGTGCGGAACGCGTCAGGCCTGTCTTGTACTTCAATACATAGTGCGCGAGAAACAGCGCAGGGACCCGAGAGTACTCCGCGTGGGAAACTTCAATGCCTGGCACGCGAAAATCGGTTCAGAGCGCGCATGTTTCTTACACGCGATTCCCGAGAAAGAAAAAAAATGATAGCGGGGCGCGCATATTTAGTGCGGCATTGTTGGGCGACATGGGCGACGCGTATGTAGCCCATGTTCGAAGGCGGGTATGCAACCTACGAAGTTCACGCCGTGCCTTGGTTCTCCGCGCGCCTATACGGTATTCCCTATAACCATATGGTAGCGTTCAGGTTGCAGATTCCTTCACTCTTTAGCGTGCAGTTGCCATTTGAATGCTTACAAACGACGTGCGTTGATCGTTTCGCCCACCGATCCATTCTGCTAAACACTGGCTATTGTAGTGCGGTTTTTCTGTTAAAGGAACGCGAAAGTGAGATTTCACCGCTGTTAGTGCTGCATGACTTACGAAAGGAGGGTATAAATGTTTAAATAGAAAAACAGGAAGAGAAGTATAGCGAACACCTCACTTCAAGAAAAACTAAGCATTAAAGGCGACTCGAGGAGCAGCGCTGCACTCATGAGAATGCGAATATAGCGAAGCATCGCTGTTGAATGTCGATCAACCCAACTCGTACTCGCACGTTGCTGCTACGTTTGTCTACGGCTTGTCGCACCCTCCCACAGTTGCTAAGACCCACTGCCGCTTTTAAAAGAGTCAAAATGATACATAAGAAATGCTTACTTATCTCATAAAACTTAATTCGCCCAAATTCTAGAATATGCGCCCGTTGTTTGGTTTCCCTACAAGCACCGTGAACTAGCTTGTAAAGAAATAACAGATCATAACGATTTCGTCGGCAGTGAAGTGATGGCAATTATAATAATGCAGCGGTATTTTAACCAGATCTATAGAGTCATTTCTAGCGAAGCGATGGTCATATATGCGAGGAACTTTTTCTCTGGACTCGTTCGATGGTGTTACTGCCGGATTGAGCAATGCCGTTCCAGATCACAGACGCGTATTCAAGTTGCAGAAGACATACTGTGATGTACAATTTGTGGAGGGCTATAGGAGAACTGAATTCTCGAGATATTCTGCAAACACATCCGAGAGAACGAAGGCCCCGCATAGCAGCACGCTTAACGTGAGCACAAAAGCTTAACGTCCTATCAACAACACCAAGATCACTGATCTCATAAACCTTACATAACTACACAGAATTGACAGAGTATTGAAACGACATGCTAGATGGTTTGTGAATGATACGCACGAATTTTGTCTTTGAGGTATTCAGACAAAGGGTATTGCTGTTGCACCATTCGGAAAAAGAACGCACATCTGACTGCAGCAAGCGACAGTCGTAACTGCAATGAATTTCCTTAAGTATCTTGATGAGGAAAGAAGATTTACGAATGGCAAAAGAAACATCATTAACGTAAATTAAAAATAGGAGTACGCCTAATACCGACCCTTGAAGTACACCACGAGTCACCTTATACAAAGAAGGCGTTTGGGCATTCACGGCAACATAACAAGATCTATTAAGCAGATAGCTGTGCAGGAGATTCACAACCGACAAGTGACACCAAAGTGCGCAAGTTTAACCATAATCATTGAGTGGCCGACTACGTCAAAAGCCTTGCTCAGGTCACAGTAGATTACGTCAACCTCTCCTCTCTGAGAAATAATATCATCATCAGCCTGTCTATGCCCACTGCAGGGCAAAGGCCTCTCCCATGTTCCGCCAATCAACCCGGTCCTGTGCTTTCTGCTGCCACGTTGTACCTGCAAACTTCTTAATCTCATCTACCCACCTAATTTTCTGTCTCCCCCTCACGCGTTTTCCATCTCTTGGAATCCAGTCAGTTACCCTTAATGACTACCGGTTATCCTGCCGACGTCCTGCCGGTTATCCTGCCGAGTGGGTCAGGGAACAAACGGGGGTTAAGGACGTCATAGTTGAAATCAAGAAGAAGAAGTGGATATGGGCCGGGCGCGTAGCACGTCGGCAGGATAACCGAGAAATAATAATAATAATAATAATAATAATAATAATAATAATAATAATAATAATAATAATATAATAATAATAATAATAATAATCATCTGGAGTTTTGCGTGCCAGAACCACAACATGATTATGGGGCACGCCGCTGTGGGGGACATCGGAATAATTTCGGCCACCTGGGGTTCACTAACATGCACGCGGATGTACGCGGATCTTATTGCACTTAGCTCCCATCGAATTGCTGTCGCTGTGGGCGGGGCTCGAACCCGCGACCTCGAGCTTAGCAGTACGCTGAGATTATGTAAAGCTTCATTACAGTAGGTAGTAAAAATGAAAAACGAGGCAGGATTGCCAGATGTTCTCCACAAAAACGGATTAAAATGCATCCCAAAAGTAGGCAAACGCAAAAATGTCATATGGTGAATGTCGGATAATTCAATTTATGTGAGTGTCACTAAACCTTTTCTTTTTATTTAGGTAAGAACAGCTTACATATGTCAATGTTGTCCTGCTAGCTTGTTCTAAGCAATCACTGACCTCGCGTAGCTGATCTAATATTGGTGGCATATGCGGCCACAGTGAGCTCATAAGCATAGCACTCTAACTATTCTAGCACACTCCATCCTTCATCGAAGGGATTCCTGCATGAAACATTTCCTCTACATTCGGACTGCTTTTCTATACCACAGGACAGCTCGACAGTAATTTCCAAATGTGCCGTTTTGAAAACCATGTGCTTTTTTGTCAATTTTGCGGGCCAGAGAAACGGTGCTTGGGTTTAACGCCCGTGTCACACGGAGACCAACGAACTACCCTAAACTCCATAGGTGTAAAGCTCCATAAAGGAGTTCCACGGCGATGGAATTGCGGCCATGTCACACTACGCTTTTGCTGGCAGAACTTGTCCTCAGTGAAGCTTCTCGCTACCTACAGACTATAGTGCTACTTCGGTCAGGCGGTGGTGCGGAGTTCAGTTCTCAGTCCAAAACAAACCTTTTTAACACGAAAATGTTTTATGCCGGGGTCCACCACGGCTCTACTGATGTATTTCCGTCACGCATATGACGTTGTAAAATATAAAGACTAACAGTTTGCAAAGAAAATAACCAGAATAAAAAGTTCCATCACCGGGAGTCGAACTTACGATCCCTCGCTCCGCAGCGCGGGCGCGAAACGATTCGGCCACAGACGGCACGTTCTTTGCCATGTTAACGGCGAGCTATTTATATACACCATTTGCTGGTGGCGGTACTCAGAGATCGGTGGTACATCAGCGTGTTTTCCTTATCTCTAGCGAGATGGGGCGAAGGGCTCCAAGAGCGCGCTTTAAAGGTCGTCGCCCCACGCGGATGAGCGCGCGCCTCTACAGGGCGTGGTCGCTCGTGAGCGGGCTTATCTCGTGATGGCGGTGGTGTCTACGCTTTGTGATCTCACCGCAAGTTTGCGTTGAGAGCACGAAGGTCACTGCGCTCGCTGCAGCGGCCGTTTTTGCGAAAGGAGCGCACTGCTCACACAGAAATAAGTTACAACTGTGACTGTTGGCGCTCATCCTGTGTATGTTCGTTCCGTGCGCCCTTTCTGCTTGAGCAGCGCGTTGCAAGTTTTGAGCTGCTTGCCGTTTTTCGCGTGATATTACAATTTGTTGCTGTAGCATTCATTCCTTCGCGCTTGGGGCGAAAGAATGCCCAACAAACGCCCGACTACGTCTGTGAAGACATGTTTCACTTTCGTGTTATACCGATTCCTATCACAGAGATCAGCCATGTTTTTTTTTTTTACTATACGAAGTTTCTTTGTTTAGCATTATATTAGGAGACTAAGCATTGTCCTAGCAGCAGATACTGTAAGCTGCACCACTCCCTTCTGCTTGTTTGTAGGTAGTAGTATATTTACATGGGAGCAGAAGCGCCCGTCCTTTCTCACACCACACCTTCTTTCCAGGTCTCTACTTAAGTTGGCGTTGACCACAACGTACTCCACCGAAAATATTATTGAAAATATTATTATTTTTTAATATCATCACCTTTATGCTGCGGTTCGTGATAATTTGTGCGAGCGAAGAAAACATGATGTTCTCCGGAAAAGAAGTCTGCACTTTTAATCGATCTACAGCGGCTATGCTTCTGGCTCGGTAAAAAAGAAGCCCGCACACGTACTTTTCGTATATGCACTGGTAACCTTACTTACGAAAAGCTTTCGTCTTAATAAAGAGACCCTTTGATGGTAACCGCCGCCGCTGTTCATTTCTAGATCGCAATCGAACACAAACAAGCAAGTGTGCGTTCCGCACAACCGCGCGTCTTGCCTCGAGCGCATTTAAATAGGCGAGACGAAAGTAAGGAGAAAAACTCTAGTTTGCGGGCTGTTTCCGAACGCGCCAGCTGGTCGCACAAGCGGCGGCCGCCGCTGCTGCTGGGACGCACGGGATATAGGCAGTGAATAGGACGACACGGCGCGCACCTATAGCGCTCTCTTTACTGCTAGTGCGTGTGTGGGTGCCGGGCGTCAGCGCCATGGCGCCGTAAGTCGCCCGCTTCTTCTTCTTCTTCTGTTCCTTCTTCTAAGCTTGCTTATTTTTTCGCTCAGGCCGCTTACACGCACGAAGGGCGGCGGGAAAGCCGCGCACGGATTAGGTAGCGCGTCAACGTTTCCGATGCGTCTGCTGTTCGCTTACGGGCCGGTCATTTAGCGCGCCGCGCAGGATCAGCTGCTATAATTGCACCCGAGTCGAAGCGCGCGCGTAACGCTGCGATTAGTGGACCAGGATCAGCTCTCCGAAGCTGGATCAACGCGCCCTGCACTCCGTGTAGTATATATATATATATATATATTTACGTGTGCGAGCCGGAGAAATCTCCGCGCGTAGGGCAATGACCGTGACGTTTGACCTGCAGCTCGATGCTTGTCGCGACCGGTGGGATTTCTCTCGGGCGTGCGCGTGTCGTAATCATGTTTGTTTATATACCGAATCGAAAAAAAGAAAATCGGCTCATCAGCGTGCCCAACTTTGTTTTCTTGTGAGTTTCATGAAACTCGGAATCTTGCGATGCCGCTGTTTTACTGCTACCCGTCAACGAAGAGGCATCTTCGATTTTTCAAAATTTTTACGATGAGCTTCGTATTGTCGGCGATGTTAGCGATATCTAACAAACCCACTGACATTCCTCGTGCATGGGTCACAGACTAACGTTTGTTCTTACGTTTTTCTTCCATTGCGCCTTTCATCATTTGCCTTCATTTGCCTCGACTTTTATCCCGCCCTCCTGTAGCGCTTGTATTGTTGTTTTTTTTTCTTGTTTTTACTTTCCTGGTTGATGCCTTCGCCGCAAGCGATGTCACCGAGCGAACGTCACAGAACACGTGGTCGAACTGGTGACTAAAGTGCAGCGCTCAGTTGTGTGCAAAGTCCCTTACATTGATTCAGAATTGTTTCTAAAAGAATCGAGATTATTTTGTGATTAAAGAAAGGTAAACCTAGAGACGAAGTATACGCAGGTAATATGTAAGCCAGAACACCGTCATACGCGTATATAGCCCAGGAATCGGGGCGGGTGCGCACTTCGTCTATACATAGCGGCTCAGTTTTTCTTCTACTATCAGCTTTCTCTGCAGCGCTTCCCCTTTTTTTTATTATTGTCGAGCCTTAGTGGTGGAGCAGACGCGTAATCCGAATAATAGGAATGCGGTGCTGAAAAAAGAGAGCCATCGTAGCACGATCCGGTGGTGTAACGTTCACGCCTGACTCACGCAATGGCGGCACTGCTCGCGCACAGCGACGTGCCTAGTGTTGCGGAAACGGCGGTTTTTTCCGTCACGTCGTGGCATAACGCGATAGCACGCCCAACACCTTCGGTTACCAAACTGGGCGTCTTTTCTTAACCGGCAAGATAGCTTTGTTCGCCGCAAGTGTGTACTGCAGTGAAACCTACGCGAGCGTGCGTGCGCGTGGCGGAGGTCGTGAAGAGAAGGACACAGGGGAAGAGTTACGTCGACTTTGCCGTCACCGTTGTACGGATGCAATCATCGCGAACAGATGGTAGCGGGGCCCGGTCGAAAGCAAACTTTCCGGCGATGGGAGAGCGGCAGCTGTTAGGAGGTACTAATTACCGTCAATCAAGCAAGCGCGCGGGCAAGAGCGCTAGAGTATCGAGTGTGTGGGTGGTTGAGTGAACGCCTGCTTTGCGGCCGATGCTACCTTCTGCGGTCTGCGTACTTAACCTCTTTCGTGGTTTTCACATTAGTCTCTTCGAGCGTTCCAACCGTTCCGCTGCTTTTAACACAGCGTGAGTTATACATACATGCACGACATCCGTGGGAAATACAGCAAAAGAACTCTAGATTGTGCGTGCGCGACAGAGGTGTTGTATGTATTCTTTTCTTCTTTTTTAACAGGTATTTATTTAGCCGTGCTGTAGAATTTCTCTACAATTCCTTTCAGTTGAAGGTATCCTTGCGCGCATGCTGATTATTATAGAACACGGTGTAAGTTTATAAGTTTTCTTCGGCGGCCTTCAGCGCTTCTAAAGCTAACACACCTTTGCGTATTTTAAAAAGTTAAATTGGCTTTCTACGTTATTGAATACTGCTATTTAATTCACAGGTAAAGCAAAGGACGTCGATAATTTACTATAATTAAGGCTAACACTCCCAATTTGGAATAAAGGTTCAATTTTGCGCGTCACCTTGGGCGGAACTCGTCTCATAGAGGTTTTTGAGCACGGTTCACCTTTTTTTTTAATCGAAAATTTACTATACCGCTTTTCGCCTGCTTCCTCAAAGCCTTCCTAACGATATTTCTCGGTTTATATTTGCTTCCACTTGTCGAGGGTTATTCTGCCGGCAGCACGAACGCCACACGTTCTGTTCCTGAATTTCAACATGGACGTGGAGTGCGCTCGCGATGAGTTGGTAACATCACGGAGATCGACTTTCGCGTTTTCACGCTGTAAATTCGAGCAGCTGCACTATACACATATATACCCAGCAGAACACACAAGGGCCCACGCGCGTTGACCGTCATGCCGACATGCTTGGAGAAATTATTCTTCATAGGCAGGAAGCGTCTGGAGAGAGTAAATGTAGCGACATTTGCCCCCAGCGTCCGCACTTTCATAAAGAAACTTTTGTCGATCTCGACTAGCCTATTCGTATTTCAGGAATGTGGCGTGATTAGTTTGTGACTTTAGTGTTTAGTCGGTCGCTGACGTTATGAAACACTCATCATACACCCCATATGTAGGGACGAGGCGATGGTGAACGAGAGCCTCCGTAGGCGTTTGCGCTGCTTTAGACAATTTCGCAGCGTCGCGGAGAAGCGACATCTACGCCGTTATCATTTGGATTAACGGATGCGCTCGTAAGTATATAGACATCGCTTTCCCTGCCGCAGAATCACCGAAGTTGAATGTCTTATGCTCGCGCGACCGGTGTGACACTAATAGGCCCGTAGCCGGGGGGCGGGGGGGGGGGGGGGGCAGGCCCCTTCCCTGAAATTCTGATGGAGGGGGGTGTTAAAAAAATAATAATAAAGATAGTGTAACATGGTAGGGCGCAGACAAGAACGCCAGCGAAAGAAAAAGACGAAGACGGTTGTTGTTGGTGCTCGCGCTTGCTCGGCTTGGACCGCTGATCGCTTCAGCTGCTGCAATCTTCTAATAAACGCGTTACTGCCTCAACGTTAAACGCATACCATCAAGTGGTGGAGGTGCTGGGTATCGATCCCCGTACCTCTCGCACTCGTTCGCTGCGACGCACAGCTCGACATTTCACCGTACGCGACGGGCTCCTGTACCGCCGCAACTACCTATCTGAGGGCCGCAAATGGCTGCTGGTGATTCCTCGCCAGCTACGGGCCGATATCTGCGCCTCCTTTCACGCGGATCCCCAGTGCGGCCACGCCGGTGTAATAAAAACGTATGCACGCCTCCGGCTGCGGTACTACTGGCGTGGAATGTACCGCTTTGTCCGACAGTACGTACGCTCGTGCTCCAAGTGTCAACGCCGAAGAGCCCAGCGCACGCAGTCACTGGACCACTACAGCCGTTGCCTTGTCCCTCCCGGCCCTTTGATCGCATCGGCATAAACCTGTATGGCCCCCTTCCCTACACACCTGACGGGAACCGCTGGGTGATTGTCGCTATTGATCACCTGACACGCTATGCTGAAACTGAAGCGCTGCCAGAGGCCACATCACGTGAAGTCGGCTTATTCATTCTTCAAAAACTCGTTCTTCGCCACGGCGCACCTCGCGAGCTACTCAGCGACCGCGGACGTACGTTCCTTTCTGAAGCCGTGCAAGCCCTCCTTCGTGAATGCAACGTTGTGCATCGGACAACCAGCGCGTACCATCCGCAAACCAACGGAATGACTGAGCGCTTTAACCGCGCACTGGGTGACATGCTGTCCATGTACGTGTCCGCTGACCACACCGACTGGGACCGCATACTACCCTTTGTTACGTACGCCTACAATAGCGCCACTCAGTCTACGACAGGATTCTCTCCATTCTTCCTTCTTTACGGCCGTGAAGCTTCCTCGTTTATGGATACCATTCTTCTGTACCGCCCGGACGCTTCAGAATCCACGACTTTATCTGAAGTCGCCAATTATGCCGAGGAATGCAGACAACTCGCGCGTTCTTTAACAGCCCAAGACCAAGCGCGCCAGAAGGACCGTCACGACGTAAACCTGCCTACTCCGTCATATTCGCCCGGAACGTTGGTGTGGCTTCGCGTTCCCTCCTCTGCCCCTGGCCTTTCCACAAAGCTACTGCCTAAGTACGAAGGCCCCTACCGCGTCCTACGTCAAACATCCCCAGTCAACTATATTATTGAGCCTGTTCAATCATCTACGGACCGCCGTCGTCGCGGCCGCGAGACTGTTCACGTCGATCGACTGAAGCCGCACTATGACCCACCAGTTGTACCTGTTCCTTAGGTCGCCAGGATGGCTCCTTTTCCGCGGGGGAGTGATTTGTAACATGGTAGGGCGCAGACAAGAACGCCAGCGAAATAAGAAGACGAAGACGGTTGTTGTTGGTGCTCGCGCTTGCTCGGCTTGGACCGCTGATCGCTTCAGCTGCTGCAATCTTCTAATAAACGCGTTACTGCCTCAACGTTAAACGCATACCATCAATAGGTGTTTTTCAAGGCTTTCACCAAGTGCCCCCCCCCCCCCCCCCCCCCCCCCCCCCCGCCGAATACAACTCCTGGCTACGGGCCTGGACACTAACGACATCACCACAAGTACGGAGCCCTTCGCGGTCGCATCCTTTTTTATTCTTGACAGATTCACACGTCGACCTGTCATGTGGCGCATAAGCAGTGTTAAATGTGCTATTTTATGACTGCGAAAAGGCTAGTTATCTTTTCACTTATCCGCAAAGGAAGACATTCTAACGTAACGATGCGTCCCTCGTTGCAGTTGTGCTCGTTCTCGCGAAGAAAGCGAGTCGGAATGAAACCTAGCACAGTTTTGATCAAAACTACCACTTTCTGGTTCAAACTGACAAAGCTCCTTTCTTTTTCTTTTTTCTTTTTTGTTAGGCAGCGCTATGTGAGCCCTTGGGAGAGTCAATTTTTATCTATAGACTTGCTAGTCAAATCAAATATGATAAAAGGTGGACGGTCGCGATCACCGGGAACATTCGAGCACTGATAACCTTATCACGCCCATACACTTCCCGTAAATATCTGCGGGGGAAATAAAATATTTGCTGAGCTATCGCGTTTCGAAACCACGCGCGTCCGCCCCTGCTACCTCCTGTTACCAGCCTCTCCAGCTCCCTTCCCACTCTTCCTCCCAAAGGTCTTCAAACCCACTGAGGCATCCTCCACGGGCCCGCCTTTACCGTATACGTTTCTGAACGCAGGAGTACATCGCACAATTACGTTACGTAAAATAGTTTCGTAGCTTACGACTCCGTTGCAAGCGCTTTTGTTTCGCTTACAAAACGTATCGATCTAATGCAGGCGACATATGGTGGCCGCCATTCTTTCCTCCAGGCGCAGCGAATGTCGTGAGCTACCATCAGAATTACTTCTTGCGCGCTATATACGCCGTAGGAAACGTACGAGATGACAAGACCTTTTCGTGCACGCTGCGTCATCTCCAGTTTTTAAACACGCTGACGCAATGGTGTGAGCCCGTGATGCAAATGTACCTCCTCCTGAAGATTATATGAAAGACTGAAGCGTAAGCAGAGGTGAACAACGAGGTGTTTGTTGTAGGGCTGCCCCAAATTGCGCGCCAACTTTGCTTCGTAATAGGGGCTTTCATAAAAGGCAACGCGTACACCAAGCAAACAGCCGCGTGCCTTTGTTTGCTGATCGAAAGCGAATAACAAGATTGCAGCCGGTATTCCATAAACGCCAAAGCATGTATGCAGAACCCCACTTTAACCGAAGCCGTCCAACGCGGCATTGTCCGAAAGGTCCGGAGGACATGCGCCTCGTGCATCGCGCTCACGCATGCGTAAGAGCTGAATGATCAAAATTGGCTCACGAATGCAAAAGTGTGAACATCAAATACATTTTACCGATCAAAATCGTTGAGAATGCATTGATATTTGTTGGGCTCATTGCTATACAACTTACTTCGAGGCCATTGGCGCACACCTACAAACGCACGCACGAACGTACATAAAGGGTGGTTGAACCCCCACTCCCCACCCGGAAAAAAAAATTTCTGGCTACGCCTGCCGTAGGTATACGTGGCGTATACCTACAACGTATATATATCTTTCGTCCTGCAACTATATGTTTGAATTGTCGGTATTATAGCCAATTATGTATATTAGAACAATGTTTTACAACACCGCCAGTGTTCAATGAAGGAGGGACGAGGAAGCAGAAAGAAAAGGAGAGACGAGATGGAAGGGTGACCGCTTGGTATACCAGTAATAGGGGCACATGTTCGCCCTGATACTCCTCAGCGCGAAAGGAAGATTCACGACTACAATCTGTCCAGGGAAGCTGGATTTTTACTAGAGATATATTTTTGAGGTTACAAGCCCCCGCAAGATAGGAATCTATCTGCAACGTTTACAAGTCGCGTATCAGGGGCGTAGCCAAGGGGGGGGATGGGGGGGTTGAGACCCCCCCCCCCCGAAATTTTTCAGTTTTGCTTGCGTATATGTACACGCACACATACAAACGCACGCACGAACACACATAAAGTATGGTTGAACCCCTCCCCCCCTCCGAAAAAAATTTCTGGCTACGCCCCTGTCGCGTATATACTTTCGAAGAGCTCTCGCAAACTGAAGTTTTTCCTTCGTGTATCGTTAATTTCTTATTCATTTTTCATATTTTCTTTGCGCAAGTATATATAGAGGATTCCCTACACTTCAGCCAAACGAAAGCGTTTCGCATCCTTAATCAGAATCAGGAGATGCATGCATGGGCCGTGGGCGTTTTGTTAATACAAAAAGCACCCTAAAAGTGCGAAGGGCGAGTTTTCACTGCAACGGTAGCGAGGAGCAATAAGCAATAGGCAAGGTCGGCAGTAACGTATACTGTATATATAAGTGGATCAGGTTCTTATAACTCGCTACTCGTGCGCTTCGCTTCAGCCACGCTGAAGCGAATCGCATATACACACACACAGTCACGTTCAACGTTTAACACAGTCAACTTATTGCTGTTCACGGGCGCAAAGCCGGTTCTGTGGAAATGTCGGATTTGACATGTGTTAGAAGTACTGGTGTACCCGACACACTAAGTGCTGCAATGTTGTAGTGTTTCAATGACTGACCGCAACCTGGGCTGATATTAGACGTTTTCGTCAGGTATCTCATAAACATTTCGCGTTACCTGAACACATGGCGCTCTTAGTTTCTTACTCAAACAGCAGGGAGCTTTACAGAATGAAAGATTGGTGCCCGGTGTGCTTTTAGTTCCCATCAGGGCAATCAATCCTGAGAAGGTGTGTTGTGATTAGCGTGAAATTTGGCTGATAAGGACAAGCTCTTTCCGAACTGGAACACCCAGAGCGATTCCGTCAAACGCGGAAACACAGCGTGACCACATCATCATTGGAATTCAAATGCATTTGCGAAGATGAGGTTCACATAAGCAGAGCTGGCTATCCTCTATATTCGCGTATTAATTAAAGCAATTCAGCACGTTTCCCGCAGCATTCGAACTGACGCACTCCTTGGTCAGTATGATATAGTTGCCCATGTCGCAGATTGTCGCCCTTCCCCATCTTCGGAATTATTTCGCGTGAACGGACACGGCTTAAAAGAATGCAAGTATGAGCACAAGCGCGTAGGCCCCCCTTCCCCATTCTCTCTCTCTCAACATCTGCCCCGCACTAATCACTACCGTAGTCGTGGCGCTGAGTTACCTTGAAGGCCGTTTTCTACAATGCCTGCCAGCTGTCTGTGGCTTGGCGTGTAAAAGTGACGCGCTATATACCTCTACAACCCGGAACGCGCCTATTGTGTTTGGCCTGTTTTTAATGCCGAATCATCAACGTCCTAAAAGGCGTTGTCGCTCTTTAATCATGCATCGCTCTTACGCGTCTGGTTAAGGAGCTTTAATTGCGCCTCTTTGAACCTCACCAATTCACGAGCTGTTCTACGAGAATTCAAGACTGCGGACTATGTACTGTCGAGTGAGGTAATACGTGCCACACGCTCTTGACCACTTCGCTTTTCATATGATTCTGGTACGCTTATACATACGTCGCGTGCAGCAGCCAACAACATTTATTTTCTTATTTAATGACAAAAGCAACATATAGCGCGTTGTCAGCTGGGTCTCACTTGGTTTAACGTATAGCTGTTCATTGTTCTCGTCTCTACATAGTTTTGAGAGAGTCCTTCAGGCTCGAAAAACCCTGTCGTCTATGCATGGGCTTCGCGGCGGGTGACGAAATACCTGGCCCGGCCAGCACTGCATTATTGTTCGCCGCAGAACAAACCGCGCCACTGTGGACGCAATTGTTTTCGAGAATGACGTGATCCAAGAAAATAGAATCGGCGTTGTCTCGGAACAGTTCCGCTATTTCCTAATAAGATAGCGTGCTTTGTCAGACGCGCTCGCATGTAAGGCAGCGTATGCTACTGAAAGCGATCCAAATATTTTATAGACTTAACGTATAAGTGCTCCTAATACACTGGTGAACAGTGTATTGACGCGATCGCGTTAAAGAGCTCATTTCGCAGAAATTCCGGTGTCGGTGTCGGCGGTGGCGTCGTTGGTTGTGAGCGAAAAATCGGCGTTGTCCGTGAGAGAAAATTCGAGATATATGCAAATAAATAAATAATAAAAACGTTCGGGCGAGAATCGAACCAAGGCCTTCTACGTGGCAAGCAGTTGTTCGACCTCGAAGCCACGCCATTGCTTGAAACTGCTTCGTAAAAAAACGCTATAAGAATGTCATGTAGCGGGAGGAGTCTCGTTAACGCATGTAATATTGCGTGGCAGAATCGTACAATCGCACCAGGCGTCAAAACATATGAAGTGCGCAACGAGTGGGTGATTTAAAGCTGCCCGCCCATTACAAAGAGTGCAGCTGCGCAGGTGCGCGTGGAACCTTACGGTCGCGTAGTGGGTACTTCACCGATTCGCAAAAGGAAGAATTATGGCGTAGTGGGCACTTCGCGACCGTGCTTGCAGTAGGCATTCTATAGGGTAGTTTGAAACGGCCACTGTTGCGCGCACAAACGTTTCTTTCCTTGTGGCACGGTTGAAGGCGATGCGCACGGGGCCCGCTTACGCTATCGCGTTCTACTCTTGAAGGCGAAGCTCAAGCGTCCTCCAAGTTTCTAGCCTGAAAGAAATGAGTTCACGATTGGCAGCTAAGCTTTAGAATCTGTGCAATAGTATATATAGGTCAGTTACTAACAGGGGAACCTACTCATGAGGACGATTTTCACCGAAGGCTGGAGAGCATAGGGCAGGCATTCCTAAATGTGCATTGCTTATCAGTCTATTAAAAAAATATATGATCGATTTGATTTTTTAGCGTGTTCACGTGGCTCTGACTCGCACGGCTGAGTTTTTAAGTAGGACGTGATTTTCGGTACTAACGAATTACTTGAAGTTAGCGCCTTGTGTGTTTTAACTTGTGTGTCTTCTATTCTCCTGTCTTTTACTCGCGCAACGGAAAATCTTTTCGAGTCTGAGATGGGGGCTCTCTGAGCGCCCGTGTGTTTAACAGCAGGTCGTCATATAATTGAAAACATCGTTTTTATGTCGTTATTCAAGCTACAGTTTCTGGTTAGGAACGACTGGGAGTGGTCACTCACCTGCTGACACTGACATCACTGCTGCAAGCAGTTATACGCCCCGGAACTATGACAAATTATGTTGTTTTATTATATTTCACTGCAAGAGCATTCACTTTTCGTAAAACGGTCTTCGGCTCTCGTGTTGTCGATAGGGCTGCAAGCCCTCCTGCCGCTTATCTAGAAGCCTCCCTCCCTGCAACCGCTCATGCAGTACTATTCGATTATATTCGCCATTATCAAGCTGCTAAATTTTGTTACTGCGCTATAAGCCATGGCCCGAGGTTTAACGCAGAAAAAAAAAGTGGTAATAACCACGCGGTCGGCTCGCAGTCGGACGAATCTCCTCTTTTGCATATACTCTTCCCCGAAATAAACTCGTAAAAAGCAATAAACGCCGTTGTACGAACGCCTTTCGAAGATGACCTGGCTCACACAGTTTTGTACCGTTGTGTATATGCTGTAAACAGACCCAAAAGGACAATATGCATTCCTTTTATCTCGCTCACTTCGTGGACCACTGATAAACTATACAGGTCTTAATCGTAAGCGCGGCAGTGATTGAGTTCTATAGGAGTTTTACTCACGACATTTTGCAATTTAAAGCTGCGATAAGGCATGCACGAGAGCTACCCGTCAAAAAAAAAAAAAAAAATGGACCTGGGGTTCCAGTATGTTTGTTATGTGCGTAGGTTGTCCCAGCTAAACTTAGCCAAGATGTTCTTTGTTTTATTTATTATTCATTTGTGATTAGTCGAGTCACCGATCTGCAAACATAGTAGTGTTGGTGAAAGCGAAGAAATGACCAAACACCGTATAGGTCTAATGACAGTATATTCTACGAGTTTTAGCTTGTCCTTTCTTTAAGCTGCCATCTTCGGAATTCCATCTTCGGAATTCGTTCCAAATCGGTACGTCGACAGCTTGCGAACTTGGACCTAGACCGGCCATAATATTCATAAATCCAAATATGTGCCAGTTCATATTAAACTTAGTCAGTGGCATTTTGCTAATTATAACAACACGGTGGCTTATCGGCTTCGGCGTTCTGACGCTAAGCACAAGATCGCGGATTCGATTCCCGGCCACGGCGGCCGCATTTCGATAGACGCGAGATGCAAAAAACATCCCTGTACTTGGGTTGAGGCGCACGTTAAAAAGCCTCAGATAGTCGAGGTCAATCCGGAGTCCCTCGCTACTGCGTGACTGCATGTCGTGGTTTTGTAGCGTAAAACCCCACAATTTAATTTCTTTTTTTCTAAGTTATAGGCAATTACGTATTTTGATTTCTCGTAATGTCAGCCACTTCGAGTGATTCAGCTCAAGGATTGCGCCATCCGCAGCAGGCGTTATTCTTTTTTTTAGTTATAAATCTATCTAGCCTAAAAAAACAACACACATATGTATACACTCCCGAAAGCGGCAGCAGTTCAACGGCATATATGTATATGACAGAAGGCGCAGAAGCATAGAGGTGAAATAAAAGCGGCGCCGCTGTGTTCCGCTCGTCTTCGGTGGCATCCATTGTCTGCGACGCGAAACTGAGATGGGCTGACGATCTGTCAGCCATGCAGCGCACGCATGCTGCACACGTCCGAGATCCGAACGGCGGTCGCGAAGTTGGCGCATTCCGTACAGTTATATAGTAGACGCGTCTCCGCACGCGGTATCATTTCAAATCTATCATTGCGATTAACGATTTATGGGGTTTAACATCCCAAAAACCACGACGTGATCATGAGGCACGCCGTAGTGGCGGGCTTCGGAAATTTCGACCACCTGGGCTTCATTAACGTGCACCTAAATCTAAGTCCACGGGCCCCTAGCATATTGCCTCCATAGACATGCGACCACCGGTGCCGGGATTGAACCCGCAACTTATCGTTCCGATTCATTTGTACACACGCCGTCATGTGAGGAGGTTGCAACGGTACGAAACGTTGAAGATATGAAGATATAACAGTTATTGGAGTCGTATAATTGGCCCGACCCGCATCGTAATAAACGAAGAAATTGAGGCTGTGGCCTCCATTTCTTCGTTTATTACAACATCACAACAAATTTTCTTTTGTCCCTCTACTGAGGTGCGAGGAGAATGTTCGAAGCAGAAGCTTTCACATTCCTAAGCAACTTCTCGGCTACGGGAACAACCAGTTCACCAGGGTAACCGGCCTGTGATAAACGTGCTCTTTGTTGACAGAAACTTTGATTCATTTGGTGTGGGCAGGAGTTTTCCAGGGCATTTTTTAGGCAAAGATTGGCAATTCCCATTTTCACGAACTTCGATCATGCTGAGTTAAAGGGAAGGTTTATTTGCTCGGGGTTCATAGCCCCAGCACAGGTGGTTTTCTGAGAAGCTGAGCCTAACATCAAGAGAAGGAATGTTTCCTTCGCTGGGGAGTTCATGAGTGACTCGCAAAGGGTCTACGCATTTTTAAACAAGAGCAATAACATTTTCGAATTCTTGAGCAAAACCTGCCGCATCACGCTCTAAAAGAAGCAAGTAGTCATCAACGAATCTAAAAACTTTTACCACATTCGTGGAGCCAAGATCAGCGGCTAGCGCGTTGTCAAGTCGAGATAAGAACAAATCACTAAGAACAGGGGCTATACATGAATTTATGCGAATGCCGGCCTTTTGCAGAAAGCGTCTGTCATTCCATTTTACCGTGGTCGATTTCAAATAGAATTGAAGTAATTCTAAAAAATGGCTATTAGAGATGCCTGATTCAGCTTGAAAGCTATTTCCCCGAATTCTTCGACAGCTGGTTCAACTCAGCTGAGTAAACTACTCTGGGGGAAGTCCCCCGCACCTCAGGAGAGGGACAAAAGCAAACTTGTTGCGATGCCTCACAAAATGCTGATGTAAGGGTTTCGTTTTCTGCGCCAGCCAAACTTGCTTCTGTGTGCAAAATGACCGACCCAAACTGTCAAGAAAAGAGATCCTCTAAAAAGAATCATCAAGCCAGATATGTAAACTGCGTTGACGGAGTCGTGTATCGTATTCCGCTGACATGTAGCCACGTGTATATCGGTCAAATAGGTCGCTCTATCAACGACCGCCTCCGCGAGCATGCGTATATCGCGAGAAACAAGACAGGGAGTTGGCTGGCCCTTCACTGCGAAAAATGTGGGTGCAAACCTGAATTTCACAGTTGCAATGTAATTGCAAAGAACAGAAATGAAACGACACGCCTAATCACTGAAGCCCACAAGATCGCATGTCTCAAAGACAACTGCATCAGTATGCCATCCATCTCTTTATCAGCCAAAGAAATTGCATATCCCACTGGTACGACATGTTAATGTTTGCCTTTGATTTGCTTTGTAATATGCAATGTGTGACCTTATTTACACCTATACACTCTAAGAAAAAAGAGAGTCAAAAGAGGGTCATGGAACCGTGACTCTCTTCGGGTGTCCACCTGACCCCTTTTGGAAGGTACAGGCAGAGCAAAAGAGTTCGCATTTGGGAAGGAGTCACTGGACCCTCCTGAAGCGCGTTTCGATTATCTTCGGTATCGGAAGAGCCGCCGTATACGCCATACATATCGCGCGCTTGCCCTTTGGCGCCGTTGTGGCGCCTTGCTCGGCGACGCACACGGGGTTGGCGCCGGGGTGGCGCGCCGCTTTCCCCTCTCAGTCGTCTCAGTCATGTCTCAGTGTCTCAGTCTCCTGGTCTATCAGAATGCGTTGCGTGGTTGTGTTGGTTGCGCGTCTTCGGTGGTGTTGACGCCGGCTCCGTGCACGAAGTGACGTTTGGAGCGCGGAATATTCATGGAGCTGCGGACATCGACAACGGGCGCCAGTTAAAGGTGAGTGTACTGCTTTCGTAGGTACTAATTATACAGCTATAGCTGGGCGTCCGCAGCAGCCTTGCTGAAGTTATCCGCCAGCCATTTCCAACAGCAGCCTGCGTCCGCGGGGCTGTTGCGGATGCCCAACTAAAGCTGTCAGTTAACGAGTTACCACCGTTATGCGCGTTGCTGTACAAGCTCCCATAAAGTGAGCGATGCAAACAATTATCGAGGGTCATTTCTTGCTGATCGCACGTTGTGTCTGCACTACTGAAGGTGCAAGATGTCGTTTTGAGATGCACTTTAGTCTACTTTAATAACAGTTCCATCGACCTTGAGTATGCAGCGTGCTTCCGCGCGTGGGAACGTGAAAAAAAAAAAGCCTGTGTACATAACGCTCAGACGCACTATATATAATGGTTTTTGTTGGCTTAAAGACGGTAGTTTGAGGTGCAGATATAGTACGGTGGCTTCCAGAACGTACGCGGTAGTCATTCAAGTTGGACACGCCTCGCCGGTAAAGTGAAAAAGCTCTAGACATTCGACGGCGCGCGTTGTTGCGGCCGCGGGCGTGCACTCTTTTCCCTCGTTTCTGTTTGCTGTTTTCGTTGTTTGCATACACTGCGATGACGTTGGGCGCTATAACAGAATCGAGTGAGTGTACGTGATTGTGGAAGTTATGCGCGCTAATTCTAGCATATGACATGTCTGATCTCGACGTAGACGGCGTACGCACGCGCTGGGTGTCGTTCGGGCCCTAGTACTCGCATCTGTTTATCCGAGTATTTAAGGATGGGTTACGTTTGTAAAACATGCGGCCAATAACCGCTCACGGCATGCCCCTGGCTGCCGGAGGATGTGCTTTGTTGTTTTGTTGTTAGCCTTTATTATATCTGTGTGAACCACTTATTGTGTAGGTTTTGCAAACCTTTACTGCAATTTCATTTTCTCATCACAATATCACGTTCTGCTTTTCAGATACCGTTTTTCATGGTGCTCACGCTGGACAGGAGCGACAACCTAGCACCCACAAGTCTGATGCCTGAAGCCGTCACCACTTTTTGATTTATTCTTAATAACAATGAATAAATATGGAAACATGATGGCGATTTCTGCTGTTCATTTAGCACCATATGACACTGTGCATATAAGCATGTAAATGAGGAATACCCAAACTTCTTAATTGGAAATCACAGACCATCCTATCGCGCTTTCTATATAACTTTGCTGGAAAATATGTGTTGTTTTGACGAGTTTTATTAGAATAATGCTAAATCTGAACTATTATTTTTTTACAGTCGCTGGGCAGAACGGCAAGTATTATTGGACTTGCTTAAAATGAATACTCCACTATTTTCAACAGTAGTCGCGCAAAAATAGAGCAAGGATCAAATGAGTAGCTTAAAATACTTGTGGAGTCGCTTGATGCTTCGGTGTGGGTCCCTTGACCCCCGTAGGAGCGTTACCGGCAAGAGTCGTCTGACTCCCTATAAGTGGTAACGTGATCCTCTGGACGAGAGTCTTTCCACTCTTCCTAGAGGGTCAGGGGACTCTCCTACAGCGAGCCGACCCTGACCCACCAAGAGAGTCACCGTGACTATTTAAAGAGAGTCCTATACGTGGCAAGTCAGAACTCTCCGAAAAGAGTCACGCATACTCTTTTTTTTCTTAGAGTGTAGCTATAGGTATAGGTACCTATAAGCATAAATAAGGTCATCTTTCCCGCCAATAAACTGTTGTTAGTTTGCGCATCGTCTGTCTATCTATGTTCCTTCTTGTGCCCCCGATTTTTTTTTTTTTTTTTTTTTTTTTTGTGCGCAACAGTCCACCTCAAGATGAATCACCAACAAGCCCAAGTTGAAACCCTCTTGAAACATAAAAGCAGCCAAGAAAATGACGGCACTGCAGCGTGCATGGCGACAGCGCGGTCGTATACGTGTCATCGTTTTCGACGTTTCGTAACGTGGCCTCGCGGACGCCGTTGCGAAACCGCGCAAATCATCAACCTATATAGCTATCTATACTTTAACTGGGTCAGTTTACGTTGTTCTTCTACGGTTTTTAAACATATTTTTTCTTTCCTTTTTGAGATTGAAGCACGCAGCTGTTGCCCCCACTGTTTGTGTTTATTAATTTGATGAAATGTCGACGCAAGCATTTCTTTCCTTTTTTTCGTCGAAGGGAAAATCTATATCGCATTGGCGTAGCCAGGGGAGGGGAGCTCTAACACCCCCCCCCCCCGTGATTTGTCAATTTTGCATATATATATATATATATATATATATATATATATATATATATATATATATATATATATATATATATATATATATATACACGCACGAGCATACATACAGTATTGTTGAACCCCCCCCCCCCCCCCCGATAAAAATTTCTTACGCCCCTGCTATATGGGGCGCCTAATGGAGGCTCGTCAGACGCCCAATATATACACACGTTGCAGCTAAGCTAGCTGCAGAATTTTCGCTTTCTCAGCTGAGTGGCTATAGGCGCACGTGCCTCCCATCCGACGTCCTCGCTTTCGTGTTCGCACTATAATGCAATCCAAAAAACGGCAGGAAGTGGAAGATGGAAGCTGCGATGAAAAAATCCGTAAAACAGGGGGTGGATGCTCGAGCCAACGTTTCGACAAGTGGACTTGTCTTCTTCAAGGCTGGAACTGTTCCAGCCTTGAAGAAGACAAGTCCACTTGTCGAAACGTTGGCTCGAGCATCCACCCCCTGTTTTACGGATTTTTTCATCACTATAATGCAAGAATCTCTTGTGAAGGACATTGAGGAAAGCACGCGAGGGCGTGCACACGACAACAAATCGGAACGTCGTACATCGATAGAAGAAACTGAGCGGATAGTTAAGCTACTTAGTTGAAAGGCCAGGGATACTGCGTCGTGCAGTTCTGAGGCAGTGCTGTAGAAGTAAGGAAGACGCGTGCTCGAAACCGCAGGGATCAGCGAAAGTGCCTCGTTTGAGACAAGTATACGCAGTCAGCACTAAATAGACGGCGCTCTGCCTTATGTAGCGCCGTCAGCGGCTGCGAAGGCGTTACAGACGTGCACACAGCCAGATGGATCTGAAGGAACCAGCATTGTTCAGACGAGTCCAAGCGGCGGATGTGCACAATTTCGTTTGGTCTATAGCATATGGTACGAGTGGCGCTATACGGAATCACCGCGATAAGTGCAGAACATTACAAACGCCGTTCTGTCCAGGCGTAGCACGCTGACTTCAGCATATGCAAGTGCAGGTCATTATTTTCTCATCGAAGAAGCATGGAAGGTACTCTGACCGTAGCCCAAAATGCAAAGGCGACTGAATCGTTGGATCGATTCCTTTGTGATTATTGCAGTCGTGTTACTGAATGCTTAAAAAGCGGCAAAAGTTTTATTAATTAATTTATTTATTTATTTATTTATTTATTTATTTTACTTTCCCAACTTTTTCCCAAAGGTATAACCGACCAAATATGCCAAACTCAGGCCGCTTCGTCAAGTGAGCTGCAATCTCGGTGGTTGAGACTAGAGTGTCTAGTTGAGACCACGGAGCCAATACTCACTGTCGAGCAGTCTCGCAGAATGAAGGCTCACTGCTCCCAAGCAGCATCGTCTTGTCTGGTCTATACGCCAGGGTGGATCCACAACAGCTGCTTCAATCAAGCTGCGGTTGCTGGAGCCGAGGAATGTGAGCAGGTGTACGTGCCCGAATGGTCCGCGAGCATATTGTGGTCAGGCGTAGTTCAGTGACGGGGTAAGTGCGACGTTTTAAATACGAACCATTCCTTAGCGAACCAAAGGCGCCTTGGCCGTTTCTATCGACTGCTACCTACCTACTAGCTCTCGTGGTCGTCTCATTAACATCGCATATACCAAAATTGGTATAGGAGGACATGAGTGTATAACGAGTGTGACTGACATATCACGACGGGAATAACATGACATGCCCGTCGCGTACGTCATGAGATCCGTTTCCCCCGTCACATGTCGCGCATACCCGCATATCACGGCACGTGGTATGTGGGTATGCGCCACAGGGGAAAGCCAATAACAGCAAACATAAACGTTGAAAATTTCATAGGAAAATAATATTAATATTGCATGTGCACCATGACGGGCGACGTAATCAGCGAGCTAGCGACCTTCAAAAGAAGTATGGCAGCAGTAATGAGATTGTATACGTCGGTGCCGCGAGATATGGGGAAGGGAGAAGCGCCCACGCAGCTGTAGTCGTTGACTGTACGAGTAAATGCCTCGCGTGCACCACGTTGACCACGGGACATTAGGAGGCGGCCTAAGAAGCCGCGATAGCCCTGGCACTCGCCGCAGTCCAGGGACTCCGCGACGCCACCTGAGGCCACCAAGACCACACTGGTCGGTCGGTCGGTTTAACTGCCGGCCCATAATGTACAATAAAGTATTTTTCTTCTTCTGCTTGTGTTTTGCGTGCCAAAACCACGACATGATTGTCAGGTACGCCGTAGTGGGGCACTCTGGATTAATTTTGTCCACCTGGAGTTCTTTAACGTGCGTGCACCTATATCTAAGCACATGGTATTTCCTTGTATTTCGCCCCGTCTAAATGCGACAGCCATGATCGGGTGTCGAACCCGCGCCCTCAAGCATAGAAGGGCGACACGTGCTAAGCTACCAAGGCAGGTAGTTTTCTGTGACACTTTGTGTGGTTTAAACACAAGAAAGGCATACCGTTTGTTGTCGTGGGCGATTTTAATGTGGCTGACAAACGCTGACAGACATGCCGCGGCGATCCTCAGCCAGCAACCACGCAGTACCTATCGTAAACATACCACATGAGCAGTTGTGGTGGCGGTTAGTTCTGGTGGTGCGGCTTGGCCAACGAAAATTGTGGTTGCAGTGTTGGCTACCATTCTTATAACAGCGTAATAAACATTACATATGTGCTCCTATATTACCCATCAAGCTATATTCAAGTGCTGCTCTTCCTCGCAGAAATACACCACGGTGCTTACGATATGTAGAGGCTGTCTCACACTTAGGGGAAAACTCGGAGCATGTTGCAAAGCGCTCCGAGTTTTCCGCTAAGTGTGAAACAGCCTGTACATCAGAGCAACATAGCGGGCGCTTCCTTTCGATAAAACTGAAGTATGTGCTCTAACGTGAGCACCGAAGTTACGCCGGAGCATATGCTGCCCTCTGGGCGCCAATGTAGAGGCGTATTGGTAAATCTGTCATATGAAGACATCATATGAACTGCACGAACACGTGGATCCACCTCTTATCTATTCGTTAAAGGCCAAAAAATTCAGCAGATTCCACGCCTTGAGGGAATCGGTTTCATGCGAAGCAGTCAGTGAGTAGTTCTACGCTGCTTCTTTTTTTTTCTTTTTTTTTTTTTGCTTTGAGCCAAGCGTTACGAGGTGGATCGACGTTTTTTGTAAGTGCAATAGTTGTGTGCGCATCGTGGGCTTACCGTGCACGCCCTTATACTGGAGCATAAAGGGCAACTTATGGTCTGACGTAACTTCAGCACTCACGTTAGAGCACAGACGTCAGTATTATCGAAGTGAAGTGCACTTTACGGTGTGATGATGTGAATATCATAGGTAACTTTCGTTAGCGTATTCCTCAGGAGTCTAGCAACGCTTGAATATAGCTTGCTGAATCAAAGGAATACAAATATAATGTGTATTAGACTGCTCTAAAAGTCGAGTCGACACTGGAACCACAATTGACGTTAACCCGACATGACGCCTGTATCATAGGAGTACATATGCAGTGTTTATGCTTTGTTATAAAATTAGATAGCCAGCACTACGACCCCAATTGACGTTGCACCGACATGACGCTTGCATATAGGGTGTTTTTCCAAATCAGTTTCTATGCCTCTCGTGGCTCTGCGGTAGAATACCTGACTGCCACGCAGAATGCTTGAGTACGATTCCTGCTGAGACCCTAATCTTTATTCGTCGGGTCAACGCTGCCGATGTCCGTGTTTCTTAACGCTCTCGCATTTACCCTCCCATGCCAACTTTAGTTTACACCGAAGCGATCACGAGAGCACGTAGACGTAGATAGATAGATAGATAGATAGATAGATAGATAGATAGATAGATAGATAGATAGATAGATAGATAGATAGATAGATAGATAGATAGATAGATAGATAGATAGATAGATAGATAGATAGATAGATAGATAGATAGATAGATAGAAACGCTCAAAGTGCCTTGGGTTCGCTAAGAAATGCCTCGCATTTAAATATACGTCAGATCCGTGGGATCTACTGTAATTTTAACAGCGGAGCTGTTTAAGCTTGAAGTAGCGCCGTTGATGTCTGCGCAAAACTCGGCGGGTATGCGCCACAGAAAGCGGGTATGCTGCAAGCAGCTCCTAGCATAGCATAGCCACGCATAGTAGAGTATATGAAAGGGGTGGGAAATTGTAGTGAGGGTGAGGAGGAGTGATGTGAAGGTGAGGAGGAAGGAAAGGGGAGGGGAGAGGCGTGACATTGCCACGTACGGTATAGCATAGCAAGGGGTGGGAAAGAGAAGTGAGGGTTAGAAGGAGGAAGAGGAGGAGAAAGAGCTACATAGAAAGAGATAAAGAAAGAAAGGAAGATGAAAGAAGATGAAGAAAGGACTACATCTGCGTTCGTCGGGTGGTGGCGCTTGCTAGCCAGCTCCACTGTCTACTCAGATTTCACAGGCGTGGGACTGGCTTTAACTTTTCAACAACGAAGCCGTTCTAGCTCGGCGTAAAATGTCTGTCATGTCTCAAAACTATCATCATCATGAACCGGCACGCGCTCTCTACATCCTCTTCTTTATCTTCGCCCTCTCCTGCTTCTCCCCCAGAATACGTGCGCCGACTTCTCCGGCGTGGCCTGTAGTAAACCTGATGGGTGAGAGAACGAGTACAGACAGAGAAAGAGAGAGAGCGAAAGAGATATAAAGAAAGACAAAGAGAGAAATTGTTCCCGAAAAAAAAAAAACTTTACGAGATAGGATTCGAACCTGCGTACCCTCAACCCGAAGGCGAGCGTCCTAACCACTCGGCTATCCAGGCACGCTAGCAGGGCATAGCATAGCCTTGTATAGTATAGTGTAGCAAGGGGGTGGGAAAGGGAAGTAAGCGTGAGGAGGAGAGACGTGATGGTGAGGAGGAGGGGAGAGAGTAAAGCATGGCATAGAAAGAGTAAGAAAGAGAGAAATACAGAGAAAGAAAGAGAGAAGGAAGTAGAGTGAGAGATAGAGAGAGAAAAAGGATAGAAAGGAGGAAGCGAGAAAGGGAGAGAGAAAGAAAGGCATGAGAGAGGAAGAAAGATAGAAAGAAGGAAGGAAAGGAAGAAAGAAAGAAAGAGAGAAACAAATAAATAGAAATAAACAGAGAAAAGAAAGCACAGAAAATACAGAGAGAAGAAGAAATAGAGGAAGAAAGAAAAATTTTTCAAAAATTAGCAGAACAGCAAAAGCCAGGACTACATAGGTGCCCCTCTGCTCCGCTGTCTCTTTAGCATTGGGCCTCCAGTGCAAGCTCGAGAAAGCGATTGCTCCGCGAACACCCCGACGTGGTGGAAGGCGGGTACGAGCGGCGACGGGCCCGTGCTTCGCTGCGCCGCTTTGCGCGACCTAGTGCAAACTTCCCGCATTTTTTAATATTAAAAAGACTTGAAAGCCACATTCCTTATTTCGCAGCAAATTAATAAATACGGCAATTGCGTAATTCCGTGACCAGACTAAGTGCAGTGTATGACTGCATACGTGAGAGCGGTCACCGATACGAAAATATATTCACATCGATGACCGCTCTAACGTGAACCGGGAAACCTAAACGTGGTGTGAGGTACCACAGAGAGCCAGTCGATTTCACAAACTGTATCGCTCTCATTGCTCCCCAACAGACTCGCCAGCGGACTCGCCATTAGAGCCCACCTCGTGTCCTGTTTGCGAACGCCGCCCAGGCGCCGAGCGTAAGAAAAGACTATGCAAGCAGTGAACATCAAAAATCATAATATATATTTCTCGAAACAAAAATAATTGACCACTTAGGTGTAGTAGCCACACCTTTTACGGCAGCAATGTCCGAAGGCGCATCATATGCGGCCCAGCCGGTATATGGGTGACGGCGATCCCCGAGTGGCAGCAGAGGACATCCAGATCACAGAGCCACCACCGCAGTCGTCTGCTCGCCACAACGACGACCGTCTCAGCGCCGTGCAGCCCAGCCCATCCACCTGCCAGCACGGCAGGCGCCTCAGCTGTAGAGGTGGTCCCAGGCGTATCCTCCACCACGATCACTCGTCGACGGCAGTTGAGGACCACGGACCGGAGCAACCCTCGGGTTCCACCAGCGGGCGGCATGACGAGGCGGAGCCGGAGCCCAAGTCCCTCTGCGGTCTGCGGCAATACGCTTGCAGGACCCACTTGGGGACGGTGAATCGGGGTACAGGTACTCCGTGATGGCCACTGCTACCGGTGATGGGCACCTGCCGGTGACCAGTGTAGGGCATCTGCCGATGACCAGTGTAGGGCATCCGCCGGTGACCAGTGTAGGGCATCCGCCGGTGTTGCTGGGACCAGCCGTAATGAACGCCGGGTCGTCCCCGTCGCCTTCCATGGTGAAGAGACAAGAACCCGCCGTGACGATGTTTTGGCTGTATCGAGGGACTTCCGGGAGCCGATGTAAGTCCAAGACAGCCGATAGAGGTACAGCGCATCTTCTGAAGGAAGCCGGCGTTCCAGAGACTACTGCGCGAGATGCACGCGCTTCAAGACGTGGCGAAGACTGCGCAGCTGATTGGTTGGTTGCTTGGGTCCCGATGGTGTGGCTCAACCCACTACGACGGCAGCAGTATAGAGGGAAAGAAGAAGAAAACTAAAGGAAATTTAGTAAACAAATCATGAAATTATAGTGATGATCTTTTTTCTTTATATAACGGTAATAATAAAAATCTTATTTCTTTAGCTATTTTGTTATGAATTTCAAGGTCTATATTAAAATGGGAACTATTATGAATTATTTGATCCTGATGAATAGATAGAGGACAGTTATGATATTAGCACAGCACTCTATTTACTTTGGTTATGAAATTAAATGCGGCATAATACTGTGCGTGTTTCTGTGGACACTCCAGTGCCGATGCCCCTAGGGAGAGTAACCGCGGTAACCATTAGCGTAGCCAGAAATGTTTTTCGCAGGGGGGGAGGGTCCAAATGCACTTGTATGTTCGTGCATGCAAAATTGAAAACACATGCAAACTTGAAAACCGTCGGAGGGAAAACCCCCCCTCCCCCCCGGCTACGACAGTAGCGGTAACAGAAGGTCCAGCCCAAGCTGTCAAAGAGTGGCTTCCAGAAGTTGTTTCATTTGACTTACAAACCTGCGACATTCTATGAAAAGTGATATGATTGTCTCTGGTTCATTACAATACAAACAGTGAGGGGAAATATCGGAACGAGACCCGTGCGAATAAAAAATTTAGTAGTGGTATGCGCACGCAGTCAGTGTTACCGAAACTTGAAATTTTCTTGTGCAACACGATCTGCTGTGACAACGGAATGTAATGCTAAAAATGTTGCTTATAAGCAACATTTTCCATCCTATATAATGGAAAATTTAGCACGTTGTTATAGAATACAGTTTCCAAAATTTTGCAGTAGTAAATTACGAATAGGGACCTAGATCCCCCAGGACTGGGCCTTTAATCAATGTTGCTGCCAGTGTGTCCTCCCACGCATATAAAGCTAAGCCCGTGTGGCCTGGAACCTAAAACAATGACAAGAGGTGTATGTACGTGGTATACGCATAATTATCCTAGTCATAAAGTTCGATTACTTTGGCACCGTCAATGCAGCAGGGTTGCCGTTGGTGGCTACTTTACGACCTCGTCTGGCGACGAAAGTTTCAGGTTGGCGTCATGGCTACTTTACGGCTACTTTTAACTTCTGTCTTGGCTGATTAAGTAGCAATTTTCAGTATTATTTGCAGATCAAACACACTATTTGCACAGCTGTCATATCAGCCGATGCGTGCACGCGTCCTCCCCCAGCAGGTTGGTGCGCATCGAGGCACCCCAACGCAACGCAAATACGATGTTTCGAACTTACATGTATGTTGGCAAACGTGTAACTAGCACGCCGTTCATGCTGCCCGCCATCTATATACTGATGCTACGCGCGAGTTTCTGATTCTGATGTGCAGCACGTGTATACGCGTGTGAACGTGACAAAAACAGAGATCCGCGACACAATGAAGATGGACCTTTCATCCTAACCAGATTTGACTATCTGAACCTAGACTGGTGTTATATAAGCTCTACTAATCAAATTCGACCTGTGGCTTCAAGGAAAAACTGCTTCAACGTTTAATGTTCGCCCTGACTTGTTTGCTGGAATGTTCCAAAATGACTCTGGATCTGGCAACAACTTTATCTATTCTACATAAACTATATGCATGGCGCACTGAATTTATTATAATTTATTCTTTTATTTGCAACTAATTTGTGGCCTGAAGACCAAGCAAGAGGGGAAAACTGTGGTCTTATTTCTGTGGCCTTCCTTATTCAAGATGGCATTATTTATTGTTAAATAATAAAAATTCTACTCAAAATACCACTTCTGTTCAAGTTGGCAACAATTTTGTGGATAAAATTAAATGCCATGGCTACTTTGGCTACTTTTAGCTTGAGATCTGGCTACTTTTGAAATCCACCCAACGGCAACCCTGCAATGCAGCACCAACTTATAAGGAGTCAGTCAACACAACCGTTGAAGAAATGCATCTTGGAAGTTTACGTATTGCTCGAATGATCGCAATTACCTGCCCCTGGAATGTTGAGGTGAAGTCCGACGGTCGATTTGAAAACGAACAGGCTAATGATATTGCCTACTTCTCCATTTTATTCAACAACAGAAGCATCTGTGGATATGACTGTATTCATTTGGAGCCTCTCAAGGTGGTCTTCCAACTAGCTGCTTAGGTACCTAATCGGCTGTATAGTAGCATTGTTCGGAAACGTGTAACGAAAAACAGTGGCTGCTGTATGATTCCGTATACATTTGCGAAGTATACATCACGGATTAGCACTTGTAGTGATTACATAGCCACCGCATAAAAATTACTTGAAGATAATGTCTGCGAGACCACTGATTTTCAAAAAAAGAAACGCGACCGCCGCTCGATGTAGAATGTATTGAGAGCGCCAATGTGGGTAAGCATCGATGTTTAGAAATATTTGAACTGTCAGTACACGAAACCTAGTTTGAACAGGAGACAAGTGTGTTTCATTGTAAAGGATATTATTAGCTACAAATTTTGGAGGACCAAGACCTGAAACGTAACGCCTTACGTCCAAGAGTTAAAATAATGCGTAATTTATAAGTAGAACCCTCACGAATTAATGCACATCCAAACTCCAAAATTACCACGATAAATCATCATCTGAGTCAGAGTCGTCTGCAGTCATCAGCCACTGCAGAATCTTATACATTGAATGTATATTGATTGACTCTGGAAAGAATGAGATATCTGCACACATGTTCGGATCCAGAGGAGGGTCCAGATGTCCTGACGCTATCCACCCTTACATTTTGAATGTATACCCCTAAGAAGATTCCGATAAGCTGCGCCCCCCCCCCCCCCCCACTTTTGGAAAAAGATTGCATCCGCCCCTTATTGCACATAATTGCAAGAAGGAATAGTGCTTAGTAAAATATTAAATAAAATAGGCCAGAGGGCTGCACCTTGGGCAACTACCCTTGTCCATGTCTACTTTTGAGAATAAATCAAGCCATTCTGCGAGTAATAAAATGTACGTTAATTCGCTTAGAAAATTATGAATATATGCAATTATACACCGTGGAATGTTCACTGTTTAAAGTTTATTGCACAAGATGGTGTGCTCAATGTTGTCATATGCCATAGCAAATGGCCGAAGACAGCCATTTGCTTTCACGAACTGTCAAACTACGCCGATTCGCCAAATCTCGAGCGCAACCGGTTGCCAGTGAATTTAGCGGCCACACCATGACGAAGCCTACAACGCGACTCCCCTCTGCTTTTGAACAGTTCAGTCGTTGAAGGATGTGGCAAGGCCCCTTAGACGTGAGGGCAATATTATAGCTTATGTTTATTGATGGATACATTATGGCGCATACTTATCATAAGGATAATTATCCAATTCTGCTACAACGGCTGCACGTTCCACCACTGCGTTCTTTACACGGCCAAGGACGGTGTCGCCACCGGTAGAGGAATAAGTGAACTTCATGCACCCGGGCCGGCGTTCGAAAGACCGCGGTCGTTCAAATGCTATTTGATGTTTCTGGCGGTCCCACGACCGGTCAACGGAAGCCAGCAGAAGCGTAGCCAGAAATTATTATTATTATTAGTTTTTTTTTTTTTTGGGGGGGGGGGGTCAACCATCCTTTTTGTATGTTCGTACGTGCATTTGTATGTATATGCACATGCAAAATCGAAAATTTCAGGGGGTTTTCAACCCTCAGCCCCCCCCCCCCCTGGCTACGCCCCTGGAAGCTAGGGGGGCCCTTTTAACAGAGGCCCTAGGCTCAAGGTGACATCCTAAGGCGTCCAGCGAGTGCCTGGACGCGGTTCCATTGGCCTTGGACACACCTTCTCTGGGCAGCAGTTGGACACGATAGATTGGAGCCACCGTCGTATTCAGCGGCGTAGCCAGAAATTTTTTTCGGGGGGGGGGTTCAACCATACCTTATGTATGTTCGTGCGTGCGTTTGTATGCGTGTATATATACGCAAGCAAAATTGAAAAAATTCGGGGGGTTTGAACCCTCCCCCACCCCCTTGGCTACGCCCCTGCTCGTATTGGATATATGGGGGACTTGTCTTAGTGCTGACTGAGAGCCTCGGCCAACGTTCTGCTGCCGCCCACGGAAAGGACTTTGCAAGTCCCCGCCCAGGGATATTGAATTTGGGAACAGGTACTCCGTGGAGGCCGCAGCGAATGGCGATGGGTATCTTCCCGTCTTGCTCGGGGCAGCCGTACAGTAAAGGACGAGTGCTGCGCTTAGCACCCACTGTCCAAGGGACAAAAATTCGCCATGACGTGACGTAAGAGGTTCTGGGAGTGGATGAAAATCCAGGGATACTGAAGGCGGTGAGCGTATCGTTTCGGCGATATTCCAGCGTTCCAGAGATGATGAATGCACGAGAGGCACGCGGGGCTTGAAGACGCTTGCAAAGATAACAACGAAGGGAAAACGAATAAGTTACGTTAGCGCGTCGTTATAGTAGATGGTGCCATATACAATGAGCCGTTCGCTGTATACGATGCTGTCAAGGGAAAAACCTTGACAAAAAACGAATGCATTTTTTTTCTTTTCCTGACGTTTTCTATCGTAAAATTTGTCAGGTATATAGCTGCCTTACACGTCATGGATATATTCCCTAATCTTGTGATGTGTCAAAATGATACTCATAGAAATTCAACCAGCATAACGGAATATAAAGGAAAATCTTACATACCACTCCCGTTATATGCGTCCGCTCTATAACAGCGAAATATGTAGCAACTTTATCACTGGAAATATTTTTCTGGCTACGTTTCTTTTGAAATATGCATGGCGCGAATCCTCACACGAGGTCCTCAAGGTTGCTCAATAAAGTGGCTATCTTCGCAATTTGTGCACCTAAAATCAACGTACGATATACGAGGGTGTTTTTATTTACTATTTTTTAGTCTAGTGTGATATCTTAATCGAGAAATGAGTAATAGCGGTTCTGTGAAGCAATCTATAATTGCTGTATCGTGTACAATACGAGCAGTTATGGGTTCATTTCGCGGAGGAGCGTAGGGATTTGTCTCCTCGCAGAATAACAAATTTAATGGCAAAATATAATACTTGTATGTACTGTACTCTTCCTTAACGTCATTGTTAAGGTAGAATATGCAATAAGATGAAATGCTAGCAGCGCTTGCGACACGGATAGCGCGGGGCATGCCACGTTCCAAGAGAGCAACAGCAACAAATAATCCTCGTAGCAAGAGAAAGGTTTTCTTTCGGCTTGCGTCGAACTCCTGAAACTATACAAACCGAGAATTATAACATAGCCAGATGTCTATAAACGATCCGACCAAGGAATTAAAGCTATAAATTACTCAACGATGACGTCATCGATATTTAATGAAGCTTATGCATGTTCAAGCCGTGCAAAATAGACTTATCTCTTAAATCAACGTCCCAAGTTGTTTCTTTTTTAACGCTTATGGTATTTTTTGCAAGCTTTTAATTATTCAAGTCTCTTTTTGTATGCCTACAAAATTTACCCGTAACCGTGCATGGTGTAGCGTATGTTGTACGCAACAATTTCCGCCCATAAAATCAGAACAAAGAGTTCCTTTAGAAGGGTGAAGTTGATTTAAGTATATCTGTAGCCTAAACACATTCTCGACGAATTGTTACGCAAGGAAGTAACAATTCATGCAGAAAAGGCACATTAATGAGGCTTATAGCGCATCACAGCAAGACACGCGCTACGTGAGGCGCCGCTGTGAAGGAGTCAGGATTATCTATGAGCACACGGGGTGTTTTACAATTCAAATGAAGTTCGGCAAGCGAGCGAGCGTTTTCTTTTTTTCTATTTTGCAAGCCGCTGGCCGTCGGAATGCGATCACAATGGCAGCGGGTTGATCCTGCGATTTCGAGCTCAGCAGCAGAACGCCCTAGCAAGTAAGCCGCTAAGCATCAATGAGGAGAACTCTGTCGTTCACATAAAAGTTTTCAAAACCGCCGCTGCCTTTATCACCGCAGGTGATGACGGCCTCCTTCTTCACAATTTAAAAGGGACTTCGAAATGAAAAAGAAAGGAGGAATGTGCAAGTACGCTTTCGGTGTATTTTATGGCCTCCGAAAAGGGGCAGAGCTCTCGAGCTCTGTGCTATATAGCATTCTTTCCTCATACATCCTATAATGCATATGCAGATGAGCAAAACAAAGTTTGCGGTCATGTACGCGATTTCACATAATTTAGGTACAGGGAACTAGCGGTTAGAAACCACGCGTCATAGAACGCATGAGAGTGCACGCTTAGGTTATAAATTGTAGCCGTGCACGTACGAACACGCACGTGACCGAAGAATAACTATGTCCCGATTCCACAAAATCCTCCTCATTTTAAACAGCGAAGCTGTTTAAGGCAGCTGTAATTTGTGTGGCCTGCCCTGTGTGGCCTTTCAGTTATGTGCCACAAAAATTGGGTAAGTCCCAGTACTCACCACTGGTCCACTAAAAAAGAAGAAGGCAACAGTTAGCCCAACACTACGAACACAAATAACATTTTCGCTTACCTAAAATTATCTCTTTAGAATTATCCTTTTTTTTTTGCCCCCCCCCCCCTTTTTTTTTTTTTCACTCACACATCCTACTGCCGCACGATTCGTGGCCGATCCCCCGTGGTGGGTTGTGCCATTCCTCTAGGATCAACCAACCAACCAACTAGGGAACGGGAATGGCAACGGCGGCTGCGAGAAGACGCCGAAGCGATGGAAGGTCCACGCCAACGACGACGTGCCCCTATAGATCTATGAGAGGTGCGAACGCTTGGTTTCAGCGCGAGTTTGTCTCTCGTTGGACATCCGTGTCGCGTCTGTGACTGTTGTTTAACTCGAACCTCTCTGCGCTGAGAATCAACGTAGAAACAACCTAGCATCACCTTGCTAAAGCCTAGCAACGACCTAGAAGCAACCTAGAAACAACTCTCATCACCTAGCTAAGGCCTAGAAACAACTTAGAAGCAACCAGATTATTCTTCAGAATCGTTCGATTTCGCTGTTTCAAGGTTTGCGCGGCTTAGTGCTTAGTGCTCAGTGCAAGCTTCGCCAATTTTTTAATTTACTTATTTTATTTCAAGCTACCCGATTCTTTGGATATCCCTCTGAGAGGTTGTGTGCCAATATATCAACGATCCACGTCTGCGTGTGCAGTGGAGCCCGAAGCCAAGTATGTGGCTAACATGCACGGCAACGAGGTGCTGGGCCGCGAGCTGATGCTGGCGCTGAGTTGGTACCTCTGTCAGCGCTACCGGGAGGGAGACCCCGACGTCACCACGCTTCTCAACACAACACGCATCCACATCATGCCCAGCATGAACCCTGACGGCTGGGACACGGCGGCCAAGGTGAGTGGCAGGCATTGGTCGGCACCTTCCAGAGATAGACCCGCGCGTCAAGTGATATGGAATTGTCTCTATATCAAACGTCCCATCAAAGGCGCTACTAAATATGCCGCCTGGCGGTCGCTTTAGAAGCATTCTTACGAATGCCATTGAAAAAGTAGATGTTTCTGCATATCGGTCCCATGGAAATACGGTCACCAGATTGTTGTGGCCGGAATACTTCGAGCTCATTATGGTGCAACAGCCGTTATGGTACCGCGGTGGGTACGATGGTTATGGATGCGCTAGATTAATGCTTTAAAACAACAGGTCGGGCCTTACGGAGCCCAAGCTGCACACCGAGAGCATCTGAGAGTGTATAAGAGTGTTTGCCATGAGAGTGTAGGCGTGTCGTCTACACTCTCATGGCAAACACCGCCTTGCAAGGGACCAATCGTGTTGCATGTCTTTTTTTCGCTGGTCGGGTAAAGATTCCGCAGACCGTTTTTAATGCACATATTTCATTGCCTTCATAATAGGGGCACTCTCCGGCTATTCAGAAAAATTTCAGTTTTGTTTGGCATATTCATACACTGTTTAGTGCGCGCACGTCACTTCGACGTGGTTGAGCTTTCACAGTTTTGTGACGACGCGTAACAGACCCGCGATCTCGATGCTGCCCGAAAAAAAAAAAGTGACCAATGGCGAAGGGCTACTGGCGACAAAGGCGTGGAATCGGAAATAACTTATCCTCTTTTGCTGTGCGTAATCGTGCATAAGCAGCCTGTATACACATAAATTTGGGGATGGGTTCGGGGGGTATTGTGGTTTTCGTTATGTTGCGCTACAGACGAGCGCATTAGTTAGGCATTGCCGGACAGAGTTCGACCAAACACGGAGAGCTAATGGCTGAATCGGAATGAAAACAGATTGGAGCAGTTCTGCGTTTCAGCGACCAAAGCCTTGCAGGATACTGTGCAGCTGCGCCACGCATATATGATCAAAAGCAACCACGTGAAGCCACGTGTTCATCGATTATTTTATCTCGCGATGAGACTAACTGTACATGTGTATAATGTATGTACGTTTTCCAAGAGAATGTGCACGTATTTTTTAATCCTTTCACATCTCATCGGCATCGTTCCCGCAAAAAATGTCGTTGGCTCGTTTAACAAGCAGCCAACCCGCATTAGCTCAGTTCACAGCTCGCGCAAATAGCGAGGACCGAATGGAACTATACCAAAGCCTTTATTGTAAGCTCGTTGGCACGCAAATCGCGAGTGAGAAATACACGTGACCCACCACGGTGGTCTGGTGGTTATGGTGCTCGACTGCTGACCCTAAGATCGCGGGCTGGAATCCTGCATTTCGATGGAGGCGAAATGCCTCCATCGCCTCCATCGTCGCCGGCTGGCCGCATCGGGATAAAGCCGAAATGCTTGAGGCCCGTCCATACAGATTTATGCACACGTTAAAGAACACCATGGAGATGGTCAAAATTTCCGCAGCCCTCCAATACGGCGTCCCTCATGATCATATCGTGGTTTTACGACGTAAAACCCGAACAATTATTAATTATTAGAACAACACGTGAACACGACAGCGAATTGTTAAGCCAGCACAAATTTGACGCGAGGCAATTAAAGCTCTAACGACCCGCTGCTGTCCTTACTCGCTGCGCAGTCTCCTCGTGAAGACTGGGTGAGCGGCCGCGCCAACGCGATGGGTGTGGACCTCAACAGAGACTTTCCCGACTTGGAACGCATCCTGCGGAACAGTAACGTCAGGAGGATCAAGCCAGACCACCTCTTCAACGGAGAACTCGCCCACCCGGTATGTATGAAGCAGGGGCGTAGCCAAGGGGGGGGGGGGGGGGTTGAACCCCCCCCCCCGAAATTTTTCGATTTTGCTTGCGTATATAGGCACGCACACATACAAACGCACGCACGAACATACATGAAGTATGGTTGAACCCCCCCCCGAAAAAAATTTCTGGCTACGCCCCTGGTATGAAGACTCCTATGCATTGAATCACATGCGATTACGTACACTAGCAATTAGCTACATCTTGGCGCTTGATTGATTATATCCTTCATTCTGTGAAACGCTCGGGGTGACTATACTGCTATTTTTTTTATATCGGTACCCAAATACACGTATACGTCATTGACGAGGCAAGCTGTAACTATAGACGATGGAAGATTACCTGCGTCAAATTCGCAAGCCAATTCTCGGGGTTGATAAAGAACATATAAAAGGCTGCAGAGAACGCATGTCTCGTTCTCTATATAGACGATTTTGGACGCACCTTGACCGCGGGCCCCACGTTCCAGCCTATAAAAACCTAAACATCAGGGGGGGGGGGGTCGGGTTGGGGGGTTCAAACCCCCCGAAATTTTTCAGTTTTGCTTGCGTATATATACACGCACACATACAAACGCACGCATGAGCATACATAAAGTACGGTTAACCCCCCCCCCCCCCCCCCGAAAAAAATTTCTGGCTACGCCCCTGCTAAACACGTTAGTATATTAAGCAAAACAGGGGGGAAAAGCGTTCTTTTTCATCTCGGTGTAGGTGTAGGACTAGGAGACACCACTTTATACGTTTTCGAATAAGCAAATTAACGCTTATCATAATTTACGTATAGATAATCTTATATTTTATACAGCAAAATTGATTTCTGCATTTGTGATTAGCTGCAAATGAAAACTCTGTGGTGCTCTTTTTTTGTCACATAGCTGCTGTTTGCCGGTGTGTCTTGACCACTCAACTTTTGTGGGAAACTGATAGCCTGCAAGAATCCCTATTTGTAAGCACTAAGGCGGCATACACTATCCTTATGAAATGTTAAAAAATAATAAAGGTTGCGGAGAAAGTAACGCAAAAGTAATTGAACACATCTTGGACCTGCTCAGTTACTTTCTTGGTTCAATAATTGCTAACCTTAATTAATAAAATTTTTGAAAAAGGAAGGAGTTTTAGCTGCAACTCAGCGAGTGCTTTTTGCAACGTGCGCAGGTCTAGTATACGTGTACATACGTTAGATCAGGGCAATTTTAAAGGACCCCATCTACAAGCAAGTGCGCTGTTGCATAGTGCGAAATGCTATACGGTGGCCAGGAATCCAAGCTACATTATATGGGTGCAGCTTTGCCATATTGCAGCCTGTAAGTTTCTACGTACGCGTTGTGGAAAACATTCGCCTTGGTACGCTCATGCACGCATCCAAACTGCCGGTGCGGTTGAGAACGTGGGCTTTGCGATGCAAAGGTACAGGTATACCTTACAGCCTCACATTTTCATGCGATATGTTATATGCCCTTCATAGCTCCAGCCAGAGACGAAAGCCGTCATGGAGTGGATCTTGTCGCTGCCGTTCGTGTTGTCGGCGAACTTCCACGGTGGCGCCTTGGTTGCAAACTACCCGTTCGACGACACCCTTGACGGTTCGCAAAAGAAGTACACATCAGCGCCTGATGACGCCACATTTAGGTGCGTATACCCTCACGTGCGCACGCCGTTACGTTCCTGCGGCAATGCGACAACGCGCGTTATAGGTATACATGACTTGCTCGCGCGCAGCGATAACAGAAGTCTTAGAACGTTCACAATCGAGTGACGAAGCCATACAGGGCTGCACGGGACGTGCTTTCTGTGGAAATTCCCAAGCATCGATCGAGCAGTATTCGTCTACATCGTAATCCCTTCCATGTTTGTGTGTGCGCGTGGAGACACTTAAAATCATTGCTTTGCCAAGCGCGCTTTGTGTTAGAATGTTTACGGTTACCTAGTCTACAAACTTTACGCTTCTTCCGCTAATGCACGTAGAGGTTTTCTCCTCCCGCTACCCCCCCCCCTTTTTTTTTTCCTAACTTCGGCTTCAATTTATCGACGCTTGCATGTAATTGCGTGGTGCATAGTGCATAGTTATCTGCTGATTTTATGCGATGGTGGAATTGACAACAAAAGACTGTGTTGTCCGTTGTGCGCACTGTGTGGTCCTCTGTACCGACTCATCGAGACATATACCCTCGTGCGCGCAGGCATCTGGCACAGACGTACGCGTCTAGTCACCCACGCATGAAGCAAGGCGAGACGTGCGGCGGAGACGTCTTTAGGGACACTGGTGGCATCACCAATGGGGCTGCATGGTACGCTGTCGCTGGAGGTGAGTTCCTGCTCGTGTTTTATGCCTTTACCATACAAGCTGTCTTTTTTCTTTTCGTCTCTCTCACAGCGCCCGCTGTAGTATTTTATATAGGTTGTTTTGTTTATTCACTTGCACAGCAAGTTTGATGTGGTTTTTATTTATTTTTTGTTTTTTTATAGTTATACCATAAACAAAGCTGCTATAAAGGAGAACGAACCATTACGGGAAAATCGAAGCAAAGTGAGACAAGCATGTTCAGATATTTATAGGGCGCATAGAAATTTCGTGGTGACCACGAAGAAGTGCTCAAGAAAGGCAAATATAAAAACCGCCATTTTAGGCGTTTCGAAGTGTCTTCGTGGTCTACTAAAACTATAGCACTTGAGTGAACAAAGCTTTGTATGGTATACTGGTAGGTAGATTCTGGCTGTATGTAATATAAATGGCTCTAAAACCAGGAGGACATGCAGTCAGGACCGTTCAATATCTTGTATAAGAAAAGCTTGACATACTGCTCATGTATTCTTTCGCGCTTCAAAACACAGTTCCCTTAAGAATGCCCCAAGTATCACGAAAAGGAGGATTCATTAGTTGTTTAAAAAGAAAAACAATGAGTAAGCCGTGGTCATTCACCCCATGCAAAAACAGTCAAAATCGTCAGGCGTGGGCACGATGACACAGCACAATTAAACGGGTCGTTTTGAGGACTACGGGAGAGACTTGCATCTCCAACACCTCGTCGCAACAGCGTCGAGGAGACGCATGATCACTTCACAAACTTGGCTACCACTCGCAAGATGCCCCTTCGCAGGATGAGTTCCAAGGCAAGGAAGTGCCTGAGCAAAGTGACGATAAACTTGATGCTACCACGGCCGGTCCGGAGTACCTGCTACATTCTTGACGGCGTCCCAGACAGTAAGAAGAGCGGGCCGAAAAACTATACTAAACAATATTCTAGTTCACTATACACGCTAGACGAGGCTGCAGCAGGTATAAGTGATGTGGATCTGACGTCGTGAAGTGACGTCGTATACGTCCTTTATTGTGGCTCACAGGAAGACAGTCTCGTAGGAACAGACTAGTAGAGTCGATGCGCGCTGTGCTGCGTCGCATCAACCCAGAGGAGCGGGAAAACTGCTCTCGTAGTTGTTTAAATTGCAGACAGTCGGAGAGGTGTCGTCTAGCAGCTGTCGTTGCTTGTGGTATATGCATGTGCACAAAATGTTTCACAAATCTGCAATGGTTTATTAATCTTCTTTAATAAGCTGAAAAAAAAAGTGCGATTTTAGAAAGCAGCATTTGCCAAGCGGTTTAAAGAAACGTTGGTTTAAAGATACCTTAGGTGTGTTTTCTTTATTATATTTTTTTCCTCACAACACGCGCCGTTCTCACATACTTTCGGCTCGGTCCTCGCAGGCATGCAAGACTTCAATTACTTGGGCTCGAATGATTTCGAGATCACAGTGGAGCTGGGCTGCCGCAAGTTCCCGCCGGAATCTGAGCTACAGAAAGAGTGGGAGGACAACAAGCAGGCGCTACTCAACTTTCTCTGGCAGGTACGGCCAACTTATATACGCACCTTTTACAGCGAGCTGTCGTTCAGAAACCACGATGTGATTACGAGGCACGTCGCAGTATAGGGGGCTCAAGATTAATTTTGAGGGTCAGACCCCATTTCATATATGTTGGTACGTGTGTTTGTACGTTAAACAAAATTAAGGATTAGCACTTGTTTGACACTGCAGAATGACACTCTTTGCGGAGCATGCAGTTTTTCTGCGGTCGTGTTAATTTCTTTCCACATTTTTTTTTATTGCATATCATTTTCTGCTGTTGATAAGTGTTGTTGTGTGTTATAATCTGTCCTAGAATTTTTCGCGTTACTGATGTTATTGCACGTGTATATCTTATTAACGTGAAGGTTTGGGCTAGTCGGTATTCCATCGTGCTATGGACATTAACACTGCGAAGAAATAAGCAAGGACCAGGCGAGGGGACACAGCGCTTGTCTGCGTCCCCTCGCTTCGTCCTTGTAACGTATAAATCGTAAACAAGTTTAGTTTCTTGTGTAAATTTGTCTCAAACGCGCGGCTCGGCCCCCGCTTGACTGTCTTCGCATATTTTATATTTATTTTCTTAAGTATGTTCATGAGCTACAGAGACATGACTGGTCTCAAGCATTTCTTGAGTGAGGCACCCCATGCGGTCACCGCATGGGATGCTTCACCGCCGTGGAACAAGAACTTTATATTTCAGAATCAGCGTGCAGATATTAGTCATTATGGAGATTGGTATCGATATGTTTGAATCCTGACGCCAAATCCCCTTGAGAAACGGCCCATATATGAGATAAGGGAAGGGCCGCTTTTCAAATGGCAACGTCACTCAATGTTGCCACTAGCTGAGATGAGTTTGAGACCCCTGGTACACACGTTCTTTTTTCTTGCTTCTATGTTATTTCACTGTATTTTTGTGGTTTCACAATCCCGAGTACGGGTAGAAAGGCCTTTAGGCCCTCCACCCCTGACAGTGAATTTCTAAATAAAGATTTTCTTTAGAAATCTGCCGCTGTATAGACTAGAAAATAAAGGAAAAAGACCAAACATCAGGTTTCTCCATTCGTCGCCTTCAGCCGCGATGGAACGGATGAAAGAAACACACTGATACGCAGCTTTAACCGAACTTTTGCGTCATCTCCCCATTCACTGCACAACGTGGTGGCGGAAATAGCGGTTTTGTGAGCAGTACCTGCAGCCGCGATAGCCATTGAAAAACAAGTGAGCTGTAGTGAAGATGAATGTCCAGCGCTGCAGCCACATCGCCAGCCCCGCGCGAGGCACGAGCTGGAGCTGCCTATAGCCCGTGTATTTGCTGCAACGCTGCCCACGCCCGTCCAGTTCCTGCTGCTACTCTTACGACGCAACCACCGCTTGTAGCGTATTCATTGTATTTTGGTGGAGGTGCGGGGTAGCCGGTGGGGTGTCGAGACGGCGTCGTCAGGCATGACTGACGGGAGCTTGCGGCTACGCAATTCCAGGGCCGGGGAAAATAGCAGCTGCTGCTACTCTTACGACGCAACCACCGCTTGTAGCGCAGTGTTTTCATTATATAGAGCAAACGTCGATCAGAAGGCGCGCAATGGCGGGCGCTGCCACCGTGACCAAATACGGCGGCGTACACGGGTAAGGTGCTGCAAAAAGGTGTGAGAGAGTTCATTCAACTTTCTGGTGAGTGCTTCACAGCTAGCCTTTCCGCGTGGTTCATTCGTCTATGTGCACTCTCACAATAATGTGAACGAGTTTCCTCTTTTTACACAAGCTGACACAGAAGCAATGCGCCGCCCACATTGCCAGAGGTTTAGGACACCCCTTAGCCCATAACCGTGAAACATATTACGCGAGTAATGTACAGTTTACCCAGAACAGTGTTAAGCACGAAACAAACGGTTTTAAAACGAACAATTTGTATATCGCTATGCCTTCTTCTTTGAGAGAGAGAGAGTTGTTTGGGAAAGAAGAAGAAATGAAAAGGACGCTGCCTCCCGTCGTGGGGGCTCAGTGCCTTTAGGGATGGGGAAGGGAAAGACGATAGGAAAAAGAGGAAAAGACAGAAAGAAGGAGAGAGTAGCACGGCAAGAGGGTGTCTTGTCAGTGCAGGCGGGATTTGCCAGCACGTGTCTTAGACATCGCGAACGCTGCATGCTACTGCATCGCAGCTTTCCATTCCTTGAGTGTATACTAAGTCGGGCGCACTCATAGGCGTGAGCAGGGTTACCCATCAGGGGGGGGGGGGGCGAAGATTCGTCGCAGCGCCTCCCCCCCTCCTACTAAGCCAATGTACGAGGCAGATTTCGCGCCTCCTCCCCCCCCCCCCGCTTAGCTGACCAGGGGGGTCAATGTATGGGGCAGATCTTGCGCCCCCCCTCTTAGGTGACTAGGGCCCCCCCCCCCCCCCCCCCAGTGCGCATGCCTATGGGTGCACTTAGGCGCTACGTTCGCCTGTGGGTGTAAATCTCTGCGCAACCGTATTGCAGGCACACATTGGGATCAAAGGCCTGGTTACCGACAGCATTTCGGGCGAGCCAATCGCCGACGCGGACGTGGAGGTGACCAACGTCACCGAAGGAGAGCCGAGACTGATCCGCCATAACGTCCTCACCAGTAAGTGACAGCCCATGTAGTAGAGGAGTGCGGTCACACATTGAGCATGTTGGTCGGCAAGCAGCTCAAAAGTATATTGTGTGGCAATAATTTCCGTGCTCGTGAAGCTGCATACTTCCGTTACCAGCTCGGTTGAAATTGGTGCTGATATAATTATTCATTGCCAGTATGAATGCTGGGGACCATGGGTGTTTGAGATAAGTTCGGCTGGGCATGTCCGCGGTGAACGTTTTTATTGTGATATATATATATATATATATATATATATATATATATATATATATATATATATATATATATATATATATATATATATATATATTGCTGCCTGGTTGCCACTTACAACCAAGTATATATAAGTATATATGGAGAGACACCTGGTCAGTCTGAATAACTTTTTTGCGGATTTTGTGAATCTTTGTAATTCCAAAACAAATAATGCAAACATGTTTTCCCAGACTACATTAGTTCAAGTGAAAAACCTAATAAGAATGATATTTTATTTGCAAAATCGAGGGTATAGCCTTTGTGAGAAAAAACGAAGTTCGGCAGCACGTTACACTCTCTGTAACGTGCACTTGGTCGTGTATTCACCCTCCACCAAGGAACAATACAGAAGCTGCCATCTACTGAAATCACTGAGGTCTCTGAAATGTTAGACTTTACCACCAATAGACGGTAAGAAGGTGCGTTCGTTTATTCCAAGCATGTCAAGAGCGCTATAGAGCGCCGTAACGCAAAATTTACGTCGCCAGAAGTACTAGATGACGCCATCAGTGTTCTGTTTTCGCTCGCTAGCCAATGCGCGCATCAAAGGCGACAGTTTGGCGATCATCTCAGAATGTGACTGATTGGGGAGAAGAGAGAAGGGGGGGGGGCATACTTTTCTTTATGCATGTTCATGTGTGTGCGTTTAATATATACAGACATACAAAATGTATGCGTATGTATATACACGCCAGTGCTACAAAGGCGTCTGTCTCTCGTAACACTGAAACAAATTTCAATTTGTGTAAGTTCAAAAAGACAAATGCAAATCACATAAACGCTGACACTGATATACTACAGGGGCCGTAATCAACTGCTCCTGCACGCCAAGTGCAAGGAATTGTTTATGGTTTGGATCGGTTTATTGACGCCGCCGGGTGTCGCCACTGAGACTTTTCATATACAGTCGCTGGAATTTCTCCAGTGACTCTCATTTTTCCAGGAGGCCGGATGCTGTCGTAATCGCTTGCTTTTCGTGACCCGGAGACTGACTGTTTTAGACTTTCCTCACACTGATCAATTTTCAATTACGGAAGAATATATATATATATATATATATAGTGTGATGACGGAAGAGCGGCACCGAGGCCCTGGCGCGCGGGCAGCTAGAGCGAGGTAGAGAAAGACGAGGACAGAATATAGAACAGCTGGCCCAGGAACGGGTGCTGTCTCTGTGTCTCGTTCATTACAATATATATATATATATATATATATATATATATATATATATATATATATATATATATATATATATATATATATATATCTGTGTGTGTGTGTGTGTGTGTGTCTGTATTAACAAGCAGGGTGTTAAAAATATCCAAGAAGACCACTTGGATATTCTAAATTCTAATACCGACACGAGAGCGCCTTCTCTTACATCCCAACGCTTTTGATTGTTCAAAGCAGCGTTCGCGCGTGGTGGTCGGCTATCGCAGCCGCTCTGAGCCCTTTTTTGTGTGCGTGCTAAGGAATCCAAGTTGGTCAAAATTTTTAACTATGATTGTTTCCATACACAAGTTACACTCTAAAATGTATATATATATATATATATATATATATATATATATATATATATATATGGCCTTGTAAGAATTAAGTTTGCCATAATTGAATGCACTGGGTGCTCCAAACATAATGGCACGTGTGTGGCATTGTGATTGATGCAAGCAGCCAACCGGCATCAATTATGTACCACCGTATTTCCGAGTCAGCTATATACACAAGTCATTTCACTAAATAATCAGAGACAATGAACCTCTTCGATTTTCGGACTTCTGGCAGCTCACTGACAGCCAGCTAGTTCCAGTCATGACCGGAAACAACGTCGTGGTCACGTGCGCTGGGATCCCGAGACAACCCGAAGATTTCAAAATCGAAGTCCGCAGCGGCGGTGTGGCGGTTACGGTGCTCGGCTGCTGACCCGAATGTTGCGGTTTCGATACTGGCTGCGGCGGTCTCATTTCGATGGAGGCGACATGCTAGAGGCCCGTGTACTGCGCGATGTCAGTGCACGTTAAAGAACACCGGATGGTCGAAATTTCCGGAGCCATCCAATAGGCATCCCTCATGGTCATATCGGGGTTTTTGGGTGTAAAACCTCAGATATTATATTATTCAAAATCGAACGCTGGGACAGTCAGTGTAAACGACAAAAAAAATAAAATAAAAAAAGAAAACGCTACCGCCGTGGCAGCAAACCCAATTTACTTACTCGCTCTCTCTCTTTTTTTTTTCTGCGCGAGCACATAAGGTCGATCCTTTCTGCATTGCCTGCTAGAAAATAGGCGGCTAGGTTTGTCGAAGAGATGAAGCGATATTCTCGAGCATACGCATTTGGGTATACGATATATGACGCGAAATCTCGATCGTGTCCCCTTCAGACATGAGGTGGTATCGGCAGGAGATGCGCACTTTGTCTAAAATGAACTGTGCCGCGCGTCTTTGACTCGTTTCGCCTGAAGGCGTCTGGGCCTCCCTTCTAGCTCTCTAGATGTGTCGAATTTAAGGGGCTGAGGCACTTCCAGAAATCTGATGTAGCAGAGGTTTTGTTTGAGCTAGATGGTCATAATCAGACATATATATACTGCATGGTACAATTACAAAAGCGTGAAAAGGCCAAAGATGAAATGAACAGCAAAATGGGTGCATACATTTCTGTTCGTCTCCGTTTTTTCACGTCGCAGCGTCGTATGTGTAACAATACCGTACCACGTAACAATACCGTATCACGTGCTGGCGCATAGATCAAAGTACGTTTGCACGCCGTCCAAGACCAACGAACATAAAAAAAAAACGGTGTCGTGATCATTATTATTAAGTCGGTGTATTCTATTAGCATCGAAGACCTAGTTGGAACAGACAGGTTTTGAAGGGGTTCACACACCGGAATATACGAAGGAGTGAAATAGCTAGTTCGACCGCAGTAACCCGCCGCGGTCGTCTAGCGCTCTACTGGAGACCCGAAGGTCGCGAGATCGAATCCCGGCCGCAGCGGCCGCATTTCGATGGAGGCGAAATGCTAGAGGCCCGTATACTTAGATTTAGGTGCACGTTAACGAGCACCAAATGGTCAAAATTTCCGGAGCCCCGGCGTCCCTCTTAATCATATCGTGGCACAATCGTCTTCGCTAACTGCACAGAAAACATACCACAATATAAACGCGAAATGTATAAAAACTGATACTGCTACAGACAAACGAGAAAGCCACCTCCACGTGTGCGTACCGAGGAGGTAAAGACTTGATGGAGTGGAAATTACGCCTGCAGAGGGAAGCCGTGACCCCCAAAAGTTGGCGGCCGCGATCTTACTACAAGGGCAGGATAAAACGTTTGGCATTTTCCGTTCACGCCCTACGAGATTAGGGAGTTTTAGTGCCGCGGCCCCAAAGCGGCTTGGGTACGTAAGCCCTTGCGTTCCTTTGTATTCTCCGCGGATGCGGCTGGGAGTACAAAGGAACGCAAGAGCGTGCGTACGCGGGCCGCTTGGGGGCCCCGGCACTAAAACTCTTTATTAATAAGGCGAATTTTCGCGGACGGATAGTGCTCAGCGTGTTTATAAGTGTTACTGGTTCCCTTATTAAACCTCGAAATTTTGGCAAATATTATTGGATATATCACCGATATCACATCATAAATACTCATGTCGCTAAGCTGCTTTCGCCAGGGACAACGATCTTTTATTTTAACCTAGCATTTACATTATCAGAGCAACATCACTTGATCTCTATGCAGACACCACTCGAAAAGAGCATGTTTCCGAGATTTACTGGGGACAAACAGTGGCTTCACTTTTGCCGCCAAGGCGTTGCAAAGAGCGTCCACTCTAGAATTTTTTTGTTCTTTGTTGTTGTTTTTTTACCTACTTGGCGCTTGGCGCGTACGAATGTCTACACAATTTGAGACAAGAAGCATTCAGAACACCATGTAGAGTTCGCCGTGTTGTTCACGGAAGGAAGCTTCACGGGACACAGAAAGGAAAGCAATAAACATAAGCTTCAAATGTTCGCCGCCGCTCGTAATCGCATCCTCTCGCATAGCGGACCGGCCTTTAGACGATAACGCCAAGCGTAATGGCAACCAGTGACGCATCAACCCGTTCGCAAGCAGGGGGGCGACCTCCATCACTCCGTCGGCCGGTATATATATATATATATATATATATATATATATATATATATATATATATATATATATATATATATATATGGTGGGGTGAAATTCAATGGATCCGGTGGAAAATGCGGTAGAAAAACAGGTCGACAAACGTGCGAAACACAGGTTTTACTAACGTTTCGGCAGGAGGGCCTGCCTTCGTCAGAGTGAAATGACGAAGGCAGGCCCTCCTGCCGAAACGTTAGTAAAACCTGTGTTTCGCACGTTTGTCGACCTGTTTTTCTACCGCTATATATATATATATATATATATATATATATATATATATATATATATATATATATATATATATATATATATATATATATATATTATATGTATATATGAGAACCAACAGACAATAATGCCAAGGAAAGTATAGGGGATGTTTTTAGTAATAAATGTAAGGTAATTGTGAAGAAAGAAAAGTGGACGAAAAGATAGCTTGCCGCGGACAGGGACCGAACCTGCGACATTCGAACAACGCGTCCGATGCTCTACCAACGGAGCTACCGCGGCGGCCATACCCCCTTCCACTTTATAGGGTATATAGGTACATTTAAACGTGGAAACGTGGGAGCGTCAGTCAGCGCCGCCAGTAACCATGACGGCGAGTGTGGAACACTCTTTTTCTGCCTGTTGGCGTCACGTAGCACGTGAGCTTACACGAGCTGGCAGCTGACCAATAATCCCTCCCATACTACCTGAAAGCATCAAGTCTGCCAGAACGAGACCCTCGCTATGAATGAAGGAAAGAAGTGTTAATTTCAAGGGCTCGTTTTCTTTGTTATACACAATATTAATGAGAACCAACAGACAATAACGCCAAGGAAAGTATAGGGGATGTTTTTAGTAATAAATGTAAGGTAATTGTGAACAATGAAAAGTGGACGAAAAGATAGCTTGCCGCGACCTGCGACCAACGCGTCCGATGCTATATATATATATATATATATATATATATATATATATAGAGAGAGAGAGAGAGAGAGAGAGAGAGGAGAGAACTTCATTCGCACTCATTGTGATGTGCTTTTTCATATACAGTGAGAGAATTTACCGAACAGTTTAACATTGTATAAAAAGTACAGTCAGTTTTATGTAGCCTGCGCTGGGACAACCATATATATTCGTGTTTTGCGTGTAATAGTATTACAAGCAACACTTTTTATACATTAACCTTTATACGTGAATACAGTTATGTCGTTGGCGTCCTTCCCAATTTAGTATAGATCTGCATCATTCAATTAAATTTCGTTATTATCTATAAGAACTAGTTAAAACTCGATTTAACGAAACTGAGGGGAGCCGCGAATAATTTCGTTAAATCGGGAACTTCGTTAAATTGAATGAGGCATTTCGCGGTCACTTAATTCGGTACATTCGATTATATTGTGTAGCGGCGTCCGGAAAGCTACCGTGGCATCATATTTGCGTAGCGTAAATGCGCAAGAAATGAAATTGCTGCCTTCGGAAACGACCGACACCTCTAGGGTGTATGAAGCAACAAAAATTGTTACCTCAACAATAAGGGCCACAGGAGACAACAAATTTATTTCCCAGCAAAGAAATCGGTAATCTTTGCTTGCCTGCGTTTTGTAAGCAACGACCGCACGGATTTTTCGTAAGTTCTAAGTGCGTCCAGCGCGTCTTCCGTGCCCTCGTGTGTTCCAGCAAATTGCCGCAGCAAATCAAAGGCATCCATCACTTGACTCGCTGTTGGTACGGGAGCCAACGTGCGCTCAAACGTGCGCTCAAAGAGGCAACGTGCGCACAAAGAAAAGTTCGTGAAAGAAGGGCAAAAGCACGAAGGAATATCCGCAGAAGAGGGGCGGCGGGCAGGGCCGTACCCAGGAATTTTTTCGGGGGGTGTTTGTGTGTATAACTATAACGGCTATCTTCGGCACCTAGTGGTCGCTGTAAAGGCATGAAAAAATTTCGGGGGGTGTCAGAACCCCCTCAACCCCCCTTTAGTTACCGCACTGGCGGCGAAAACAATAAGCGGCCTGGCACGAAATACGAGACAGGAGGAGAAGGAGGAAACAACTTTATTATATGGGGCAAAAGCGCGCGAGCGGGGGCGACGAACGCGGCTGAAGCAGAGATCAAACGAGCCAGCCCATCTCCGTCGCTCGGAGGGCGCATGCGATGACATCATCCCGCTCATCATCAGGCCTGCCGTCGAAGCAGAGAGGAAACGCCCCTGCGTCTTGAACACGGAGAAAGAAGTAATTGAGGAGGAGAATCTCTCGGCCGCGGCAGCGCGCGAGAGCGACGCGATAGCGTCACGGCGGATGCGGTCTACGCCGAAGCACGACAGATGACGCTTTCGGCCTGTTGCCATCAGAGCCATATATACCCTTCGGGAGAGTTTGGCGATTGTTTCATCTCGCCGCTCTCCGAGCTCCGCCCCAGCGCCGCCCTCTTCTCGTGACGTAAACCCTCTCTCCTCGCCGGCGGCGGCGGGCGGCAGAGGCAACAGCGCAGCGCCGAGTCCGGCGCTGCCGCGACGAAGAGACGCCGGCGCGCCGCACTTACACGATCGCTGAGGAGCGCGCGTAGGTTACGAAGCTCTTGTGCGAAGCCGCGCGTATTCATGGCGACTGCTCCTCGCATTCAAGCGTGAATTTGTTGCGTGCGATGGGCTGCTGTTGCGCGGTTGGCTGTTCAAACAGCAGCGCGCAGGGTTTCCGCCTTTTTAAGCTTCCGAAGGAAAAGAAGCGACGACGCCTTTGGATCAGAAACATCAGACGCAGCAAATGGACCCCGACCGACTGCCCCGTGCTATGCGAGATACGTACTTGAGTATTTAGCTTGAATATTGCTGGTATCATAAACCGCGTACCATTAACACAAACTTATTATTTGTTGTGCAATGGGGCCCTTTCAGGCGCACAAACTTTAAAAATAGTTTTCTCACGCTGAAAAAAAGCAGTTTTATGGTTCGCGTTTCGATCGCTTGGGCAGCCATCACGCTATAAATTTTGCAGCCATCACGCTATAAGTGTCAAGCGTGATGTGTTGCGTTTACGTAATTTATCGCGCGTTCTGAGCACGAGCTTGGGATGTTACCGTGATGTTGTGAGGGGAAGATTTATTTCGATATCGCAGGTTAGTGCCGCCGCGCGTCAGCTGCGGCGGTTACCTGTCATGTGTTGTACGTTATGTGGTCTGCGTTTCTGTGGTTGTCAGCCTATGGTGTCATTTACCGCTGTGTTGCCGCTTGTGCACATGCTACCAGTTTCAGGTTCAATTCGCGCATGTAAATTAATCTGCGCCTCTGTGCTAAGCGAACGTGCGTTGCGCTTTTTAGTCATGCGCGTATAGTGCACGAAGTCTGTGCTCGTGCAGGAAGCTCTTCCACTATAGCAAGGGGCCCTTATGTGCTCGATGAAATTTCGTGATTAGGAAGCATAGAGCGCGAAGAAGCTGAGCAGAAAAACGATTTTGTAAAGTAAACCAACAGGATGTCCGCTATCAGACTAGCCGAACGAGGTATTGTTTTCATTTAACACGCGCCTACTGGGGGCCCTGCACCTGCTCTGACGAAAACCTCAGATGCCTCAGCAAACGCGAAAATTGACTGTCGGCGTCCCGCGTCCGCGGCGTCAACACGAGGGATGTCAAAAATCATCACGTAATGACGTGACCATACGACCAAAGATTGTGACGTCGTCATGACGTCGAATAACGTGACTTCACGCGATGACGTCAGCACATGACCAGACGTGGTGTAGAAAGATTGCAGTGCCTCCGATCTTGGAGGCAGTGCAAAACAATGTTAGGTCACAAAGCTTTTGAGGGGGGGGGGGGTCGTCAGGAACAATACATCAATTGAAGAAAAGGAAGACGGCTTTCGCCTTCGAGTGGTCTTAGGCGAATGCATAAGGGACCCTGTGAGTTTTTTTCTTTCTCTCTTATTAGAGAGCTTTAGTGCCGGAGACTCCAAGCCGCTTCCTTATTCACCCTCTTACGTTCCCTTGTACTCTCAGCCGCACCCATGGACTATACAAAGGCACGTAAGGGGCTTACGTATGCAAGGCACTTTGGGGTCCTGGCACTAAAATTCTCTAAGAGGGAATTTTAGGGCTCGAGATCCCCAAGCCGCTTGTGTACGCCCGCTTTTGCGCTTTTGTGGCCTTAATACAATTACGTGCGCTGGTATCTCTGTTTCTTTTAAAAGCAGAGCTATTTAAGCTTGAAGAATCCCCGTTAGTGGCGAATAAAAATTGTCATCATCATGAACCGGCACGCAATCCGTCCTCTTCTTTATCTTCTGCTTTGCTGCCAGAACACGTGCACAGACTTTTCCGGCGTGGTATGCAATGATTCTCACGTAACACATGTCACGTGACATGTTCCAAAAATCACACCTTTTATATATGCTCGTCACAGAGTCACGTCACGCGATACCAATTTTGGTGTATATCAAGCTAGCGAAACGTCCGCCAGCGCACCATGAGCGTGGCACATAAGTCATGCTGTACATGACACGCATGTCATGATTTTCACAATAACTCCTGTTATTTATGCTCGCCATACACTCTTGTCAAGCCATACCAATTTTGGTATATATCAAATTAACGAAACGGCCGCAAGAGCACCAAGACTGTGGCTTGTAAATCATGCTGTACATGACATGCATGTCATGATTTTCATGTTATGACCAGTGATTTATGTCTGTCATACAGTCACATTATACCATACCAATTTTGGTATACACCCCATGAACGAAAGGGCCAGGAGAGCACAAATTTGTAGGCGGCTAGATAGGTAGATAGACAGATAGATACGCTCAAAGTCGCAGAAGCTCGCTTAGAAATGCTTCGCATTTAAAAAAACCAAGATAGACGCAAACCCACACGTCTTCATAGCTCGAAAAGTCACCGATGATCACGATACTCCCTCCTGCGAATTCTGAGCGCAGCTTTGTGTTGAGGCAACGCGAACTGTGTTTGAATTTCTGGCTATCCGCATTGGAACATTCGCTACATATTGCCACAGAAACTGCCAGTGTTCGAGTGCTACGCACGCCACTCTGTGCACTGCAGGCGTCATCGACATCCCCGTCACAAGCGAGACAGTAGCAGCGCACCCACCAGCCCTGCATGCGCACGAGCTCCGACCGAAGGGCGAGCACGCATGCAGGAGGAAGAAAACGATGTTAGAGGCCAGTGGCTTGTGATATCGACAAAATCCATGTTCGCTGTCTTTCGTCCTCGTTCGCTCTATCGGTTACGCCGACTACACCAACGGCGATGCCGAACAACGCAGGAACAGACGACTAAGAGCTGCGCTCTAAAAGCACAGCGCGTATCGTAGAACATCGTGGACTCGAATCGGCGTGCACAACTCAGTTTCACGATGATTTGGACACGTCTAATTCACCCCATATTCTTCATTAAATTTGTATAACAAAGTTCTTGCACAATTTCGCTTTCGCAGTTTGTTTAGGAGCGCTAGATTTCATGAATTAACAGCGCGTACATAGCCTCAGCCCTGCGCCCGTGGCGCGGAAAGACTATATATGGCGGACGCCGCCGGAGCGGAGGCGTGGCGGTGACGTGAACGGCGTCATCGCCGCGCCGCGACGTCACTGCCCCGCCCATTCGCCAGACTCTGTTGCCATCTTTTACATGCTCTTCTATTGACGCGACGCATAAAAATCGTGATAGCGTCTCGTACATTGTAAAATTTTTAAGATTTCTGTCTGGAACATCAATCAGTAGATATGATAGATATTTTAGCTGCAGTTCCTAATCGATACTGCCAGAATTATAGGCCGTACAGCGCTTGAAACGAACTGCTAGTAGTGGCCCCTGTGCAGACGACGTCTGCCGCCGCATGCACGCGCCCCTCGCTGCTCGCTCGCATGTAGTGTGCGCGCATGCGTAGGTGGCCTTGGGAGGGAAAGTTCCCTTCGCGATTTGCTGGTTTCTTTCTCTTCAGCGCTATCAGAGGCTTCCGCGCGTTGCGCCGGCAGCGCGGACTCCTCGATATTTGCGCGCGCTTTTCACGTCGCGACCAGTGCTTTCGACCAGTGCTTCTTCAGCATGGGGCGGAAATGTGTCGTGCCGAACTGCAGCAGTGGGTACGCATCCTGCAAGGAGAAGGTAATTACCTTCGAAGTTCCTAGTGACCCAGTGAGGTTGGAAGCATGGGCTCGCGCCATACCAAAAAAATTACAGCATATCCACGGGTGAATGATGAAGAGCTTGGGCGAAGCTCCTGAAGCAATCATGGTCTCGGGATCGGCTTCTCGTTGAGCCCGTTTCGCAGCGGCGTCCTTGGCGCGCACCTTCTCGGGATCCGGCTGGCTGCCGCCAAGCGAGCGCCCGCCGCTGCGCATCGTTCATGCTCCACCAACGATCCGACACGCACGGCGACGATCCAGGAGAATGAGAAAGGCGCTCGCTCCACGCGCATCCCCGCGAAGCCGGCGCAGCAGCCAATCGGAGAGCAGCGGCACTTCTAGCGCCATCTAGTGTCGATTCACACAAGCGCCATATTGCATACAATTCTATTGGACCAACGCCATCTAGGAAATGAGACGACAAATCGTGATGACGACACGGATTGTGTACAGCGGCATCTAGAATATCGTCCCTGAACTGCAGTTTGTATGTACTTCTATGAGACAGCGCCATCTGCCGTTTATGCCGGACAGAGAAACTGCCGTTGACGCCGGACAACGGAGACGTGACAAGGTTAGACTAAGAGGAGCTACGCCCCTAAAAATTACACCATTTCCCGCTAAAGGGGACCATGAGGCGATGCGAAGCCGGAGCACTTGCACGATCGCGTTCGTTGGCGTTATTTGGGCATGCTACCTACCTCGCGTCGTGGAACGCGAAAAGGAACGCTACGCGCGTCTTGTCTTCCCTCTAGGCTGGCCGTTAATTCTCACAGGGCGAGCGGGGAACGCAGTCGGCAGGCGTGCGAGAGGGGGGCAGCATAGGAGAGGAGAGAGAGGGGGAGGGGACGCGCATGCGCTGGTGCTCATCGCGGCGTTGCGCAGGAGAGAATTTCGGCATGTCTAGCCCGCGTTTCAGAGGAAGAGTGGAAAGGGGGAGGGAAAGTGGAGAGGGTATGCGCATGCGCAGTAAGGGTGGTCACGCCGCACACCACCACCACCACCACCGGATTGAACTCCGCCATAAGATACTTCGCATCTAAAAAAGACCGACAGCTGACGCCTCGTGACTACGTTTGTGAGAAGCACTTCTCGGACAGTGACATAGAGAGGCGGCGCTATTATGCCGAACTTAGTGGCGAAGTTCTCCTTGACAAACCGAAACGGCCAGTGTTGTTACGAGATGCCGTGCCTTCAATCTTTCCGCGCGCTGTCCCAGATACTTGTCTGCTGTTCTAAAAAAAGACAATGTGAAATTTCAACCACCTGGGGTTTTGTAACGTGTACCTATATGTAAGCACACGGGCCTTTAGCATTTCGCCTCCATCTAAATGCGGCCGCCGCAACAACCTAAATCTGCATTGATGGCATATAGGGTAAGTCCCATCATTCGTTGAAATAAATTATGCCTAACTCATTGAGTTGACGTTATCAATAATTATAGATTTCATGTTGTACAAAATATATCACGCTGGTAATTTTCCTGTATGCGACGCCATTTTTCTCGTTAATTTACCGAAAAAACTTGGAGTGCGCTCGAGCTTCGCCTTTAAGAGTAGAACGCGATAGCGTAATCGGGCCCCGTGCGCATCGCCTTCTCAAGTGCTAGCCTCACCGACGCGGACGCTCACACCGGTATTTCTGCGAAGCGGGCTCTTTAACGCTGTCGCGTTAAAATAGGGAGCCGGCGAGTACGCACAAAAACACATCCATTCGGGCGTGAAGCACGAACGGCGAATAGGCGACGAATGGCCTTGAACCGACGAGCTTCGTCGGAGAGCGCGGTGAGAGGGACGCGCGCATTTTTTCTTCTCCGCTAGCGGACTCTCACGACAGAGGGCGCGTGAGCGCTGTGCCCGATTTATCGTGACTTTATTAAGACGCCCGAGCGAGCGCAGTTTCGCCTCCTCAAGAATTCTTGCTCCGTGGTCTTGAACGAGCATGAAAAGACGCGAGGGGGGGGGGGGCATCGCTCGAGCAGCAGCTTTGAACTTTGCACGGTCGCGACCGCTGGCGCGCGCGCTATCTCGGCAGCCATTAGCGGACGGCTGCGCTCTCAACGCGAAGACTTCGCGGAAAGAGCATCTCTCCCTGGAGCGGCCGTATTCTCTTACACCAGCGTTTTGTAGAGTTACGCGAGACCGTATCCAAAAGAGTTGGCTGCCAGCCTCACTTTGTATGACAGTACAAATTTGTTGCTATCGCATTCATTGCTTCGCCATAGTGGTGAAACTGACTTTTTTTTTTTTTTTTGCTTCGAACGCGCTGTTTACGTTCAGTGTGATCGCGAGCGAGCACGCGGGCACGTCGCAGCATCCCTGTAACTATGTAGCTCACGATTGTCATTAATCAGCCAGTAGTCGTGGACTTCGGTTTATGGCGCGGTCATTTGGGCTTATGGCATTATTTGTCGAGAGAAGAGCGAGTGCATGGGCGTCCGGAGGGGGGTGCAAGGGGGGGCAGCTGCCCCCCCTTGGAATTTCGGATAATATTTTTCTATGCAGTTGCGATAAGCTACGCAGCTTGATTAGCACACTCAGGTCCTGGCCTTCAGGTTGGCCATTCAATTTCGCGCGTTACAAACTACTGACTAATCTTGCCTGCCATGTCACGGCAGTTAAAGGCTGCCAGTGCTGAATGCCCCTCCCCCCTTGCATATGCACCCCCCTGCAAAAAGTTCTGCGGACGCCCTTGAGCGAGTGATTTCTTGCTAACTTTGAGAATTATTTGTAAATTGTAGGCCACGTGCAGCGCTTAAATGTCTGGCTCACATGTTCTTAGAGGCCTCGAGCACCGATCGGCAGCGTTTTGTGACCATGCTGAATAAGTGTTGCAGGGCCCCTTTAATGCAGGTAGCCCTGACTGCGTTTTTTTTTCTTTTTCGTAATAAGTATTACGTACTTTCTTGCACATATTCAGGTGTGTGTATACTACGAGGGCAAGTCAAAAATTATCTACACATTTCATTCTACAGTTTATTAACATGAAGCTAGGGTTATACAATGCGCATCATTTATCCACGTAATGTCCCTCCTTATCAATGCGCTCTCAACGGTCAACGAGCTTACGTATTCCTTCCAAATAAAAGGTTTTCAGTTTGTCGTGAAGCCACTTTTGCACCGCATTTTGCACGTCTAAATCTGAGGCAAATCAGCGACCACGCAAAGCATCCTTGAGTGGCCCAAACAAGTGAGTCACATGGAGTTGGACCAGGGGGCGCTGCTGAGCCTTTCTGAAAAGCGCCCCCTTTTTCGGGAATCTCGTTATGCGGTCGCGTACGGCGCTCCGCCGGCGTTTCGTTTACATTACGGCTGCTTGCATTCTGTCTCGCTGCTCGCGCGCTTTCTCTGTCCTTCTCGTTTTCTGCTCGCGCTACGCGTGCGCTCTTCAAGACGCTCGTGCGCGCGGTCCCCTCTCGCGCTGTGCTGAGCAGCAGTGCGCTTGCTCTTGCTCGTGGTGCTCATGTGAGCGCGCTTGTGCTCCTACCTCGCGCTGCGCTTGCTTTAGCGTTATATTGAACTACGGGTCGTGATCTAGCGGGGTCGGTGGAGATGGTGTAGAGCATGTTTGCCAATAAAGCCACCCTTTTGGCTACGGTAATGCCCAGATGATCGAGAAAATGAAACGTTGAAAATAAATTAGTGCTTTTGGAATGGTGAAGGGAAATGGCACCTTGATCGCGCAGAACATTTATGACGAAACTTCTGCAACCTCTGGATGAAAATAAATGCAAAAAAAAACCGTTTCAAAACGTGTGTGCATATGAAAGAAGTGTTTCTAAATGACACAACCAGCATGGACCAGCATGCCAACCGGAGTTTGGCACGAAAACCACCCGAAAACGGGCGTCCCCCCCCCCCCCCCCCGAAAACGGATTTTAAGCTGGGCTTCTTCGTAAGCGATTTATGCACAAGGGCAGAGGATGAAACACCACGACGAGAACGATAGGACCAGAGCTTTGTTCCGTTGTTGTCCTTGCTCTCGCCCCGCTGTTTTATTCTCTGCTCTAATTATGAAACGACTAGCCCGCATCAAGCTGTTATCAATGCACAATAGCGAAACAAGAAAGATGCGTTCGCGTAATTGCTTTTTCACTGTTCCGTTTTTGCGCATAAGTTCTCTCCAAGGTTGAGGTGGACTGTTTTCCTGGTCCTGCTGTTTCCAAAAATAGAACAGAGTGAAGAAAAAAACACGACTACTGTTTATATCTTTCCAATATCATTCCAGAGCAACATAAAAGACACATTGCTATATATATATATATATATATTGTAACCAATTACAATTAGGGGTGTGCGAATATTCGAAAGTTTCGAATATTTGTCGAATATTACATTAGAAATATTCGTATTCGATTTGAAAATCGTGTATTCGAAAGGTTTCGAATATTCGATAACTTCGAATAAGCGAAAAATTCGAATATGCGATTAGATTATCATGCATAAAATAACTCGTCCTCCACATTTCTGCTGCTTTCGTATCGCTAAAAACGTTGCCGAGAGGAGCGATAAACATCGTAAGTAAACGGAGGCACGATATCTGCCTGCGACGAGCGCCCCAATACGTATGATTTATTGCTGGTGCATCTCCGGCGTGCAGCGCTGTTGGCGATCATGTAACCGTGCATTTGCAATATTATGTGGCCGTAACGTGCCGCACTACCACTCGTTCACTATGCGGGACCACTTCTGAAGAAAGACAGTGACCCACGTGACTGGTGGCAGACTGTTCAGATACCCCAGTCTGGCAAAGCTTTGCCCCATGTAACTCTTCTGTTCCAAGCGAACGTGCCTTTTCAGTGGCAGGGGGGGGGGTATCTCTGTTACAAGGGAGCGACTGCTGAATGATCATGTGGAGCAACTCATATTTCTTCATGATAACTCATAGTAATTACTTTCATTGTGCTGTGAGATTTGCTTTTGTTGTGATGTGCATTGTGCTAGCCTGGACATTGTGTTCAGGAGATAGTGTATGTTGTGTTGCCAGTCAGTCTGTTAAAGGGCCCCTCACCAGGTTTGACAATTTTGAGCTAACACGCGCTATGCATACACTGTGCGTTCACGATCACGTCTGCCAAAATTTGCAACGCTACGCGCCGCGGAAATGGGTCAAATTTCATGGTCAACGCTGCTTGCCCTTCCTCTCGCGGGCGCGCCCTTTAGAGAATGAGGGGATGACGTACATGAGAAAATGGCCCTACGTAGATGGTAGTGCTGTGACGTCGCTCCTCTACGTAGACGACTATGCTCTGACGTCGCCAACAGTAGCACGTGACGCTGAATAATTATTTGACACGACATGTGTAGTTTGTGTAATTTGTTGCTTGAATAGATTAATAAAACTTGAGAGAAATAATGAGACACACAAAGGGAATGTGTGCGTCTTTTTCATTTTTTTTTTCGTGAATTGCAGCGAGATTCGGGGCTAATGTGCCTCCCTTTCCCATGCGTTCGTGTCCCCGCGGTTAGTGCATCGAGCAGACGCCAGCGCTGGAAACGAAAGTAATGTTCTGGCGCGTTCGAGCACTCATTATGCTCATTTATTCTACCGCGTCCAAGTAAACGTTAATGCGGCACTGGCTCATGATACCGCCACTCTCGTGCCCGTACAAATGTCTCAACTTTCATGCCCGTCCCGCAGAAACAGTCAGTACACCGCAGAGAACGCCGACAAAACGCCCACGGCCGCTACACAAAATAGAGGTAGCGGCCGTGCAACGCCGCTCGCGTGCTCGGCTGGCTCGGGCACGTCATGCGCACGTGACCATGCATGCGCGTGACGTGTTCATCCGTATGTGTCAAGTGAAGAGGGCAGGGAAGGGATTTGGCTTGCTAAGGCTACACGAGGCGAGTGGCAAGGGTTTGAAACTCGCCTCCTCGCATCATGGTTCCGCGGCGCTACAAATTATTGTTTTTCTCAGCTCGTAATGAACCGATTTGAAAAATTCTTGCGGCATACTGCTCTTCATTCGGCACACAACTACTTCCAGCGTCTAACTAAAATGTATTATGTGGCCTGGTGAGGGGCCATTTAATGTTTCTTTTTTTCAAATAGCTACATGTTAAAATAAAATATTGTTACTGTGGAGGCATTTTTCCTTTGATATTCGATTCGATATTCGAAGGTGGATATTCGTATTCGAAAAATCTGATATTCGCACACCCCTAATTACAATTGATTTGTTCACAGTAGTCAATGTCTAGAAAGAACGGAATGCTGCGCAATATCCGTTGCATCAATAAGGCTTCTTTATGCGTTTGAAATAAAAATGAAAAGTTAAATAACTTGAGCGCCCGCTTTTGCGAGGTACAAAAATGTTTGTCATCACATAGTGGCTGTTCATTCAGTCTCCTTAGTCCATAAAACCGTGGTCCTTGACCACGTAGATCACGTTGCGGGCCAATTAAGCTTGGAAACTGGGCTTCCCAATGTGCTAGAGTCCACTGCCTTATTCGTCGCCCTGTTGCAGCAGCCGCAATCACTGCAAGGTACCAAATGATAGGCATGGCTAAGCAGGTTGATCGGATGCTAAATCGGAAGCCTTATTTAACGCTTACGGTTCCAGTTCGGCAAAACCAAAACACTCAAAACTTCTGCACACATCGGCTCACAGAGCCATAAAACGTTTACTGGTTCCTCCCGTATTTGCGTCGTCTATGACTTGAATTTCAGGCCAGATATGTGTGTATATGTATGTATGTATGTATGTATATGTATATATATATATATATATATATATATATATATATAGAGAGAGAGAGAGAGAGAGAGAGAGCAGAATAAAAGCATGAAAGACTCACACAGTGAACTAACGTTATAGAGCCCCTGCTCAGCGGTAGCCTACTCTGCAATGCTGGAGCACAAGGTGCCAAAGCGTCACATAAGCGGCCTGCATCGCAGATAGCCTACAGTGCGTGGTTGTAACACACGGATGACAAATCTTCACAGCAGAAGCGTAGGACAAATTTCATTATATAATTGATGTGATTGCTGCGTTGAATGAAAAATTTGCATCGGTTGTTGGTTTCCCAGCGTATAGCTGCAGGGTGTCTACCGACCGGGAAAACCGGGAAAACCGGGAATTCTCAGGGATTTTGGGTAGTCTGGAAATTCTCAGGGAAAACTCAGGGAAATTGTGCTCCCATCAGGGAAAATCCACCGTAACTTTATTGAAAGGCGACGAAAGTCGCGGTAGCGCTTGCTCGATATTTTGTGAACGCATTTTTCAAATCAAACGGCCGCTGCGGCTACGGGGAAGTGGCGCACCTCGATGCAGTCATCGCCTTCGGAGCGGTGAAGTGGGAGAGAATCCGGCTAATGCGTGGCATGCGGGAACCGCAAACAACGACACATCGTATCGCGCAATGTTGTCAGGGTGTTCTGTGAGTACGCGGTGTAGTTCTGTAATCTTTCTCGCGCGTGCTGTGCGTTAGCGCCCGATATGGTGTTTTTTGTGATCGCCGCGTGTCAAGTAACAAGCATGATTAGTTGTAGAAGCGGTAGCAGTAGATGTAACGAGCTTGAGTTATCTTGCAAGCGATCGCGATCGTGCAGGAAGCGGATGTCTTCGAGAAGGCTCGTATCTGGCAAGCCATCCCGATCGGCGAGAAAAAAGACGCTTGTTGGCTGTTATCGGAGAGCTCACTCGCTTTGATCCCGAGCTTCAAAGATGCTATTTAGGACTCCGTGAAGAATAGAATAAATTTCCAGGCGAGAGCTAGCGTAACTAACGGGCCCATTCACAGCAAGTGAAAGCTTTTTTCTTTCTTTTTTTTCCGATGAGGGCACTGCTGAAACAAGTTTTAGGCAGTCGACTGAAATTTTTGGGGGCTGCAGCTCTCAATTACCAGCCACACCACGTGGATGTTTGCTACAAAGCCGAATTACAAAACTTTTCAGAGCCATGGCATAGCGGCGACCGAAATTCGCGACACCGGCACGGGTCCCATATGCTCGATTCGGCGCGCGATGTCGGAAAACACTAACATTTCCACCATAATCGGATGTGCCGTAATTCAGGCTGTTGCCGTGCTTTCATGCGATCTTAGCCCGCAGCTATATTGCTTTTTTTTGCGATAGCAATTATATAGACACTCCGCGAATTTTTCGCCTTCGCCATGATCTTCCTTCTCAAGTCCAAATCGCAATTACATCACCCCGCGCGTCGTATGCTCCATGTGCGAGTGAAAGTGCGCGAGCACTGCCGACGAACGGGGCTTAAGCAGAGATGAAACGAGCCGACCGTCTCATTCGCGCGATGAGCACATGGAGATAGGAGCCAGCGCGTTGGGAAGGTTGGGGGGGGGGGGGGGGGCGGCGTGAGTCCGACAGGAAGTGCGTACTTTGTACCAGCGGGCGTGGTCGCGTGCGTAGCGGTATTTTTAGTGGGGATCAGCAGCCGGCTCATACCTTTGTAGGTGTTGTGCTCTAATTGCAAAACTTCCGTTGAAGCCATAGCAGTGGCAGATCACGGGGGGGGGGGGCGGTAGCGGCGATCGCCCCCCCCCCCCCCCCCCCCCAAGCTAGCCCCCGCCCCCTCCCTTCAGTGCCTGTCGTCCACCTCCTTTGTCAGGCTGCTTGTCGAGTTTGCCCCCTTTGTCAGGTTGCTTTGCCTGCCATTGTCCAAAAGGGGTAAAGAGAATCTTGTCCCTGCTCTCTACCTCTCATTGCTCTACCCTTTCCAGCTTCCCTATGCACATTTCCAACGAAGGCTTTCTAGGCACCGCCATAATCCCCTCTGGGCTGTTGTAAATATGCGTGACCCACCAAAATGCACTGCTGAGCGTTGGCTTCAGCCTTTGTACCCCCCCTCCCCCCCATTATGTACCTGAATCCGCCCCTGAGCCATAGATAGGGCACTTCTCTTAGTGCAGCGGCTGCGTTTCCTGAAGGAGCGAGCTGCTAGCCTATATTCCTATAAAATTCCTCTTTGTTGCCATCGAATTTACTATTTTGCTCTCGCGGTGAAACTGTGACTCTTTTTTTTTAATGTGGGATGGTTTTCGATGTTGTGCGTCCGTGGAGAGCAAATGGTTCGGTTGGCCAACATGATAGCAAAGGCATTGCATTGCTCTGGGCAACGCGCGAGGATTTGACAACCCGCAGCAGCAGAACAAGCACAATTCCACAGTGCATTAAACCCGCATTTGTTTCGTCTTTACATGGGACACTCTGGCAAGACATCTAATTGTGATTGCTGCATCTCAGGCTCAACAAAATTGTTTTTTTTTCACGCAAAAAATAAAAAGTTTTTTTTTTATGTTGCCATATTAGTCGAGCATTCTTGTGGTATTTTCAGTTTAAGATTAATCCTTCAGTAACTATGCCTTGCATGAAAGGTCGAATTTCAGTTTAACGAAGTTTCGATATAACGAAGTGAGTTGCCGCTTTTACCAACTTCGCTATATTGACGTTTATCTGTTCTGTGTACCATTCAAATGAGATGAAGTCGTTTTCATTTTCTAACATGCGTCTTAGAGAGTGACATCACCGAGCGATATGGTCTCTACCCATCTTGACATAAAACAAAGTTCTGTTTCACTCAGGGAATTTTAGCAAAAACACTCAGGGAATTTAGAAATGTCAACTCGGTAGACACCCTGAGCTGACAGCGACTACGGTCGAAAGTGGGGGGGGGGGGAGGGCTAGCGTCCCCCTTGCTCCCCCGGTAGATACGCCTATGATTGCGAATGAAGGTAAAGTCCCCAAGTGCCCGCATTGCAATCCGTCGAGTCCTCACAAAGATGCCGGCGTAAGCGCAGTCTCTTTTTTGGCGTCTGCTAGCCAGAAACCTTTCACAGAGCTTGCATAACGAAATCGTCCTGGCAGGTTCTGGCGACCGGTGGATCGCCAGAACCGACCAGGCAGAGAAAAACGAACGCCGACCGGATATGCGCTGCGCGGTGGACCAAGCAACCCGTGAAAAATGAACGCGCTCTGGTAGGCCACGGGTATCTATAAGTGGAAAATGGAAGAGCTCAAATTAGTATATACCGAACTTCCTACAATACATTCATTATATATCAGAGGAATCAAATTATGGCTGTATTGCTTCTCCTGTGCTCAAGTTCATGTTTACAGCGAAACTTTCGTAGATAGCTAAGGTTCTGTGTATTTTCCGTGTGCGTCAACAAAAACGTCTGCGCTCCAATCACATGCGTGGCTAGTTTCCTCCAGCTCTCCGAGGTGGCGGTAGCCGTCGACGCTGGAGCACGACGAAATAAATTATTCTAAATGGGAGCCCATTTAGAATGAATAAAGTTCATTCCTCGCCCCCCATGAAACAAATGAAACCAGCAAATAGCTCATTTCATTTGTGTTCTGCAGTTGCTATGGTAAGACCACGTACTGGTAAGAAGAGATGAAGGGAACAGCGACAATAAATGTGTGTGCATACTGTTCATCATGAGCTTTTTTGAAACTGGCTTCTTTATCTCTTTCTTCTTTTACACTGCGTATAGGAAAATAATCTTTCGCAAGGAATGTTGCACAGGCTTTGTACTATATTTGACTTTTTTTTGAAGTTTCTGTGAAATAGGAAACATGCCTGCGCACCAACGTTAGCGAACTTTTTTTATTTGGGCCGTGTTTGCCATTATTTCTCTTTCGTGGACAGCATAAGGAAAGAATGATAGTAATCCACAGTGACGAGTATCAAAACCAGCAGAAAAGTTTTTCGGCACTACCTTTTTAGTTCGCATAAAGTTCGGCCGTGAAATCGGAAAATATTGCGGAAGTGAAAACGGGACGCCCGTGCTGCCACGTTCAAATTTTTTTGCCTTGCTAGGAGCGTATTTTAGATCCATGCGCTTTTGATATGCCCACAAAACATTAAAGAACAAGGCGAAACAAAAATATCAACAGGACATGCAGGTACTACCTCTCATGGAATCACGCAATAGTTAGAGAGCCAGAACGATCTAGGCCATTGTAGTAGTGCAAAATTAACCAGCAGGGTCGTCCGCACCACAATTTCCAACAAATCTTTTTGTAGGAAACAGCAGCTGATTGCTGCAACTATGCATCACTCCAAACAAGACAAAATTGTATTACCCAAGTTTTAGCTCTCATGCTTGCGATATTCCATATTTTAAAATGCTGTTAAAACCACGACTGTGATTGACACTGCAGTCACAGGCTTGACCGAGTGTCAGGAGCTTCATTACACAAGATGTCCCAAGTTTTCTGCGGCTATGCTTCATTATTTGTGCGCCACTCGCTCAACAGGGTGAGGATAAAAGTAGCAGCATAAATGCAGGATGTGTACTGAAGTTTTCAGGAGATGAGAGAAATGAAACGGCACAAGGTGTTAGGAAAGGAATGTAAACACCATCAAGGCACTAACGCCGAATCGCCAGCCTCTTGCTCCAATCACGTTTCCAGTTTTTGCAAGTTGCTCAACGCGCCTACACTTCCGCCGGCTATCTAAACTGGGGAGATTGCCAGATCGACGCTAATTTACGATAGAAAGCTGGTCGCATGGTTGAGCTTAGACTGCATTTCTAAAAAAAAATTAAACTTGTTTTCCCAAGAAAAGGAAACACTTCCAGGGCTTTCAAAGGCCTTGAAAACATACTTCCAAATTTCAGAGCTTTGTTTTCAACGGATGTGTACACATCCTGCTGGTAAGCACGAAAAATGTGCAAGCTCGAAGAGGTGGTGATGTTAAGGGTCTTCTGATTTGCAGGCGAGAACGGCGAATACTGGCGGCTGCTGATTCCAGGCACGTACATGGTCAGAATCTTTCGGCGCGGCTACATACCAGCCGAGAAAAAGGTGGTTGTCGAATACCAGCCCCACACGGAGGCCCAGCGAGTCGACTTTCAGCTGAAGCCAGTCGCTGCACGGGCCATGGTAGGTAGACCTCAACAATGATGCATACCCGAAAATGTTTACCCACAAAGGCTACGTGCTCTTTGGACAAATACCAGACGTTCAGCCCCACTTTGGCTTGTAACCTCATGCCTTTATCAGCTGCTGTTTACAGAAATTCATTGTGCAAGTCGTGTAAAAGACTGGCAGTTTTACCTTACTTGCACCAAAACACTCAATTTTTCCCAAAGCTTAAAGGAGTACTGATACAAACATTTTGGCCTCGCGTATCTTTTTGCTGCTATGGGTTGCTGGGGGCCTGTCAGTCATAACGCGGCACATATCGTTTGCTGCAGCATGCGACAAGTAGTTAATTACAGGCTCCTCATTACCAATCATGTCTCAGTTTCGTTTTGAGAGAGCTCCAAAAACGACAAGCCGCCGGATGCAACTATCACCACCTAGCGTGTGCAACGCTCGACCACATCGGCACACGGAACTGTGACGCACTTCCGCTCGGTTCGTCCGCATCAAGATATCCTTTCGAACAGGAAATGGGAGAGCAGTGTCGCAAAACAAAATTTCAACGCATGCGCCGCGGCCACAGACTCGCGAGCAGCCGCCGAGTAGTCTGCTGGCGCAAACGCGGCAAAAGATCAATGGCGGCTATGACATCATAACTTGTATCGGCTGCAGCGTGGTGACGTGAGGGAAGTAGGGGGGACACCGTCGAGGCACTTTCGAGGGTGTCAATGCCGTGAGGTGCGGTATATAGCGCTCAATTGCACACGCAAACTTCAAAATTCATATAAAATATTTCCAAGCCATATTAGCTGTTGATATTTTGCAGATGATATAAATATGTTCACGGGAATCGATCCCACAGGCTATCTTGCCCGCGAAATTTTGTCAGTACCCCAATAATGAAGTATGAAAGTATCGATTCAAATGCAATAGTACTACCTTCTATGGAGAAATTGTAGAATGTGCACTGAGAAATATCAGACTGTCAACTTTGTGCAGAGGTGGGTTTAGTTTTCTAAATGAATGCTATTAAAAGCTTCCACCATAGCGAAGAAGGCTAACACTGATAACAAAAATTACCATTTACAGAGCCGACTTGGTAACTACAAAATTTCATCTTGGTGCTTTTACATGGGAAAACATTTTGCAATAGACTATTCATTTGTTCCCTGACAGGAAATGCTACTGGAATCTGAAGCCTACATGGATGGCAGCCAAGAGCACAGGCTACTCCCACCACCAAACCCACCGAAGCAGATGCAGCCCATGTGATTGCCACATCTCACCCAAAACTCCATGATGCAGAAACTGCTGAGCTGAATGTTTAAGGAAAAAATTTTTATTTGACAGCAAGGAACATCTAGCTGTTGATCACAATGAACAGAAGTGGCAGTGTTTGCTGAAAAGCTCTCAAACATATCCAACCAGCCAACACGAAAAAGAAATGGGCAGGAACATTTTACATGTTTCCGCGAGAGTGTGGACATGGTTTCAGAAGGTGGTATACAGTATAATTGGCACAAACATTTGGAATAATAATATAAAAAGTACAAAAGACTGCCACTGCAAGCTTGCACATGCAGTGAAAGCATGGAAGAATGGTCTTAAAGTGTAATTGGCATTAACAGTAAACAAAACAAAACGGATAAGTTTTGCATATAGTGCTGTAGTTGCTAAGATAATGATGGAATCTTCCTGCTCTCTTCGAAGCGGCCCAGAAATGCTTCATGCATTCCACTTAAGTTATACAGATACAAATATCTATAACAGTAAACCCCTATTGTTATGAAGCCTTCTTCACTGTGTTTTTGTGGTTATGCCACCAAAAAATGCGAGTTTTAGATCAAACAACTTAATGCAATGGGAGAACATTCCACTTGGCAGAAAGAGCAAACACATTCTTTACACATATCTTCTTGGAGTAAAAACATGCAAGACTTCCAGTACAAAAAAATTGCCATCTTTAGTGGCCATGGTGTGTGCACAGAATGCGTTACTAGTGTGCAAGCCTTGTTTCTTTCCTTGGTCTTGATCTGACATTACTAAGCCGCACATACAATAAAGAAAGACTGAGGAAGCGTAATAAAGTTTTATCAAATAATAGCGACGGAACCTTATATTAGGAGTAGCTATTGAAAAGAGGCTGTTCAAGCCAAGTTCAACTAAAGGCATACAACAGACAGGAAAAGCTGTGTTGCTTATGCTGTGTCCTTCCAGTTTTGTTTCAGCTTAAGTGTTACGGATGGTTACATTCATATCTTTTCTTCAGCAATAGGCGTTCCAGTGACAATTAGCCAGAGACCCATACACATACTTTAATGCCACCATTGCAGGGCTCTTGCCACATTACCACAACTTTTCAGGGGCAGCACTGCATTTTTAAAGTACAGTGAAAAACAGCGCTGAAAAGACGGGGACAAGAACGGACACGAGATCAGTCTTTTTAGCGCTGTTTTTCACTCGTAATCATGAACCAACCAGCCCAAATGCGTACCCTACTACAGTTTAAAGTACAGCTTACACAAAAAAAGTCTATTCACTGCACTCGCGACTTCATGATAATGGGGGTTTACTGTAGAGTCTTCTTTTGGCAGGGATATGTATATAATAAAAATTCGCCAGCTCTTCTTGCAAAGTGAAGGCCACTCAACATTTCAGCTTTGGAAAAAAAAAAAGGAATTGCCGGATGTGTATACCCCCATATCGGGACAATGTGCCCTTGAGGTATGACTGAAAATGACAATAAACGAGAAAAATTGCAGCACTCCAGAGTTTCGCATCTGTGACGCATGGTCACCTGCCTACACAAACACAACTTTGCTAGGCATAAGGCTGGTGCTACACACTGTGCGTTCAAGTACACTGCACATATCAAAGCAAGTACGCATAAAAACAGTAGGATTTACTTCAAACATGTAAAAACAGCAAGACACTAAAAATTTCAATAAGCACAGTAAACTTTCATAAAAAAGGGACACCTATAATTACAAACAAGTCAATCATGCTGCAAATGAATACAGCTACATGACATGTACAACAAAAGGCAAAGAAGAGAACTGCTCCACAAGCACCCTGACAAAAGGCAACAAGTGAGAATAAAATATTTGATGATTGTAGATTTGTTTCTCTTGAAACTCAAAAGTTACTTCTGAGAATCACTTATAGCAATTAATTTACAACACACACAAAATAAGGAAAAAAAATTGTGCAGAAGGAGGGGAACGGAGCAGGCTTTGATTGGGAAGTTAAGCCACTTCAATCTCTGGTCACTTCTATCAACTGAAATCACAACACATCTCTGTGTAGACACCACCCGATTCTCCTGTTCATTTTTCACTCCAACTAGCTAGACCTACGGCTACAGTTTTAATGAAAACAGCACAGATGCAAAAAGGCGGTAAGGTGCTGCACATATAAACGACAAAACTGTACAAGTTGAGTTTTCAAAGTGTATAAAAAAAGGCTGTACATGAAAAAAAAAAAGTAAAAATAAACGCACAATATCCCATAAAATTTACAGACACAGTTCTACAAAATATGTAAAATAAAACAGGATAGAAATATACTGCTGTAATGTCATTAGACAATGCAGCTGACTCTTGGTCCCTCTTCCGATGCATTACCTCAAGGTGGTCAAAAAAAAAAAAAAAAAAAAAAAAAGGGAACGTATGGCCCACCACGTTCAACTATAGTCAATATAAAGCCTGTAATGTGGAAAGGCCGCACAAAGGTTTAATCAAAATACTGATGCTTGAGGGCGTCCCGTGCAGAGATCCTCCTGGCAGGATTGTAGACCAGCATTTTCTGCAACAACCAAAATAAGGATCCCATAGGAACGATCCACGCAACAAAGAGCGAGATTATGGCACAGTAAAACAGTTGCATTGCTTTGTAAGTTAAGCACAAAGACAACTACAATGCCTCCTGTAATTGAAACACGATTGATTTCCATGCAACAGTGTAGCTAACGGCTGATTTAGCCACCTGTAAAGGAGGCATTGCTTTTTGCAAGCATACCGGAGCTATAAATTTCGGGCTATGCCTACAGGCTTTGTACGAACATTTTTTTTCTCACAGGCCGCGCATCTTGCAAACATTTGACCCTGGCAATAAGTACTGTAATCTACAAATGAAATGGGAATGGAAATGTATAATGTGTAGAACTCCTGCCAGAAGTAACTGAAGAATATGATTTAACATTGCTATGCGTTCAGTTTCAAACAATGGTTTAAAGGGGCCTTGCAACACTTTTTCAGCATGGTCAGAAAACGCTACCGATCGGTAGTCCAGGCATCTGAGAACAAGAGAGCCAAACATTACAATGCAGCACGCGGCCTGGAATTTACAATTAATTCTCAAAGTCAGTTAGAAATTGCTTCCTTTTCTCTCTACAAATGATATATACTCAAATTACTGTGCCATATCCCCAAATCCACGGCCATTGGCTGATTTGAGCATTCTGAGCTGCAATAGTTACTGTGGTCGCCGCAGGATGCCGCCATGTGCCCCAGCATGCACGTGCGATCACACTGAAAGTAAGCTGCGCGTTCAAATAAAAAAAAGAAAAAAGTGCTCAAGGTCATGACGTGCACTGACGAAGGGACGCATCATCTTGCCCTCTTGTCATCCCCCTCCTTATGTAGCTTTCAGCAAGATCACTAGTACGAGAGGAGACAGAGAGCGCTAGCAGCAGGTGACAAGTCCCTGTAACTCCACTTGCACTTGACGGATTCTAAAAATTTTTGCAGCAGTCGATTCGTGAGGCAATAAGCTCTTTTAATGAAGCCATTTGATGATTACTTGGATAAGTGTTGCAGGGCCCCTTTAAGGAGCACTGACATGACTATTTTTAACTAGGCTTTTTATTTCTTGCATAAGGTAATGATTCAGACCTTCTGAACCCTAGAAGACATAGTGGCAAACAAAAACAAGTCAAATACTAATTTACAATTCTAGTTTTTTTTTTTTTTTTTTTTGAGCCAGTTTCGATTTCTGGATCCAGGTCACTGCTATATTATGTCATAATGGCTCACTTTGTTCCTGCAATAGGTGCAGCTGCCACACACGAGAATAGTTGAGTAAAATGTGTGCAGCAACATATAACACGAATGTGCGGAAGCCCCACCTCTGTAGCCTTCCCTCTACTGCCAAGACAAACTCTCCCTGAGTACAGGGAGCCCAGAGGCAGTGCCATTTGGGGCAGCTTACAGGCGCTGCTGCCATCTTAGATTATCTGCAGTGTTGTCTACAACCTCTATAAACGTAGACGCATATGCACCAGTGAAAAACTGCTGCAGCACACATTTTGTATACCGTAAAATGCCGAGCAAGCACCCCCCCCCCCTTACGGTGAAGGATAATTCGACCAGATTTGGAGGGGGAACGCTTGATCGGTCCTGGACCGAAATTCAAGATGGTGGCGGGAGAGCCGCTATAAATAAAAAATGCCCATCCATGTTTCTGATGAAATGCTTTTTTATTTACTGCTTTTATTCCCCCTCGTCACTGTCAAACCATTGAAACAGCGACCCGTTTGACCAATATACGACCGGCCACATGACAACGGAATTTCATTAACATGAGATACGCATTCAGTGTACTAAATCTTGATGAATGAAAATAGTGCAAGAAAACGTAGGACAAGATGAAGAAGGCTACAGCATAAGCACATACTAACAACTAGCCTTCCCTTCCATTAAATAAGGTAGAGATAAGGTACCTGCATACGCACATCTGGGTTTTTGGTTCTGTTCGTGATGAACATGCAGTCTAGACTTCCTATATATTTTCGTTCTTTGTAGCCTTCTTCGTCCTGTCCTACGTTTTTTCGCGCTATTTTCATTCATCATGAATGAACAACTCGCCCAACAGTCGATTCTTCTAAGTTACTCAATCTTGTGGCTCTTTTTACACAAGCGATGCTCGCCTTGAAAAAAAAAAAAAAGTGGCCGCAGGGGAGGAGGAGGGGGGGGGGGGCTTGCTCGGCATTTTACGGTACTAATTTCCAAGATAAGTCGCCGACCGTTTATTCGGACGCCGAAAATTCGGACATGCTCGTTTATTCGGACACCTTCGCGGCACCGCCACTCGTCCCATTTAAGTAATGTAAACTCACGACCGAAAATTCGGACGCCCCACAGCCCGCCGTTCGATTTTTCGGACTCCGGCTGGCTGATAGAGTGCGACGTTGAACGCCATAACAAGCTGTCAGCAATGTTTACAATATTTTTACTAGGTTGCCAGCACTGAAATGTTGCACTGGCTATAACTGGAGATCGTGCCAGTGTCAAAAATCCACGCAGAAGTTACCGATCTCGAAGGCTATGTTTGTTGGCTACACGTAACGGTTGCCTTTTGGCTTTCGCCAGTCACGTATCCATTGAACGGCTACCACGGCCACACAGCAGGCCAAGCCAAGCCAAGCTTGGAATCGGCTCTGTGTGGCGTTTGAGGCGAATGACAGCACGTACGAGTACGACGCGGATCCGAATTCGGACAAAGAGAGTACGACAACAGATTACAGAAGCGCTGCAACATCAACTAGACCAACGTCGTTTCCTTTTGGCGTGTGAGGGTTTGCGTTCTCAGATGTTTCTGTGGCTAGGCCTGATCTGCATCCAGAGCTTTGTGTCCTGCTCGTGCGAGGCCTGATCTGCTGAAATTGCTCCGACGCTGCCCGTTCCATGTGCGCCGTCGGAACTAAAGTAACGCGGCAACTACAAGGCCCTGACGATGGCGAAAAAAGCGGCGATTATTCACCAGGTGGAAGTTGCTTGGGAGTTTTGGCCGAGTTGGGCGATGAGATCATCCGTCAGCTACTCGAACCAGCGCATGTGGACAGTGACTGCCTGACGACGCACCTCCTACACCACAGCCATCAAATGCGGATTTAGCGTAGGCCGGTGCAGTGCTATTGCCGACCATCAGGGGTGGCCAAACCTTGGCTGAAATACAGGCCGACTTGCTCGCGCGTAAGCGTGCACGTGTACAGACGCGCACTAACAAGTTTTTTCCGGCCGGTGGGCCAATAAAAGTGCTTTTTTTCTGGTGAATCCTTTTTTTCGGACTCCCGATTATTCGGACTTTTCAGCGGTTCCCGCCCAGTCCGAATAAACGGTCGGCGACTGTATTTTGTTTTGTACACAATAGTTCTAGACCTCACAGCACAAAAGAGCCCACAGTAGATCAGGAATAGATGGCGAAATGTCACTTATCTCATGCTTCCTCTCCTCATTTGTTCATTTTAAGTCGATTCTGTTGACAGACCTAACAACACAGCTATAGTTCAGTTCAACGAAGCTGGAGGAAAGCCTCCATTGGTGTTTGTTGCTTTGACACTCACATAAAACAATTCACCTATGCCAGTATCCAAGATGGAACATTCACTTACGTTGAGCAGGTCAATGGCCTTGTTCTCCATGTCGGGGAGCAGTGTAGGCAGAATGTTTTCCTTCCAGCTGGGGAAAGTTGGCTTGTAGTCCGGAAGCTGGGCGACATCTGGCCACGTATTCTCCGTAGGGGTGCCCAGGGTCCTGTATGTACATGCATAATTTTTCAGGCGATGGCAACAAGTTTGTCTTCAACAATGTCTTCCTATCGCTTATGAAAAAAAAAAAGTTTGCCTGAGCGGTGGGCTCGGAGCGCTTCCTAAATGTGTGTATCCCTAAACAGCAGTATGCAGTCGCACGAAGCACAGTGGAAAGGTAAGTGTGAACCCACACCATACTTAATTGATATGTATTCCCTCAAGCGGTTAACACGGCCACACACAGACTGTCAGCTTCAACTTTATTTACGATTGCTACTTCCTCTATGTCACAGCAGCAATAAACTCTCGTTAAATGGAACCTGGAGGGACCAGGAAAATATGCTCTGTTTAACAGAAGTTCCACTTGCTGAGATAGGAACACAGGTGCAGTATTAAAGTATGAAACCAATCATATTAGAGGTAGTTATTACATTTAAGCATAAATTCTGTTCGAGAGATTTCCGTTTACTGAGAGTCTTCTGTACACAGTGAAATCAGCCTTTTGCCTAGTCTAGTCTCATGCTGAAGACGAAGTAGTGCCAATGTTTTGACGTTATTGAGATCACCCGTCAGCTTTATATGCTATTGGCCTAAGACACCACAGACAGCAATGTGTGGTTATTTCTACTTTACAAATGGCATCAGATAGTGAAAGTGAATACTTATTAAGTTGATGTGAACTGTTTACAAGTACCATTCCAGAAGCCTCAGAGGATCTGTTTCATGCCAACAAAAACCACAGCTTGGCTAGAGGACAGACGCAACGTGCGTGCTATACAGCCCGCGTTTCGACCGCGGGAGGAGGGGGTGTAAAATATTTCGACCGCGGGAGGAGGAGGTGTAAAGAATGCCGACTGCGGGGGGGGGTGGTGTACTGCGATAGCAATTATATGTACATTAGGCAGTTTTAGAACAGCGTAAGCAAAGCTTTGCGCTGGCTTTTAGCGCAGCTGCGCCTGCGCGTGCGTTGTACGCTAAGCGCTTGCGAGCTCCCGGTAAGTGACGGAAATAGCGGGCCGCAAACGCTAACGCTAACTTAGCCTACTGTCAGCCTACTAACTTAACGCTAACTAAAACTGCCTACTGTCAGCGGGAATTTGCGGTCGCCGCTGATCTGTACAGAGTCCAAACTGATAACATCGCTTACGCATCGTCTGTTTTACGTGCGAGTAAATGCGCGCTAGCGCTAGGGACCAACGTGGTTGAAGCAGAGATGAAACGACCCGGCCGTCACAGTCGCGCGAAGGGCACAAGCGATAACATCGCTCTGCGTCCGAGGCCTGTCGTCGCTTGCTTACCAGTTATTTCGTCAGGCAAGGGACCATGAGGGACCACAGTCGCGAACACTGGCGAACGCGCTATCTCGACAGACATCGGCTACCCTTTTAAGTGCTGGACTGCGGCGCAAAGTGCACAGCTACTTCATGCGCAATGAAACCGAGTTGAACCTTTACCATCGTTAAAAAGAAGAAGAAGAATCCTTTCTACTACGTGGCCAGACAACTTTGCTCATGTGGCCAGACAAAGCACTGGATGCGCGGGGCAAAACTGGATTTCCTGGAGATTTCTCTATGACCCGTACAACCGGGAGAAACGTTCAAAATCCGGGAATCTCCCGGGTAATCCGGGAGACTTGGCAGGTATGCACTTTCACCGGTAAGCTTTCCGTTGCGCTACAGAAAATGGCCACCATAAAAATTGGTTGTCGGTCCCTTTAAAAGGTGGATGAAAAAAATGTGTATGCAGCTACTCGGTGACTGCTTCGCATGACATCCGATTCCCACAACGCGTGGGATCTGGCGGACTTTTTTTTTCACTACAAGTGCTTGTGCACTGTAGTGAGAGGACTATACTGAGGAGCTGCTTGTCATCGGGCAGGTAATCCCCCACCGAAGTCCTAAATAGTGCCTGTCCCATTTCTCTATTACTGGAGCACTGCTATTGGTGCTTTAGATGTTCAAGAAATGATCTTTGACTGTAACCTAGATGCATAACAATTCTTCACTGGCCATGGCAGCACGAGTAAAAAAGTGAAACACCAGATTAGGCTAGACAGATAAATTATTCTTTGAGAACTCTTCGCTTTTAATTCTGTGATCATAGGCTCATCATTTGAAGAGAAAATAAAGGTCATAGCTTTTATTTCCTGAATTTCTCTCCAAAGCCCAAACGCTGGTTGGTCGGTATGATGTCACTGATTTAAAGGGACATTAAAGAGAAAAACAATTTTTCTCGTTCTAGTAAATTACTCTTTCACAATATCAAACGACCACGCTTGCCACGAGAAAACGCGCAAAAAGAAAATTCGAGTGGTGACGCCACTTTGAAATTCCCACACCAATCGTCGTGATGTCATAGATTTTGATGTCTACTAGGGCCTACATACCGTATTTATTCGAATCTAAGCCGACGTTTTTTTTTTTTTGCGAAAAAAAAAAAAAAAAAACCGATGTGCGAAAGTGGGGGGCGGTCAGCTTAGATTTTGATCAAGATTTTGATCAAGCTTAGATGATCAAGTTTTTTTTCATTTTTCTGGCTTTGTGAATTTCGGGGGTCGGCCTAGATTCGAGTAAATACGGTAGTACCGTTACCATTGTCCTCTAAGGGGGGCAGACTACCAGGCTGTAGCCAGGAATTCTTTCCGGGGAGGGGGGGGGGGGGGTTGTTTAAAACATTGACCATTTGAGAAAAACACCTATTTTTATTATTTAGTTTTGGCAAAAACACCTACTTCACCAAAATTTCGGGGCGGGGCCTGGCTACAGGCCTGCACTTAACATAACAAGTTCCAATGAAATTTGCTGAGCCAATGGTGCCAAAATACAAAACATTCCCTTTGAAATCCGTGACGCCGTATGGAGAGATTTCGGTGCGAAATTTAAGAATGATACTTTAACCTTGATTAACGACATTAGTGTTTTCAGAGTACAATTTATCAATCTAAACCATTCTTTCACTTTAGTCTCCCTTGAAGTATTTGGTCGCAGAGGAGTCAATAAAAATTTCCAAAACTTGCACTGTCTCGGAGTGCCTTAGAACAAGATGTGATGAAAGTTTACTGATAATTATGTAGGCCCTCAGAAACACCGTCAAATCTATGCGATCACAGTAAACTGTTGCACGGACATCAAGGTGGCATTTTGGCACTGCCTTCAGTCTCTTTTTTTGCACTGTCAGGATTCGCCACTTGGTGCAATTTTTAAAATTTTTGTTGGGGTTGAACGTCCCAAAACTATACGATTATGAGGGATGCCATACTGGAGGACTCTGGAAATTTCGACCACCTGGGGTTCTTTAACGTGCACCTAAATCTACGTACGCGGGTCTAAAGTATTTTCGCATACATCGAAATTTTGGCCGCTGCGGCCAGGATTCAATCCCGCGACCTTCGGGTCAGCAGTCGAGCACCATAACCACTAAACCACAGTGGTGGGTACCACTTGGCACAATAGATTGCAAAGATGAAGTAAATGAGTTCCTATGTAATGTGACCATTGCAAGGTAAATACTTATCAGTAGTAAGATAGTACTACTGTTTCTACCTGCAACTTCCTTTAACCCACCATACTGCCTAATACTACATGCAGTTTTGCAATGATTTTATTTTTCATCTGATTCTGACTAAAAAAATGCTTATCCTTATACTACCAAATGCCAAAATACCAAGAGTTTGGCACTGGTCCACAATGCTCCAGAAGATGCTGCTTTCTGGGAAGCACAGTTACTCTTCACGTGAGCAATCACAAATTTACATGGTCTGTGTACATAGCTTCATGTTAAAGATCTCCGAGAACTCTGGTTTTTTAGTCAACGGATCATAAAAATAAAAACTTCAGAGACTTGCGATGCTCGTCATACACTGACCACTAGTTATACGTGAAGTATTCGCGACCATACATGCTGTTTACCCATCAAGAAGTAATAAACTGCATGAAGACGACAATGGGCTTTTCTATATTTTTATATTCAAGCCCAATTTTCCATACAATTTGTCAGCATAAAAGCAATAAAGCTGACTTGTAAAACAGCAGATACAGACTATAATCAATAATCAATACATTACGTGCAACATCCAAGCACTAAACACTGTGCATGTACGAATTAAGACTGGCAGGTTTTGCTAGGCAGAGGTGTGACAAAAAATTAGGGTGGGGGAGAAAAAGAAAAAAGAAAACATCCTACAGATAAAATTAACATACCTGCAGAGAGGTGCACTGACCTGAAAATGCGGAAAAGCTGATCAATCTCAGAATCCCCATGGAACAGAGGTCGACGGTTGATCATTTCCACAAAAATGCAACCAATACTCCAAATGTCAACTGGCGTGGAGTATCGCTGAGCGCCCAGGAGTACTTCAGGGGCTCTGTACCAGAGAGTAACCACTTCATGGGTATAGACCCGGACAGGGATTCCAAAGGCACGGGCAAGCCCAAAGTCAGCCACTTTGATTGTGCCCTTCTGGTCAATGAGCAGGTTCTGAGGTTTCAGATCACGGTGAAGCACCCGTCGCTGGTGACAGAACAAGATGGCCTCAAGAATCTGCTTCAAGTAGCTCTGCAAGAAAATTCATGGCCAACAACAACTTCGATTAGGAACAATAAAACATACACAGGAAGGCAACGTTGGGAGCACTGCACACCATGACAAATCCCAAATAAAATATCCATACAAATCATGCTCTTATAGCACAATGCACCACGAAAGTGAAGATGCAAAGACATGTCCCAGAATCTGAAAGAATAAAATGGCTATAAATCTTTGAATAAACTATTCGATGGAGCCTCTGCGAACAGGTTTGTCTCATGCCACTTCCAGAACAAGCATAAGCCTAGTACAGTATAACCTCGTTACAACGGATCTGTTTACAACAGACATTCGGATATTACATACCAATTTGCGGCGTTATGCCGACCTCCGTATTAGTTCCAGGGGCGTAGCCAGAAATTTTTTTCGGGGGGGGGGGGGGGGGGGGTTCAACCATACTTTAGGTATGTTCGTGCGTGCGTTTGTATGTGTGCGTGTATGTATACACATGCAAAATTCAAAATTTTCGGGGGGGGGGGGGTTGAACCCCCCCAACCCCCCCCCTTGGCTACGCCCCTGATTAGTTCCATTGATTGATCTTCGTTTACAACGGATTCTGGTACAACGGACATTCGGATATAATTGACTAAAATTTCAGGCCAGCAAGATGGTCAGGACTCCTTTAGAGCGGACTTTTCTACCACGGTCATTAACTTCCGACTTTAAACATCGCTTAGCATACTTTCGGGACGGGAGCAGCGCACCGCGGATATCGACGTACCGATTTAAGAACGAAGGCCGCCGATCCCCGGTCTGTCAATGATCAGCTATGCCTAGCTGTAGCGACAAAAAAACGGCGCGCAGCGTGCTTGGTGTTGCGTTTGGGACGCTGACACGCGAAATTGCGAGCCGCTGCCACCGATTCTCCGCGCGGTCGCTGCGCGGTGAGCTTGGCCGGGGGGTCCGCTGCCGATGCGCAAAATGCCCGTCCGCGGTTCTGAGGAGCCAGCGCGCAACGCGATTCGTTGCTTGAGACGAAGGACATTACGGCTTCTTCGCTTTCGCATGTCCGCTAGCGCGATGTTCTTGCCCGCAAAGTTCGGATTTGGCTCGTACATCGGCACCGTGAACGGAGTTAGGCCTAACCACGACATCTAGTAGAAAGCTCGGTTGCGATGTGCGTGGCCGCAGTGCCCGATGTTTCAAAGTACGTCATGCTCGATTGCGAGTACAAGGAGTTGTCCCGCGGTGGTCTTCGTCATAAGCTTCGAAGTGCTGATAAGAAGAACCTCGAACAGCGGGTCCAACGAGTCAACGCTATTAGTCGCACGTCTGCGAGGACACCTCGGCTGCTTCTGCGGTATTACCGCAGAAGCAGCCAAAACGTGTTTTTCGTACGCTTGTTACTGAATGGAGGAGCCAGCTGAAACGGAGAACTTGAACGCGGAGAAATGCTCTTTACGACGAGCCCAAAATGGTGGCGCCCAGTTGCGCTGTTGCTGAGCTATAATTTTTAAAAACGCTTTTTTTTTTATATTTCCGCCATTTTCGCCAAGTCGGCAGACGCAAAACAAATTATAGCACTTCTGCGTAGTTTTCATTGAAGATATTTTGGAATCAGATAGAAATGGGCTACAGAAACTGAAAATGCGATTTTCCAAAAATCGCATTTTTTTTTGGTCCCCCGTTAAAAATAAGACCATGTTTGTGACTCGTAATTCTCTCCGGTTATAACAGACCCATTCAGTGTTTACATGAAAGTCTGTTGTAACAGTACTTGGATTTTACATACTCCCTTTACAACAGACCAAAATCCTCTTCACTATGAAGGTCTGTTGTAATGAGGTTATACTGTACTGGTCACAAGAAAGTTACATCACAGGCATGTATGTGTTTTTTTCATTAAGACCAATTTTGGCAGAAGAATTACAAGCTGCAGCACTTGTTCTAAATTAATGCAACTACTGCAAACAGGAAAAGAACGTCTGACAGAGCTGCAGCTGTTATTCTGTGTTAACATCTGAAAACAACTTTTCATTGCATTGGGAGAAAACAACTTTTTATTGCAACTGATCCTAGCAATTTGTACTAAAGCAGAAAGCAGAAGCTGCTTTCCCATGCAGTTTGAATTTTGAATGCTTAAAGGGGTGGTGTCACCAAATGTAATAATAATAGTAATAATAATAATAATAATAATAATAATAATAATAATAATAATAATAATAATAATAATAATATCTGGGGTTTAACGTCCCAAAACCACGATATGATTATGAGAGACGCCGTAGTGGAGGGCTCCAGAAATTTAGACCACCTGGGGTTCTTTAACGTGCACCTAAATCTAAGTACACGGGCCTCAAACATTTTCGCCTCCATCAAAAATGCAGCCGCCGAAGCCAGGATTCGATCCCGCGACCTTCGGGTCAGCAGTCGAGCGCCATAACCACTAGACCACCGCGGCAGGGCGGGTGTCACCAAATTTTGAGACTATAAAAAGCCTGCTGTAGGCTTCCTCTGCATTCAAGGACACCTCAGCATCAAGTGTTGGACACGGCAAACGTTTAGGATATATTTTAATTCACTTCCAAAGCATGCGTAAATGCTCGTTCTCGCAATCGAGACCCATCGCCAGCGCGACTGACACCGACATCACTGCGTAGGAAGTGCAACGAAAGTTTTAGTGACATCAAACAACATTAGAGTGACGTGCAACGAGTTGTTATCCACGTCACAGCTCCGTGGCACCAGGCAAGCCAAGAGAGCATCTGCTGCGAACCTACGCCGAAGCAGACAAATGCACTTTGCGAAATGCGAGCAAACTTGCTCGCATTTCGCAAAGTGCTTCGCATCGTCATGCAGACCTGTGATGAAGACTTCAGAGAATTTCAGTTTGTTCGCATACTTCTTTGCTTTAGCTCATCGGGTTACCGTAGCCATAAACGTGAGACCGGATAGGTGGGGCCACCTGGTGGCACTAAGATGCACCAGGCAAGCACAAAATTGTTGTTGCAGAAATGTAATCTATTTGCTTCTCTGCTGGTGTAAATTCTCGGCAGCGGCACGGTCCCGAATGCGGTGCTCCTTTCAAACATATTTTCGCCACGGTCACTCGGCGAAATTTTAGCGAGTTTTGAAGGCATCTGGACGGCTGCTCGCGTGTGTGCGCGAGAGCAGACGATGTGTGCATCACAGCTTTGTGGGCCCACGCGTTCGAGCTTCTTACAGAATGAAGTCGCTGTCCAACTGGGCACGCAGAAACAGAAAGTCGTTAATATAAGTAAGGCGATATCAAATCATTTAGTGAGAATACACGAATCTTGGAGCATGTAACACGATTCCTAGAGCAGTAAGAAACGTTTGCAACAAAGAATGCGCAAACCAAAATTTTGCTGGCACCAACCCTTTAAGTTTAGGTTTTATTAAAAGAAATGTGCTGTTTTTTGAAAAAAGGTTTTTGAATATGTCCTTGCATTTCTATGAACTATGAAGCAGCATATGTACAGTAAAGTGCACGAAACATTAACCACATAGGATTAAGAGAAACGAAATATGCAACCACAAAGCACATTACCCCCTCTCTCTAATAATTTAATACCTAGTGAGGATCAGTGGGAGGGTGCTTTGTATAGCTTTAGCCCCGACGACCATCCAGGGGTGGGCCAAGAAGTTGGTGGAAGACCACTTCAAGGGATCATGAACCACTTTTCCAAGTAATGATCTAATGACCTCAGTATCGGAGTTTACTGCCTCCTGAATCGATTGCTGCGAAAATTTCTCGAATCCGTCAAGAATCAGCGGAGTTACGGGGGTTTGGCGCACGCTCTCAGCGCTTTCTCTCTTTTCTCGTGCCGACGAGCGCACTGGAAGCTACATAGGGAGGCACGGGGGAAAGAAGTTACGTCAGCGCGCGTCATGAAACGCGATTGCTCTCCCGCTGTGATTCGCGTGTGCGAATGCGGCTACCATGTACTGAGGAGTGCGGTGCCGGCAAGTGGTGGCACCCCGTGGCAAGAAGCGCATCTGATCCGAACGCCGCTCTCGATTTACGTCGGCTATCGGCCAATAAGCATGCTATGTCTCTTGCGACGTAAACTGGCAGATCCGCGACGTCAACGTGCAGACGCCTCGCCCACCGACGAGATTGAGAACCTGCCTCTGTTTGAAAAGAGGGTGCCCGGGGAAACGGCAACTTCGCACTCCGCTTGTGGCCTTTACGCGGCGCGCACGACTGTAATATTTGGCAGAGCAGTTCATAGCCGTGTCAGCTTCCCACAGGATGTGTTTTTTTCAACAAGCCCAAGGGGTGCTTCATGACCCCTTTCAAGTAGACTCCTCCACCAATCCCCCATTGCAAAGGAGCTGTATAAATGTATAAAAACATGCAAAAAAAAAAAGCTGAATTCTGAGGTTTTCTGCAACGAAACAAAAATATGATTATGAGGCAGGCTGTAGCAGGGGGGGGGGGGGGGGCTGTAAAATAATTATGACCACCTGCACTTTTTTAACGTGCACCTGAACCTCTAAGTGCAAAGGTGATTTTGCATTTCGCCCCGACTGAAGTGCAGCTACCATGGCACGAAATCAAAACCGTGCCCTCATGTTTAGCAGCACAACACCACAGCCACTATGCAACCACATGGGTGAGCAAAGAATGAGCTGAACGTGATAAGAGATATCTGCAAAGTTAACCCTTTCAGACGCCACTTATGAAGAAATGTCTGTGAATGCGTCAAATCGATACAATGTTATTTCAAGGCACTCGATAATATATCCCAATAAAAATAATATCGTAATACATTAATTGATGCGTGTTATGGTAATCATTCGTAATTATTATGTAATTAAATATCTATTTCTGAGGGCATTCATGCTTGGTTTCTGGATAAATAGTAGAATGGAATCTCAGGCTAGAAATATAGTGCAAATTCGTTTTCGGTTACGTCCATGTTGAGCAAAGAAAAATTATACTTTTGACGTGGGTCGCGGTAAGCGGCACGTCGAACAACTCGTCGAATGTGGTAGGGCCTTCAGCAAAGTGATCATATGCAACAGTACGCTGCAAAATGAAGTTAAATGAAGACAAATTTACTATGCAGGAGGTTCAATTCATCCAAAGCTCAATGTATCTTGCTCTTTCTTAGCTCCTAGTCGATACAAATACCAAAAAATCTTGCTCTTTCTTAGCTCCTAGTCGATACAAATACCAAAAACAAGTGGTGTACACAATTGTGTACATAGCGTCTCAAAAGGTTAAAGCACAGCAAATTACAAAAGCCTCAACACTTGCTTTAACAACAAAATACTGTCAACTTGTCTCGCAAGGTCACACTCAGTGTGTCCAAGTATTTCTCCTGACATTTTGTTTATTGTATGGTAGTATACATGTGCCAAAGAGCTTCTACCCTTAGCCAAGTCAATTCTGGCATCTGAGAACACAGTATCACACAGTGATGAGATGCAGCACAAAGCGATGTCATTCTTGCCATAAAGAAATTTCCTCTCTACCACAGTGTAATAGCAATAATTGTTGGAATGTAACGTCCCAAAACCACGATATGATTATGAGGGACAGCGTAGAGGAGGGCTCCGCAAATTTCCACCACCTGGGGTTCTTTAACACTTTCGTGACCGCGGAAAAATCGGTTGTTTTTTGCTGGTCCAGGAAATATTTTTTTCCTGCCACAGAATATAATTGATGCTAACGTGTAGGGTATCAAATGATAGAGGAAGAATTGGTCTTTCCAACAGTATTAATTCCAAACAACGGATTCATTTCGAATTGAATAAAAAAATTATCAAACAAAGAAAAATGCATCAAAAAGAAAGAAGGATTCATAAAAACACCAATGCTACTCTGCAATGGTCAAACATTTAAAAAAATCGAAATATACGTTTTGAACTCAAGCCCTCGTAGAATAATAGTGGAAATATAAGCTCTGTAAGTGCACAGATTATTTACATAAATACAAGAATATAGGCACTAGTGCCCATCATGCCACCGCGCGATGCAGGTTCTCGACGCGGTGAAACAAAGGCTGGCTGCGCATGTTCAGGGAAAAAAAACTTTATTTCTGTTCAACTTTCCTAGCATAGTTTGCAGTTCTGGTATTTTTCAATTTTCCTGGGTATTTGTTGAAATGAACAGTGTAGCCTGTTCCAAATCTGCAAAAATCCATAATTGTACCCTCATTTAACCTCTTTCTCGCTCATACAGTTGAACCCCTTTATAAGAGACACTGTTATAAGAGACACGTGGGGTATAAGAGACACCAGCGTGCTACATGAAAGTAAGGGTTGATAGGAAAATGCATAACTTAGTACCCTGCTTATAAGAGACATCTCATATAACAGGCAAGAATTTCTCCCTCATGCGTGCCTCTTATAAAGGGGTTCAACTGTATACTGCCGAATACCATACCGACCTTCACATTTCACCATTTTCTCATCCACTGAAAGGTTCCGACGGGGTTAAAAAAATAGCGTCGAAAAATCGTTCATGTGTCGCAATAGAGAAGACATGGGGTGACGATTCTCGTGGGATGCGACGGCCGTCTTCTTTAGATAAGACACCCAAGAAGCCTTGAACCTTTTCCGGGGCATCACTGACGGTGGACGAAGGCCTGGAAATGTGTGTCGTCGACACCAACACCAATGCAAGCGCGGGACTTCAACGATTACCATGTACACATGGAGTGAGACGAACTTGCTCATCTTCTCTTCAGTAACCTCCCTCCATAGATCCGTCCCTCTCACTCGATGCTGGCTTTTCGAAAGTACGCATCCACGCACACTTATCTGTGTGGTTGCATATCTCTCTGACGACTTCTGCGCTAAAAAACAACCCGAAGACGCCGCCGCGCAGCACATCGGAGCGTTGAGTCAAAGTGTGCTCCGCGCCGTCTTCGCGAAGAGAACTGCGCTCTTTCTGCAGCCGGCGCCAAATGCTCCCGCCCGAACGAAGTTAACACCTTGCAGATAATAGCTGTTATTTTTAGAACACACCGGATACGTTTACATCGACGCGCGGCAGCGATAAATCGACCCGAGGAGAAGACGAAACTTACTGCGGATAGCTGCTGATGTTCCGGGGAGGTTTGACGCACTTTCGCCGTCTGTACTGAAGCCTGGCGAATCGAAGTCGTCGTCTGTGTCTGTGGTGCTACCATCATCCAGACATTACCACTCATATTAATCGAAATCCGTCGAAATTCGCCGTTTCTGTGGAGCACCCGCGAGCGGCGTCGACGCGAAGTCCGAAACAACGAGCGCTCACCTACCCGACTGCGAACGAGCTTTAAAAATCTCCCCGCGGTGGAAAAAACAAACTCGCAAACAAAAGTGATAAAAAACATGTTATTTTATGCTTTGTATTGCGTTAGCTGTCCAGAACCGCTGAGAGAGTGCCAAAACTTGATCTTGAAGTCATCGATAACATACTATCGATGGGAATAGGCGCGGTCACGAAAGTGTTAACGTGCACCTCCGCCGCGGCTGGGATTCGATCCCGCGACCTACGTGTCAGTCGAACACCATAACGACTAGACCACCGTGGCAGGTACAGTATAACAGATAAGGGTTGCACTTTGCTTTCCATACATAGCTTCGGTTTCTAATAAGAAAAATTGCTGGTGTTTTACGAGCCAAAATCACGATATTATTACATTGATGTGATTGGCCAAAATCACCTTTGCGCAGCTTCTGGAGCAGCAAATCAGCCAACACAACTATTACAGTCGCTAAGCGGGAGTAGTTTTACCAAGTTTAACAAGATAAATATAAGTACACATAAATGTATATCTATATATAATATTAGCAAAGGTAAAATTACGCACCTATGACATCAGGCCACCCAGCATTTCCTCGCGGTACACTTATTTGTTATTCAGTGGGGCTTTCCCTGATGCTTCAAGCTGTGCAAATTTTTCACTCATTCTTATTACTACCGAAAAGAACTAGTACTACGGTGACATCTGTGCTTTCAATACAACCTAGGTGTTCGAGTAACGCGGTGAAGTATATGCTGTCGCACTTTATGGACAGACTCAGGCTGTCGGTTCACTGGCGGTTAATAAAATAGAGGGTTGAATAAATAAGTGGCATATTGTGTCAGAATTACAACAACGCGCTCAACAAAATTTGCGAGAATGAAAGACTTCACATTTTATGTAAACACCGATACACCGGGATGGTGCGTCACGGTGCTTTCCCAGCCAAATCCCACAGGCCACTTCAGCGGGTGGAATTTTTTACGATACGTAAGTACAATTGTACTGCTTACTTTAATGAATGCAATCAATCTTCATATAAAAGACTGGCGTATTACAAAAACTTGTAATTTCACCGATTAGTACGTATTTCACCGATTAGTACGTATTTTCTGACTCCACAACATGGAGTAAATATTTTTACCCTGCTTGACAACGTCATTTCACAGTATAAGGTAGTTGGTACTGTTTGGCAGGGTCCCCCCTCCCGACTGGAAAACTCAACATGCAGAATTAATGGCTGAATTTAGTCTAGACATGTAGTACAGTTGCGCTTATGAACTTCACATTTTCACCAAGCCAAATACTGCGAGCCTGCCACAATACATGGCAACTTCAGCTTCCGCCCTCCCCGGCGTCACAGTCTGGGTCAGTACTTGATGTACTCTCGTACAACCTGCCAACTTGCCATCTATTTGCACTAAGCAAAAGTTTAGCGTAGGGCATGTGATTCAGTGCTGAAGTCACCGTTTACAAGACATTGTGCGCATGCTCTTCCAGCTGGACAAGACCGGTCACAACGCACCATGTTTAAGCACGAATGCTGGTTAGGCATTAACATTACTGTAAGCTCTATCAACAGCTAGGCGGCAACGGTGATTTACTTACTCATCATTATTAGCTCAATTGAATATTCTCTGTAGAGTGCAAGTTATTGGCCTCGAGAGATTTTTTTTTACAACTACACAGCTCTCGCCTGTCTGTTCCAGTCACCCCTAAAACTTAAGAGCGGTAACTTAAGTATATATTTCGAGTGCCTGCCATCCTAAAGACCGCAAAAATGACGTCTTGGCGCAACGTTCGGCGCAAATTATGCGATTTCTATCAAAATATAGCCCAATGTAGCCTCTTGGTGCATTTTGGCACAGTTGGCACAGCAATCGCATCACTGCGATTATGAGACATGTCGTAGAGGAGGGCTCCGGAAATTTCAACCACCTGGTGTTCTTTAACGTGCGCCTAAATCAAGGACACAGCCTCTAGCATTTCACTCCCATTGAAATGCGACTACTGTGGCCATGATTGAACTTGCAACTTTCAGGTCATTTCCTTGTGGCTTCCATGAATTTCCTTGTGGCTTCGTGCTACAAATGGATGGTTGTCTATTTTCCCTTTCTTAACTTTCAGGTCAGCAGCCACCGGTGTAACATACAATGCAATGTCCTGCGAAAGCAAGACATTTGTCAACATTTCGACTGCCCATCCTCTGTTATATTATGAGGAATGCTGCAACACTGAGGAGAAGAGCACCTGGCCATGGGCACTTTTAAGCAGAGCTGTTATGCTCGAGATTGGCTGCGTGTTGTAGATAGAAAATTATCATCAGCATGAACCGGCAAGCACTCTCTTCTTTACTGTCTTCTGCTTCGCTCCCAGAACATGCGCGCCTATTCCTCTGGCATGGGATGCAATAACTTATGGGCGAGACAACAAGTAGAGAGTGAGAAAGAAATACAGATAGAGAAAGAGAGAAATTCTTGGCAAAAAAGTTCCTGGCGAGAGCAGGCATAGCCATGAATAGTATAGTACAGCAAGGGGTGGGAAAAAAGAAAGGTGAGAGGGTAATTAAAAGTCTAGCCAAACCAGGACCAGCTAGGTGCCCACCAGTACCGCTATGACCCAGCCTTACGCGACTTAGTGCAAGCTGCACTAATTTTTTTCATAAGCTCCATTAATTTAGCCAACTGTTGAGAGGAACATCTGAACAAGTAACTGACTGAGAATATGATGTTTGTACAACACTGCCATCATGGGCATAAGGTTCAAGTGATCAACCTTATTTGAAAATGCCTCAGGTAACACCTAATTAATACTATATATTGCCACATATCACAATTCTCATATCATACCAAACAAAAGCCAGTCTGCCTAAAATACGTATCTGCCGCTTTTCCCCGACAGTGCTGAAGAAATTCTGCAGTTACACTGCAATACTTCACAGCAAAGTGCACCATTTCAGTGAATCCCGGTTGCACACAACATCCATCTCTAAAAATCAGAGAGTGAACAACAATGCGGAATATGGCACTTTCAGATTTCCAAGGATAACACATAGTGCACTCACCTTAACAAGTGTGTTGGAAAGCTTCTCATTCTTGTCAAATCCATCAAGGTACTTTTTCAGATCCATCGAAAGATACTCAAACACAAGGTAGATCTTGTCACTACCCTCCATGAGCACATCTTCCAACCTGACAGTAAAAAGAAAAGCATGTCACAATGCAAACCACAGCATTTTCACTGATGAAAACAATGACCATAGAAGGGTTCGATTTGGCAAGTTTAAAAGTGGGAGTGAGGTACTTGCTTCGCCACAGCACTGCACGCGCATTCCAACTATGTGTCATGAATGTTTTTTTTTATATATATTTAGGTGAAGAAACAAAGTATTACACGAACAGAAACCACTGTACACTAGTGCATATTGTTCAAGCTGGTTAGACTATTCCGTTCATTATGCAAAATAATAATGTTTACTAGCCAACTTCTATTATTAGCTCACATCTGGTAGAGCATTAGGGTGAAGAAACTGATATAGATTTCTCAAGTTTGCCTGTCTGACTACACGCAGTTACGAAATACTCGTGGCACAACAGTGGGCATTTAGCTATATTTCATGCCAAATACGAGTGCTCAAGGCCGTGCTACTTGTTGCAGCTTCCGTTCAATAAGGTTTTGGTTATGTGTAACTGATTACTGAAAAAAGTATCTATAGATTCTTCCACAGTAAAAAAGCAACTACAAAACATCCAAAAATGTAAATCATTAAAAGTAATAATTATTGTAATTCATTACGTACGAGTCTAATCCAAAGGCTGCCTGCTCATTACCTGTCTGCGGCCAGTTCTCTTCTCGTCCACTTTACTTTCTTTACTACATCACAATTGCTACAATACACTCAAAACAGTATAATTAATGTCCTCTAACCTTCCTTGACTTCATTATGTGCAGGTTTTCATTAAGGTTGTGTCGAACAAAGAAACGAGCCCTCAAAATTCCTTTCCTTCGCTTACTAAAACAGGTGATTCAGACGCAGTACTGCTGCCATTTTCTTTTGATGCCCATGGCAACAGAAATTCCAGACATATTTAAAATCAGACGTCATCCCACTTTAACCCTTTATAAGGCATAATGTTGTGAACAATGCACGAGCCACCTATTGAGGGCGGCATTGTCATTTCTATCAGCTTTCTATCATATGCACAAAATTTGAGCTCTATATTAAGGGTTTTTGAGAAAAAAGTGGGACATATGTGTCCCAATGACCGTTTCAGAAAAAAAAGTACTTTTATTTTCTTTATGCCAAGTTGCTGCTGCCTTACAAACCACAAAGGTCAGAGCTTACAAACACTTACTCTTTATCACAGAAAAAAAAAAAAAAAAAAAAACTGAATATTTATTGTACACCCCCCCTGCTAACAGCACTCGAGCAGCAGATGTGGGTACTGGACATGCCTGCAAGTCTAATTTTTGTCCGTGGAGGAAGCTCAACTGCTTCTTCCACACAATGTTAGTTGTCACACAATGTCACACACAATATCAGTTGCACACGATATTAGACTGGCCACACTTTCGAAAATATATCACTGAAGGTTGTCAACCTTGCATTCCACAAATTTTTGAGAAAACTGTATGGGCAGGAACGAATAAAATCACTATAATAGCCCATTTAGGAACTCGTGAGTATGAAGTAAACTTTTCAAGCATACCACTCATGCTGAATCGAGTGGAGAGCACGCCAAAATTTGATAAAAAAAGAATACAGCGCGTGCAAGCGGAATGGTTCGTGTGGAACACGGCTATCTGCTGGCACCTTGTGAATGCCATAAAAACAACTACCAAAACCGCTTTCTAGAACATCCACGCGGTCGCACTAAAAGTCTGAAAGTAATCGATTCCGTGGTTTTGATCTAAACAATTAGAACATGGTGAAGAAAAAAGTGGGACATACGAGTCCCACTGCGCCACAAAGGGTTAACCAAGTGGCTACCATTTTTGTGCATTATGACACATGGATTGAATACAGGATACCACCATAGGTGTTACCAGATTGAGCCATTAATATGATTACCATATGTGAAAAGAAAAACAGGTTTTTAACCCTTTCAGTCCCAAATTATTTTAAATGTAAGCACCCGGTTTTTAAATTTTGAGATGTGCATGGTCATGGTACTCCAAAAAAAATGAAAAAAGAAAAATCTTTGCTCACACTTTAATTTTTGAACAATTTTATATTTTCATCGGGCAGGAAAGGGTAATTCATATCAGAAGGCGCAAGACACCACATAGGCGTAAGTGCCATTGCAAGATGGAGCATGCTTACACTTTTTATTATAAACGACCATACCCGATTATAAAGCAAAAAAATCGCACCATCTCCGCTAAAGGGGACCATGAGGCGATGCGAAGCAGCGTTTCGGCATGTCGAGCCAGCGTTTCAGAGGGGAAGTGGAGAGGGGGAGGAGAGGGAAGGGGAGATGGGAAGTGGAGAGGAAGTGTGTGGAGAGGGTTCGTGCATGCGCAGTAGGGGTGGTCACGCCGCACACCACCACCGGATTGAACTACGCCATAAGATGCTACGCATCTAATAACACGAAAGGACTGCACCACGTCAGCACCTCAGCATTCGTTTACAGTATCGCATAGTGCCTGCACCACTGAAGTCAAGCTGCAGAATTTCTTAAAAATATTGCATGCCCCACCGCGAGCTGATTCTCAGTGGTTCCGGAAAATTGAGAGGACTGCCAACTGAGCAGTCTTGTGCAGCGTGACACAAATGTTGCAGAGTCACAGTGAATACACATACTGGAAAGATGTTTCATACAGTAGCCATGTAGTGATGTCAAAACAGCACAGTAAATAGGTTGAGAGAAAGTGAGGCCAGAAACTTTTTCCCAACCTTCTACATCATACAGATACTGAACTGAATAAGCAGCTAGTTTTGTAGATTACACTCCTAGAATATGAGCAGAGAACAGGTAATTGACAATGAAAGCAGGGCAAAAAAAATGAGGGGGGGGGGGAGATTATAATCATCCATCTATCTCGCACACCTTTCCTTGCACAGCAGTTTTCAAGAAAGGAAATGCAAACAAGGTAGATGACTACTGTTGGGAGACAACAACACTCCCAAAAGTGCAAACTGCTTTTAGCAAGTGCCCACATTCAAAATGATAAGAAACTATGTGTTTGTTGCACTGTCGGTGCATAAACACACTTTCGCTTCAAATGAGCATTGCAATCACATTTCTCCTGGTTAACAGTTGACATACGGCAGAAATTACACTAAAAGACACATTGACAGCCAAATTTTTCTTTGAGACTTATGTTTTAATGAGCAGTACTCTGTCTGATAATCACGAAATTTAGTCGCAAATGTTCTAATGCAACACATAAATAATGCTGGTGTTATGATTTATTTTTTGGCACCACTTCATAATGCCCACCCAAAATCTTAAAGCAGCGCTCTACATCAGTGGAGAGCCATAAGATCACATTTGTTTGAATTTCCGTGACATCAAGAGCATGGTTTTTGAATTGTGACCCCACAAGCAGTGGGGATTTCCCCTTGTGATGCGGGGGATTTTCCTCTCCTACGCTGCGTCTGCAGAGGTGCTTTCACGAAGCGATTCTAAAGCGATCCTATGACTTATTTTATGCCATTGCCGCAATTAGCCATCTGCCATTGGTCAAAAGGCGTGGCCTGGAAATTTTTACCAATGGCAGACGGCTAATGGCGGCAAAAGGCATAAAAAAACGCCATACAATCGCAATAGAACTGCTCCGCAATAGCACTCCAGATGCTTATTGTGGCAGTTGTAGGCGCCGGCGTCAGTGCCAGTGGGAGAGGCCCCGTGCTTTCCAGACACTGCTATTGCGGACATTTTATAGGTGTGGACTTTGGCCAACCCAGCCTCTAACTGCTTTCGCGTTAAAAGGCACCAAAGGTCATTTCACAAACTGTTGCAGTAGGTTGTTCAAAGCGAAGCGCGTGTCAGAAAGCAGAAGAGACAGCATTTCAATAGGCACCCCCAACATCAGCAAGACCCCCCTTCATTCGCACCATCCAGATAACGATGCCTCCCTTGCGTACGGCATCGCTGTCTGTGGGACACTAACCACTTGAGCACCGCTGCAGTCAGAACATTCATTCAGCTAAATGAGTGGTTCAGCATCCGGTTTTTTAAAGGTGCCCCAACTTGGCGCTCAGTAATGTGGGCACTCATATTTCGTAGAGTCACTGTACATGCTCTGTATAGGAACAGAGTTATGCATAGGTCTGCCATCTTTGCGCGCCAACACATCCTTATCGGTAGAAAAGCCACCCCCTGGCATGCAGGAGACAGGGCTCAGTGGTCAAATGTGCTCACTAAATCATACCACGTCACTGGTGGCCACAATACTTTCATTACAACAAAAAAAAAAAAAAAAAAAAAGGGAGGGGGGCGTAGAAGAAACGGTGAATGTAGGTCAAATTGGTGCTAGAATTGTTCCTTGCCTGTCACCATCAGCAAAAGTATTTTTGTTTTGTATGTAACGTTAGAAAACTTGAACAAACAATTCTAGGTAAAGTAAGTTTAACAACTTGCTCGTTCCACATTGTTTTTGAAACGGCGCTCTAAAATATAAAGTAAGCAACTCATGCAAACGATTGCTGATAAAATAATTGTTACAAATTATCTGTACTTTGTGCTCTACAAATTGCACAAGCTAATGAGAATATTGCCCAGATTAAGGTACTTGCATCTGGCCTAACAGAGGTTGGATACAGTTGTGTGGAGTTTCTGATGTCTCCTACGCAGCAGCCACTTGAAAATGAATGTGCCACATGGAACTGGAAATACTATCTTCCTGTTTCCCTGCCGGTTTATGCAATGAGGTATGCAGCACCATGTCACAGTCGCAACTTCACAGCAGCGACAAGCACAGACTTTAAAGAAAAAGAGAGAGAGAGAGAAGGAAGGAAAGAAAGAGAGGTCTAGCCAGTTCCACGCTGCGAAAGCCCTCAGACAGCGAAGCTGTTGCCTCTTTCATATCTCTTCTGTTTTGCCCACTTACTTCTAAGCCACTCCCTTTGTTGTTTCTTTATTTAAGCTAAGTTAGGTTCAGTCGATGGCTCTGGTCGGCGCGGGTTACTCTAGACTCATGTCGAAGCGAAGCGCGAGGAAAAACGGGACACAGTAAAGAACACACAGGACAGGCGCTAACGGGGAACTGTTCCCCATTAGCGCCTGTCCTGTGTGTTCTTTACTGTGTCCCGTTTTCCCTTGCGCTTCGCTTCAACATTAATCTATACCAACTCGCCCAGTACTCTACGTTACTTCAGTACCCTAGACTCCTCTGTTTCAAGCTTTTCCTGTCACCCCCAGTCTACCTCTTGCCATTTCAGGGGCAAAAGCTCCCGTCTCAATCCACTCTGAATCGTCCGCCGTACGCTAGCATCATCTCGTGCACCCCCTCCCCTCAATCCACTGTTTGAATCACCCGCCTTACTTAAGCTTCATCACGTGACACCCCCCACCCCCACCTCTCAAACCAGTTTGAATCGCCTGCGTTACGTAAGCTTCATCACGTGACCCCCTTCCCCCTCTCATCAGACCACCTCCTCTCCACCCTAATCACGCAACTTTTTTTTTTTTAAAGCGTGACCACGCCAACAGTATGCTGACGGCACAGGCTCTGCATAAACAGCTTTGGTGTAGAATTGGCTGACGGTTTAGCTCTGGCTAAACAGGACCTACTGTGCGCTAGCGCCGTTCCTTCTCCCATGAAGTGCTCACAGCCTGAACGTTGGCGACTATGTGGTGTTGCCGCTATGCGGGAGTTTCATTATGCCTCACTTTGAGCGTGGCTTAAGTGTCAGCGCAGAGACAGCGCTCCTCTGTGCAGGAGTTTCATTTGAATGATCACAACATTTTCTCAACCTGTCTGCTGCCAACTTCTGTAGTTTAGCTACTATGTCATAAACATTGGTTGACGTTTTCTGCATGCTGTTGGCTCTTCATGATCGTGCAGCGCATGGACACTGCCTGACCGCAATTGCTTGTGATCAGGCACTGTCCATGGGGAACAGAAAAAAAAAAAAAAAAAATCTCCACGCATCTCCTTTGGCGTCTGTAATGTGCGGCCCAACAAAAGGCAAATACCGTGACTGAAATGCGTGTTTGCATTATGCTTTCGTACAATTCTCCACGTCGGCTTTACATCTCTTACTATAAGATAAGCGTGCCTCTATGCCAGCGCGGCCACCCATTTCAAGGGTGGAATTGGAATGGAATTAAGCACCTTCTGTCCGGAATGGAATTGGATTGGAATTACGTCTTTTTCCAAATATAGACTATGTTTTCGTCTATGCGCTGTTTTTCAAACTTCAAACATTAGTAAGTCAGAGCCTCTAATTTAACAATAAAGCAGTATTTTTTAAACATTAGTAAGTCAGAGCCTCTAATTTAACAATAAAGCAGTATTTTTTAAATGGCTTGGATGACTAAAAGCACGGTACATTTATATGCAACGCGCCAACTACAATTCTGTCCTTATATAGACTGTGTTGCTCCGAAGTTGGTCTCTATATTTTGTAACCTCGGCTCTATGCCCTGCCCCTCTGTACAGAGAGAATAAACTTTTGAAAGCATTGGTTCGGGAAGCCAGCCGAAGCAGGAGAGCCCACGTAACCACGGCCACAGCCGCGCCTCTCCGAGTCTGGACGGTCCGGATGCGATGATTCGCGCTGCAGAAAACCCACGTTTGCTCTGTTCTAGGGTGGGGAGAAGGCCCGGGTGGCGCCGCCGCCTCCGCCGCACCGGTGCCTGTTGGCGGCTAGAGAAGCGCTACCGTAACGCACTACCACACTGGCTCCTGCACCCAGCGGCTCACGCACGCAGTAAGCCCGCCAACATGGCACATTGGAAGCAATTTTTTGAAATTACCCGCGAAAAAAAAAAAAAAAAAAAAACAAACAAGCTGCACGCTGCAAGCTTTGCTCCGAAACTATACACGCTGTAGTCGGAGTTTCATCTAATTTGATTCGGCGCCTAAAAAGAAAGCACGAATGTGAGTACACGCAACGAGAGAAAGGGCTCGCAAGCCAGCCGAATATAACATCCACCTTCACCGCTGGGTGCAGCTCTGTGCCTCCGCATCGAAAGGCTGCTCTTGACGACGCCATAATCAACATGATTTGCACTAACATGGAGCCCTTTCGTGTTGTCGAGAGGGAGGGATTCCTACAATTCGTAACGGTAAGCTTAAAAATATTATAGGTTGCCTTTCATCAAAGTATTCTTGCTTTGTATTCTTTCAAATCCAGGTCACCGTCCCAGGCTACAAGTTGCTAATGTGGGATGACCTCAGAGAGAAGTTCCTGCCCGGGAAAGCATCAGCGCTGAAGACCAAAATATCATCGTCTTTGGTGGGGGCGGAGTACGTCTGTATCGCACTAGACATGTGGACGTTACGTTCTACGGAGGGCTTCCTGGCTGTCGAAGCAACATTCGTGGACAGCGACTTCGCGGCTCACACGTACCTCCTCAGTTTCACTCACCTGACGGGGAGCCACACAGGTGCTAGGATCCGCTGCGAGTATGACGCAACGTTGCTGCAGTGGAACATCGCTGACAAGGTCAAATATGTATTTTCGTGTAATTTCACCATCATTAACTGTTTTTATTTCATTTTCCAGGTCCTTCGCGTGGTGACAAATAACGCTTCATCAATGATAAACGCATTTGCATTTACCGGGTGGGAGACTGAAGAGGACGATGATGATGACAATTTTGACGACTGCCCGGAATGCTTTACGAAGGAGCTTTTAAACGAGTTCCATCAGTTGGAGCAATTTCGATTTGGCTGCGCCGCCCACAGCCTGCACCTGGCCGTAAAAGACGCCATTCGGCAGGTATGCGCTATTAAATAACTTATTGGTTTCATCTGATGTGCATTGATAGATACGTCGTTCATTTATTACTATTTTCATGAACAATTGTTTGGGCCTAGCTTTGCTAAATACTAATATGCTATGAATGCATGGACAAAGGAAGTAGGAATATAATAATTATAGTTTGAAAAGTAAGGGCGGACAACTGTGCTTATCACAGTTTCAATGCGTGAAAGCTTTATAATGCAACTATCCCCAGCTCATGTTTAGCCGAATTTTCGAGCGTGCTTCGCTTTTTCATCTTGAGGATTCGTGGTGCATTTGCTGCCATCGCAGAGGTCACGAACTCCGCTTCCCATCAAATAGTGGCTGCGGATCATTTTTCTGCCGCAGGCCAGGCACCAAGCTTTAGCGACTTCTAAGTCAGCTCTCACCACTTCAATCAACCGTTCTGAAATACATCTAAGGACAAACAAAAATGAACAAAACTGGTACGTCACGTAAAGAACGCCCACGGTGTCCCGAAGTTTCATTTTAAAAGATTTGGATTTGGTTGATTCCTTGTTCAAGCTATTTTTGTCTCATTGTATTTTGTGCCCCTTGCTATTTTTCTCCTCTGATATCCCTCTATTTATTATTTTTTTTATTACACCCCTCCCCCCTCCCTCCCCACACGGGAAAATGAAATCCTGTGTACGTCACTCCTTTTAGTACAAATCGCTCAGCCCATAAATACAGTTGCCTGGAATATAGGACCAGTCAGCGAGGCGGCAGCCTGCTACCAGTATGTTTATTTGAATTACAAAGCCCATTTCATTAAGATAATAACAGCTGTAGTGCCGAAGCCATGACACTACGTGCACAGTTTATTCCTAAAGAACAGGAAGGTGCAGCCTATGAGTTGATGTGCACTCAATTTATCGTAGGGCTAGAGAAAACGGCTGTGTCTGTCCCCACTTTATATCGTCTAATGCTGTCTTGAAGAGTGTCAGTGTGTCGTCGACTGCAATACCGTACGATTACATACGTCATCATTCTCTTTCTGGAACTCTATTGCATTGCATGTTTGTCGTTTGCGCTACCTGTACTTGCAGTGTCAATATTCACTAATTGTCGTCCTCACTTCATTTTAGGACCCAAATGCCGAGGAAGTCGTACAAAAATGTGGCGCCATCGTTGCATGTATACGCAAGAGCACCACCGACACGGAAGAAGTGTTGAATGTGGCCGGTCTGCATTTGGAATCTCACAACGCGACGAGGTGGAACTCGCAGCTGCGAATAATGAGAAAGCTCGTTACCACTTTTTCGAGTCATCTAGGCCTGACAGAAACCCTGCACGCGTGCAAGAAGATTAAACTGTCTAAATATGAACTGAGGCTGGTGACAAGACTTGATTGATTTTCTCTCCCCTATAGAGGAAGCTACAGAGTTGCTGCAGAAAAGGCACGAGACAGCCAGGCTTTTGCTTCCCGCGTTGCGAAATATCGAAGTTCAGGGATGCAACAACTGAAATAGGATTTGGAGCAATTTTTGGAGCAGCAAAATGTTGCTTTCAGAGCACAAAAATCCACATTTGGAGCAGGTTACGAAAAGAACCCTGCACTTTTTAGCCCGAAATCCCAAATTTGGAGCAGTATAACAAAGAAGGTTTATTTTAAGAAAAGAAAACAAAAATGCGTAAAAGCCATTCAACATCAGCTAATTCGTGCACAGTGCACGTGAACACTGCTATTTCAATAAAAGCAGTGTGTTGAGCCACTCCACGGTGCGAACAATGACTACGTTCACATTAGCATTTGCAGGGCCTGTCAAATATTTCGACAGGCACTGGAAATGCTAATTTGGACCTGCGAACCTGGCAACCAGGAAATTTGGGAGATTCGTAAAGCAGGAGCAAGTGGGGGTAGTGAAAAAAGAAAACTGGCATATGCTTTTGTCTGTTGTTCCTCAAGGCCGCAGAAACTGCATACACAGCAGCTCCAAATGATTGCCAATAATTTCTTATACGTCAGCGATCGTACTAGTACTCGTAATTACACGGCGCATGCATGAATGTGTAATTAAGGAACAAAATGTGCTGTGTCCCTGACAGCTAGTACTAATAGCCCCTTCAAAATCTCAGTGTGCTTTTCCGCAGGACACCAATGTACTGCGGCAAAAGTGGCTTAAAAAGCGTTCTGCACGCAATAAAACAAGCATCAGGAAATTTGAGAACTACTGTCCTTTTCTATTGCGATAGCAACTATATGGACACTCTCGACGAGTTTTTTGCAGTCATCTCCCGTATAAAGTCGAAATTGATAACATATCCCTCTGCATAGTATGCGAGTGCGGGAGACGAACGCGGCTGAAGCAGATATCAAACGAGCCAGCCCATCTCCGTCGCTCGGAGGGCGTATGCGATAACACCACTCCGCTCGGGAAGCCTGCCATCAAAGCATAGAGGAAACGCCCCACCCGTCTTGAACGAGCATGAAAAGACGCGAGAGGAGGGGGGGGGGCTGTCTCTTGAGTAGAACTTTGAACTTTGATTTTAAGGTCGCGGTTGCTATCGCTGGCGCGCGCGCTATCTCGGCAGCCATCAGTGGGTGGCTCGTATATCCTGCTACGTGCTGCAACAGAAAATGTTTTAAGCTGGTCGGGCATTTTGGCGCAGCGTGGCGCAATTTTAACCAATGTCACGGTTTTGGCTCAGCTTGGCGCAAAAATAAGGAATTGTATCAAATTGGCGCAGCTGTTGCATCCCTGGAAGTTTCCCTTGCGGAAACCTATAAGGGACACTAAAGAGCAAAACGATTTTTCTCGCATTAGTAAAGTAGTTTTCCACGATACCAAAAACACCACGCTTTCTGCGCGAAGACGCTTAATAAGCGAGAAAACGCGCAAAAAGAAAATACAGGTGGTGACGCCACCTTGGAATTCTCGCACCATTTGCCGTGACGTCACATATTTTTGACGGCGCCTGCTTGGGCCTGCATAGTTCCTAAACGGTTAAATCGAAGTACATTGTCCTCTGAGGGGGCCAGAGACTTGACATGACGAGTTTGTGGAAATTTCGTCGAGCCAGTGGCGCCAAGATACGTTAAATGCTCTTTGAAGTCTTTTACGTCACGAATTACAAAGTTCGGCGCGAAATTTAAAAGTGAAACTTTGAACTTGATATTAAACCTATGGTGGTGAAATAAACTACACAAGAGTTCTCCGAGCACACTTTATCAATCTAAACCAATTCATTGTTTCTCTTTAGTGTCCCTTTAAAGGGGCCCTGCAACACCTTTATTTGTTATATTGGAATAGTCCCATTATTGACGTATGACTCTTCACGAGCCATATGCCGCAAATATTTTTCGAATCCGTCAAGTCTAAGTGGTGTTACCAAATTATAGAGATCACGTTCCGCAGCTTTCTCTCTCAACTCAACGCAGCGAGCGCGCGGAAAGCTGCGCGCGGCGTGAGGGGAGGGAGGGAGGGCGGAGGTGCGAGGAGGCGACGTCAGCGCCGGCGGCATTTTTTTCATTTTTTTCTCTCTGGCGTCTCGGCGCAACCACGTGGTCTGTGCCGCCACTTCCGGTCGGCTTGCGTCGTTCTCGTCGAGCGGAGTCGATCGCGCTGTGTATCGCGCGTGCTTGAAAACTGCGCGTCGGTTTGGTAATGTTGGGTGTGCACCTCGAACGCCGTAGTGTTTTCATCGCTCTGCCAACCATGGAAGCAAACGTGCGCGCTCGTTTGGAACGAATGACAGCTGAGATCGGTTTCGGCCCATACTCCGATACACCGCCTCGTAAGACGGCACTGGCAGACGACCCCGAAGCGCCGCCATTACCGGACGCCAGCATTGTTATCGGAGACACGCTGCGCCCGTGCCTCGGTCGGTCGTGAGAACGTGCCGACGATGCAGTTCTCAGCTGACGAGGCAACACTCGAACGGCTGCCACTCTCAACGGCAACCGGCGATGGTCAAAAGCACAGAAATATTCACGTTTTCGGCACTGCGCATGGCGAAGAAAACGGAACCACGCAACTACGAGCAGGCGAGCTGTCGGTGAGACCGGAAGTGCTAATATTAATGTTTGTTCGGTGTTTTTAACGCGATAACATAATATAAACGTACATATTATCTACTTATTGAACTCAAAATTAACAACGAAAGTAATAATGAGGGTGTTATCGTGATTATAACATCAGCCAATGGTGGAACTGCGGACAATCGCGTCATATTTTGCGGGCTAATACATCATTTGTCGAGAGAAGAGGGAGCGATTTTCAGCTGACTTTGAGAATTTATTGTAAATTCCAGGCCGTGCGCATCGCTATAATATTTGGCTGGCGTGTTCTCGGGAGCCTCGACTACCGATCGGCAGCGCTTTTTGAGCATGCTCGAAAAGTGTTGCAGGGCCCCTTTAAGCAAAGGCACACTTCTTTGCAAAGAGGCGGTTAAAGGCCTGCAACGTAGCCTGGAGAAGCGGTTCGCAAGCACGTGGACTGACTCTGTTTTTTTTATGGGTGTCCTCCTAGACCCACGGTTTAAATCTTCTTGGTGCTCAGCTGCAACAGCCGAGCAGATGCATTCTGCTGTGCTGGGGAGGGGGCCCCTTTTGTTAGGGCAGGACAGCGCCAGCACTGTCGCGAATGCAGATTCTGAAGCAGGGCCAAGCAGACTGACGTTTAAAAACATCAGGCAAAATGATAATGCCCATCAAGACAACATGCCTGGATCTATTGTAGCGGAAATTTCTCTTTACCTTTCAGAGGGAATTTGCGCAGACACGATTAAGCCCCTGACCTATAGGAAAGCGAACGAAAGGCGCTTTCACCTACTCTCCCGCCTCAGTTTTCAGTGAATGCGACGTCAGCTGACGTGGAACGCATGTTTTCTACGGCATCCCTGATAATGACAGCAAAGCAAAATCGGCTGTCAAACGCCTCTTTCGAGCAGCTCATGTTTGTGAAGTGCAACACATAGGTAGACGGCAATTGTTTTATCTCACTTTTTCTTTCTTTTTTTAAAGAACCAACTGTTAAAGCCGTCATTCACACTTCACGTTATAAAAACTAAAGAGCGAAGCGCCCGTTTAGCTCATAACCTTTCGTATCAAAATTTTGATGAATAAAACTACAATAAAGCTTCTTTTTGCGCCTTGCACTGCTTGTGGCCTTTGTTGCAGCATTTAAAAATCACGAAGACACCTAAGCACTTTTTATGACATAGTGATTGCCAAAGAACTAGTGACCGACTGCAGGACGTGTTGTTGTAAAAAGATTTGTTTGAACTGATAAAAATAAAATAAAGGTGGGTGGCCTCTTTAAAGTTCAAAAAGCTGCGAGTGACCGCTGCTGCTCTAGCACGGGAGATCAGGCGTTCCAGAGTCTTGAGCTGAGAGCTGGTCAGCCCGCACTCCCACTGCTCCGGGGTGGGATCATTTCATTATTATCGTTATCCTTTTTCCTTGCATCTTTTCTTTGCTTGGTTGCTATGACTCGGCACATACCCGTGTCCGCATCGCCAAGCAATGAGGGCATTGGGAAGGAACGTATTTTGCTACACCCTTAATTGCTACTACTGTAATATCATGCTCAATTTAGTCATGTAGGCCAGAGTACATGTTTTTTCGAAGTCGAAGGCCACAACGCATTCTCTAGGTCCACCTTTAGTTAGCCAGAGCCAAGGGTAGGTGTGATGCAAAAATGCAAACGATCTGCCAATTTGTAAAAGAGAAACCGAGGCATAAGTTAGTGTACAAACAAATGCATTATCCCAGTAGATACTGAAGGGAGAAACAAATTATCCCTGCGCGTTGGCTCCCATTGATACCCCCACATGAAAGTGGCGAATACTCTATGCACACCCTGATCTTTATCTCACGAGCAGTGTAGTACCTGACTCGCGTAAATAACCTTTGCGACAAGGAAGACATTGCATACCTGTGCACAGGCGAACGCAAAGTTCTCACCCCATCCATCCTTGCCAGGCGCGCTTGACAAGCGTGAGTGCTGACGAGCAGTGCGGCCCCGTGTTCCGTATTCGATGCAAAGGCACAAGGTGCCCGAGCAGTGCACTCTTCCAACTAATACCGGCAGATCTAGAGGGTTTTGTTCCCCATTAACCAAATCTTACTTTTCTCCATATTCACGACCGCTCCGGACACGTGGCAAAACTGCTTAGTCTTCCTGAACACTACTTTTGTCAGCATAAAAATATGCTATGTCATCATTTTAGCATTAACACATTTAAGCATAAACAATATTAAAACACCACCATTCGTTCAAACATGCTGACCATGCAAATACTATAGGTAGCGGGAGAACTGCCCCTATGGGAATTAGTAGGGTGGTTGTACTGCATGAGATATGTCACCAAGCTACTATCCCTCGACCTTGGTAATGTGCTTTGCGTATTTTTGCAGTTCTTAATGCATGTGATGACATCGGCTTTATGAGGTGTTCATAACTCGATAAAAGTATCAAGATGCCTTTCCTACATTAAGGAATTACAGGAATGGAATTGAACTGCTCGGCTGTTCCCGGAGTGGGAATGGGCTAAGTTTTTTAATTCCCAGGAATTGAAAAGAATGGAATTGTGGCAAGTTCTAATTCCCCGGAATGGAATTGGAATGGGGGCGCCCATTCCGCAACACTGGTGGTGACACCCACTGACCGTGCCGCCAGACCAGTGGACGCAGACACACGTGCGCGCGTTGCCCTGTCGCATTGTGGGGTGTTGCCAGTTTAGCGCGTCCCTACATGTTCCGACACAATATGGCGACAAATGTCACCGCCCTGCACAAAGGCACGCTGGTATCGAGACACCCCATCCATACTGGATGCGCAACACTCCCGGTGTCTCTCGTCTTTGTCCAGTGCTGTGCATCATGCATGAATAGAAAGTGCCGTCTATTTACATTTGTTTTGTGCCGTCGGTACAACGCATTCATATGGTTTAGATATATTCACATTCTACAAGCGTGTGTGTTTAGCTCAATGGGTAAGACACTCGACTTCAAAGCGCAGGGTTTATACCCCGCACCGCCAAGAAAATTTTTGTTTATACATTTATTTCTTCATAGCAATTCGTAAGACGAATCATTATGCCGAAATGGGGACGGACGGGCCATTTTCTCGCTAAGTAGGCATAAGAATGCCTACGCATTTAGGAGGATATCCAGTGAAAATGAACTAAACAACACACCAACGCGGACACTAAAGAGAAAAACGACTTTTCCTATATAAGTAAATTACCCTTTGACAATTAGAGAAGCCCAACCATTGCCGCAAAAGGACGCTTGGTAAGCGAGAAAATGTGGGAAAAAAATATGCAGGTGGCGACACCACCTCGAAGTTCACGCACCAACTCGATGTGACGTCATTGATTTTGACCGAGTCTTCTAGAGCCTACACTGTTCCTAATCAGTAAGAAATGAAGTACATTGTCCTATGAGGGGGCCAAACACTTAAGGTACCAAGTTTCAGCAAATTTTGTTGAGCCATGTGGCGAAAAAAAAAAAAAAAAAAGAACACTAAAATCCGTGACGTCACACCGACGAAACTTCAGCGTGAACTTTAAAAATGAAACAGACCATTTTCTCTTATATTTACCAACCTAAGATTTAACGACAATGAAGTTCTCAGTGAATAATGTATCAGTCTAAATTGCTTCATTGTTTTCGTTTAGCGCCCCTTAAACACAGCAGAATTGCCATTTGCCGGCGTGACAGAGGCTAGCGACAGCAATGGTGCTGCAAGCGGCAGACAGCCGTTAAAGAGACACTAAAGGCAAATAATTTATGTCAGAGTGAAAGCTCAATGTATGACGTCTAAAACAGCCAATATTGCAGTGCCCTACTTACCGAGAAATTAAGCTAAATGTATCACACGACGTGCGCCACGAGTGGGACATTTTGGAAATGATTTCGATGACGTGAGAGCGTCCGACTACAATTAATCACTAGTAATCAAACTAACTGCAATAAAAAAAGAACCTTCCGTGCATCAAGAGATATAATAAAATGCTGCTTGTTCGTTTCTGTTTGATTCATGGAAAAAAGAACCTCTTTGACGTTGCCAAGAGGAACGGCGCGCGTGGTTCAAAGGTTCCGTTTTTGCCGAACTGCGCTTCGCCCGGCTTCGCTCACGCGGTCATGTCTCAGTGGTACTTTCGGTATCGCGTACTGCCACCTGTGTTCTGCCCGCTCGTGAAAGTCGCTCTGACAGAAAGTTCGACAAAATGCCGGATGCCCGAATGGTGCACGCCGCCGCGCAGTACAGGCGGGTGCGCTAACGCAATGCGGACCACTAAAACGTGATTTTATTTCAAAATAAGCACTTCTTTGGCACAAAAGTAGCACGAGGTTTCTGGACCGCTATTTCAGCAATCAACGTCGACTTAATATTTGCCTTTAGTGTCCCTTTAAGCTGGCATTACTGCAAAACTTTTTTTTGCACATGTGACCAGAATGACAAAGTTAACTAGCTGGCAGGGGCTCATCATAATAGGAAATGAGTGCAAACACCGCGCAAGAGAAGAGACCAAGACAACAGAAATGTCACATTTGTGTTGTCTTGTTCTTTGTGTCCGTGTACGCTCGCCTTCCCTTCTGTTACGATGTGACCCGAGTTGGCGAATAGCAGGGGTGAGACGGCTGAAATTGAACTGGGAGCAGTTTTCGGAGCAGCACACTTTCGATTTTGGAGCAGAAAAACCTTGATTTGGAGCAGTTAACGGCATTTAATATGTCGTCCTAGGAGCTTGAAACAGCAAATTTGTAGCAAATTGGGGAGACAAGTACATATTTTAATCGGCTCAGAATACACAACACCGAAACAGACTTTGGAGAAACTTTTTTAGACTATTGCCAGGTATGAACTACACAACCGTTTTACATGTCATGCGACCTATCTAGCTCAAGTAAAAAAGAACATATGAGATAATTGAAAAAAGGTTCTGGAAACTAGGTTCATTTCATAAACGTTTGAGAAAAAAAAACTAAAAAGCGTCAAACTTACCAAAAACCCTAAAAAATTGTGAATGCACAAGAACAGTTACATAGCAGTAGGCCTTTGCTTAAGATGAGTGATATGATTTAGCAGATTATTGCTTTGGCTTTTGGTACGTCTTATTTAGCTTTTGAAGCTTCCCCAGAGCTTCCTGCACGTCAGTGTTACTCTTTGTTAGGACAACATCACTATAAGCGTCTTCGACTATCTGCTCAGCCGCGCGGTTAGCGTAGCGTCGAGTGTACTGCACGCTTTTAACAGACGACAACAAAAGCGCGCTGCACCGCCGTTCGCTGCCACCTCGTGCGGCACCGCCTTCAAGAGTGCGGCGCGGGCCCCAAGAAACCTCGCTGCACTGATTATCTCGTCAAACGCAAGCGTAGCGCCGTTGTAAACGTACTGCACGCTTTTATTAGGGGACGACACAGACGCGCTTCGCATCAGTCCGCTGCCGCCTTTCGTGCAAAATCGCTAGAGCAGGGGTTCTCAAGCTTTCCAACCTTGGGGAACCCCCAAAGGCTTTTCCAGAGTGCCGCAGAACCCCTAACATTTTCTTTGAGCATGAAGACAATTGAAAGCGGGGGAGGGGTGGGTGATAACTCCTCTCGACGCGCGCAACCCACGTTGGCCTGTTATACATAGACTAGAAGGTGGGAGCGAGAAGGTACGAGAAGGTGGGAGCGTGGGAGGAGGAAGCGCATGCGCAGTAAGAGTGGTCACGCCGCACACCACCACCGGCATACCACCGGATTGAACTCCGCCATAAGATGCTTCGCATCTAAAAAGGGAGGCATGCCAGTCGCACAGCAAAACGGCCGACTACCGATACACTGGTCGTAAAGCTAAGCCTAAATGCTCGTGTAGTCCACAGCCGGCACGAAGCGACGCCTCTTACGCTCAGAGCGTGTTGTTACGCGTATCAAAGCGCTCGTTGCGCGTTTTGATTACAAAACCGACATGGAGCAGTGGCAAATCACCGTGTATGAAAACTGTGCCACGTGATAGCCGACGCGCCATGAGCCACGAATAAAATGCCGAGGTGCCCGTTAAAGGGGCCCTGCAACACCTTTCTTAGTTATATTGGAATAGTCTCATTACTGACGTATGACTCTTCACGAGTCATATGCCGCAAAAATTTTTCGAATCCGTCAAGTATTTGGTGTTACCAAATTATAGAGATCACGTTCCGCAGCTTTCTCCCTCAACTCAACGCCGCGAGCGCGCGGAAATCTGCGCGGGGCATGAAGGGAGGGAGGGCGGAGGTGCGAGGAGGCGCCGAAGAGTTTTTTTCTTCATTTTTTTTCTCTCTGGAGTCTCGGCGCAACCACGTGGTCTGTGGCGCCACTTCCGGTCGGCTCGCGCGGTCGTCGTCGAGCGGCGGAGCTCATCGCACCGTGTATCGCGCGTGCTTGAAGACTGCGACTCGGTTTGGTAATGTTGGGTGTGCACCTCGAACTACCGTAGTGTTTTCATCGCTCTGCCAACCATGGACGCAAACTTGCGTGCGCGTTTGGAACGAATGACAGCTGAGATGGGTTTCGACCCACACTCCGATACACCGCCTCGTCGCACTCAAGTATTTGGTGTTACCAAATTATAGAGATCACGTTCCGCAGCTTTCTCCCTCAACTCAACGCCGCGAGCGCGCGGAAATCTGCGCGGGGCATGAAGGGAGGGAGGGCGGAGGTGCGAGGAGGCGCCGAAGAGTTTTTTTTCTTCATTTTTTTCTCTCTGGAGTCTCGGCGCAACCACGTGGTCTGTGGCGCCACTTCCGGTCGGCTCGCGCGGTCGTCGTCGAGCGGCGGAGCTCATCGCACCGTGTATCGCGCGTGCTTGAAGACTGCGACTCGGTTTGGTAATGTTGGGTGTGCACCTCGAACTACCGTAGTGTTTTCATCGCTCTGCCAACCATGGACGCAAACTTGCGTGCGCGTTTGGAACGAATGACAGCTGTGATGGGTTTCGACCCACACTCCGATACACCGCCTCGTCGCACTGCTCGCGCTTGAATCGTATTCAACACGGCAAAGCTGCGTGCACCCTTCTCCCAGAGGCGGTACTTTGATGCTGTTTGCTCTTCAAATGCGGGCGCACAGCGAGTGCGGGCTGACAACAAAGAACTAAAGACTAGAAGAAAGGATCGTGGGGCATCGGGCCGGCGCGGACCCATCCCCCGGCTGTCTGCAGCTACCGTGAAAATGGAGTCTGCTTGGTTGCTGTGTCGCGGTTTCTCGGGAACCTGAGACTGCGGGGAGGATACGCCGAGGTACGGCTCGATGACATACTGAACAGACAGCAAACGGGACTCTCGCCATACAGCGAACACAGGTATCCTAAGCTAGCCGGCGCCAGCATAGTTATCTGAGAAATACTGCACCGCTGTCTCGGTCGGTCGTGAGAACGTGCCGACGATGCAGTTTCCAGCTGACGAGGCAACACTCGAACGGCTGCCACTCTCAACGGCAACCGGCGATGGTCAAAAGCACAGAAATATTCACGATTTCGGCACTGCACATGGTGAAGAAAACGCAACCACGCAACTACGAGCAGACGAGCTGTCGGTGAGACCGGAAGTGCTAATATTAATGTTTGTTCGGTGTTTTAACGGCATAACACAATATAAACATACATATTATCTACTTATTGAACTCAAAATTAACAACGAAGGTAATAATGAGGGTATTATCGTGATTATAACATCAGCCAATGGTGGAACTGCCGACAATCGCGTCATATATTGCGGACTAATACATCATTTGTCGAGAGAAGAGGGAGCGATTTTCAGCTGACTGAGAATTTATTGTAAATTCCACGCCGCTCGCTTCGCTATAATATTTGGCTCGCGTGTTCTCGGGAGCCTCGACTACCGATTGGCAGCGCTTTTTGACCCTGCTCGAAAAGTGTTGCAGGGCCCCTTTAATATCGTTTGAACTGGTCTGAACGCTCACAAGCATGAATTACCAGCGCTCCGCGCGTTCCCTCACCACGGGTCCGCAAATCGTGCAAGTTTCATGGCGCGCACTAGACGACGAGTCTTTAGTGCTGCTACCACGTTGGTCTTCGCTACCCGCCCATACCCGATGTGCAGATGCGGGGTGCGATGGCTTCGTTAAATGCAAAATACATAAATAAATTCGTTGCTAATGGGATTCCACCCCGCTACGCTGCCACTCGGTAGTTTTCGCTAAGCGACAGCCGCGCCAGAACATCACAGCCTAGAGAGTAGAAGCAGCAAGCTCGGGGCACGGCAACACATTTTTTGCGGGGTAACGCATATTTACAACAGTCCAGAGGAAATTATGGCGGCACCATGGGAGCCTTCATTAGAAAAGTGCATAGAAGAAACACGCTTGGGCGCGTCTATGTGTTCTGCGAACGTCGTATTTTCTTGTATTCCTGGCGCTGCTTAAGATCATGTTGTCAACTTGGTTTTTTTTTTTCCACTGGAGTTGATGTGGGCATCAAAATTCTGGCTCTTGAGGCTTATTTGGAGCAGTACGGCGCAATTTTTGCGATTTTTATGCTTTTGGAGCAGCTTGGCGCACGAAAACGGAATCGTATCAAAAATGCGCAATATGCGCAGCTTTCTCACCCCTGCGAATAGGGGCGCATTATCTCAAGAAGGTGGTCTCTTTTGAGGATAGTAGTTTGAGGTTCGGTACGACATGTATTTATGCAACTCATGGGGGAGCGTGGCGCAGCGTCGGAGGAGGAACGAAAGAAGGCGGAAAGGAGAGGCCAACTTCTCGTCCCCCCAAAACGCTGCGCTTAAAACCACATTCATCTTCGGTGTGCCGTTTTATGCAACAAAAATGCAGCCTTATGAGTCACCCCTTGACTGATACCGCATCAGCCACATTGTTCCATTCCTTTCCGCGCGGAGCCCCGTTTCAAAAAGCGCACTTTTCCGCGTGATCATTCGTAGTGACTGCCGTGGTGGCCTCCAGTTTCCTATAATGTTGGGCTGGTGCCTTGAAGCGACGCCAGAACTGATCATAATGACACTAGCATTAACTGTACGCCACTTCGGAGCATTTACAGTATAATTTCGTGATTATCGCAACAGTGGCTCACAGACCTACTTCTTAAAGGGACACGAGAGAGAAAAACGATTTTTGTCATATTGGCAATTTACACCTTCCCAATTCCAATATCACCGCGCTTGCCGCGAGAAGACGCCTGGTAAGCGAGAAAACACACAAGAAGCAAATGCGGGTGGCGACGCCATCTTGAAATTTCCGCACCAAATGCCATGACGTCATGGATTTTGACGGCGCCTAGGTCCTACGTTGTTCCTAATCAGCAAATACGAAGTACCAATTTCAAAAAATTTCGTTGAGCCAATGTCGCCAAAATACGAAAAATACACATTGAAATTCGTGAGGCCACGCGCGGAGATTTCGGCGTGAAATTCGAAACTACCTCTGATAGTTTCTTAAGCTAATCAATAAACATGCGCATCGACTTCAGAATGCCGTGACGATCAACAATACCAAACGCGGCAGCGGTACGCGCCACAGAATAAAAGAGAGAATCCGGTGCTCCTCTCCGAGCCTTTTTGGTATCCCCAGCGCTCGTCGTGACGTCACCAGGAGCAGAGGCTGTCGATTGGTCGAACAAGAACACGTTCGTCTGTTAGCAGGTAGGTACGCGCAATCCCTGCAATTCCTCATCATGTTGCTCGGCGCACGGTGAGGAGACACCAGCTGACGAACAGAGCGCAGCGAATGAATGAGCGAAACGAGAGGGGGCCGCATTTCGATTATCAAACGCGTGTAACTCCACAATTACGGCACCATTTCGAAAAATTCTCGCGCTACGTGTTCATTGTAGATTCGTGCACAACTGCAACACTACAACTAAATTTCGACCTCTGGGTGGTTTAGGGGTCCTTTAAAGGGACATTAAAGGCAAATAACAATTTATGTCAGAGTGAAAGCTCAATGTATGACGTCTAAAACCGCAATATTATCAACAGCAGTGCCCTACTTACCGAGAAATTAAGCTAAATGTATCACACGGTGAGCGCCACGAGCGGCACATTTTCAAAATGATCCTGATGACGTGTGAGAGTCTGCCTACATTAAATCACTAGTAATCAAACTAGCAGCAATAAAAAAAAAACCTTCCGTGCATCAAGAGACGTAATAAAATGCTGTTTGTTCGTTTCTGTTTGATCCATGGAAAAAAGAACCTCTTTGGCGTTGCCATGAGGAACGGCGCGCGTGGTTCAAAGGTTCCGTTTTCGCCGAACTGCGCTTCGCCCGGCGCCCTGCTTCGCTCACGCGGTCGCGTCTCAGTGGTAGTTTCAGTGTCGCGTACTGCCGCGTGTGTTTTGCGCGCTCGTGAAAGTCGCTCTGACAGAAAGTTCGACAAAATGCCGCATGCATGTGATGTTGCCGGATGCCCGAATGGTGCACGCCGCCGCGCAATAAAGGCGGGCAACGTTGGGCACGGCAGCAGTGACGTATGGAAGACTGGTTCACGGTGGACTGGTTTCAGGCGGGTGATTCGAAGTGCGCTAACGCGATGCGGACCACTAAAACGTGATATTATTTCAAAATAAGCACTTCCTTGGCATAAAAGTAGCACTACGAGGTTTCTGGACCACTATTTCAACAATCAACGTCGACTTAATATTTGCCTTTAGTGTCCCCTTAAGGTATAGAAGTCATAAACCAGGATTTGACTGTCAGTGGTCCTTTAATGGGACACTGAAGGGAAATATTAAGTCGAGCTAGATTGAAAGATTAGGCTTGTGTAATAACCAATTCAATGCGATAAACTTTTCACTGTAATAATTCCTGGCGAGAACAGAGGATTTGTGAGCGAGAAAACAACGAAATTAGAGTGACGCCATCTGTCATGCGCTGTGGCTACCTCATTAAAATGACGTCAGATCCTCTACTTTGATTACTCAATTACTACTACGGCTTACAGATGAAAATCGAATTACATAAAATTTTTACAATAAACGTGCAGTAAGTCCGAGTTGTTGCTACATATTTCGGCCGTGCGGTTCTTGGACGCCCGCTGATTCACAGAAATCGGCAGCCGAGATGGTGACGTCAAGTCCCCCACATCACAGCGACCGATTCAAATTGAGCAGCGGCACAAGAGACTTTCGGTTGCTGTTTTCGACGCAAGAAATTCGTTTACTGGCGCGCAGAAAAGCGGTGATAGACTCCAACGCCGGTAAAACATGAATTCAACCAAACTTAATATTTTCCTTTTAGTGATTTAAAGAGGAACGACAAGAGTGCAGAATCGAGTAACAAGGAAGCCGTCTATCTCCGTTCAATGGTAATAACGAACAACAAAAATAGCAATGAATGTTACCTAACGATGTGCTTGTGTTTCAGTTCCTTCAACAGTGCGATTTCACGGATGGCGGTAGATGGAACACCTTCATCCTCACTCTCGAGACGAATCTTCTTCAGCGCCACAATCTTCCCATCACGCTTGTCCTTTCCCTTGTACACAATCCCATACGTACCTGCACATGTGTTATAACGAGAAGTGTGTAGTTTGCAATACCAAAGGTGAGTTGGTATAACAGACGTCATTGAAAGGAACAGTCTAGAAAAAAGACGTAACACATATTACCCACACCAAAAAGAAAAAAAAAGGATGCGTACACGCATACAAGTTTCCTAAATGAGAACAGATAATTCCAATCAAGAATTTACCGACGCCTGTTAGACGTCCGCCAATAATTGATCCTAAATTCTGGAACACTTTAAATGTTTACATTGAACTATAGAAAACTGCATGGACAAAAGTTGCTGCGCGAGCTTCGAACGAACGGGTGCGCAGCACTTTGGCGACGATGAGCAGCATGCTAATCCACGGTTCTCTTTTAAGTATCATCGTGTTCAGTGTTGCCGAGCCCCGCATCTAAACATGGCTGGAACGGATCGGGCAGTTCGGTGCCAACGAAGACATACAGGTAAATAAGTGGTTGAAGTGTAAACCCGTTGCTTTGTGCACACAGGCCCTGCCCTGGTGATGAGTTCTAACGCGAGTCAAGCTTGATGTCACAACGCGAGATAAATTCCACACCGGAATGCTCACCGACAAATGCCGTTTACATTTCGACCTTACTGACGGTTCCGAGACAAAATCGATGTTTGATCAACGGACGTGAAGTGCTTCACGCGGCGCTGGCCATGTAATGATTGCAGTAGAGAACGGGGAATATTCCAACCGGCTTGGAGGAATCAAGCTACCACGGTGTAACACGTCTAAGTATCGGCTGCAAAACGGCGAATAAAAAAAAAATTGCCCAAAAAGTCGCACTTCGGGTAATGTTTTTTTTCTCCCTCTCTCATGAGATTGGGTGTTGCGAAAAGCGTTTCACACAGGAAGGCAGATCGCTCGAACTCCGAACTGACAAAGCTAAAAGATCAAGTGCGCGCTTAAAATACATTTATAAGCTATCACACAAACGTTGAGCTAAGCTAGATGTACTCCTTTGCACGAAGAGCAAGTAAAAGATGTACAAGTACCTTCACCGATCTTTTCCACCTTGACGTAGTTGTCCATTGTGTGGTGGCGTCCTTGCTGCGAATAACGAAGACCGTTGGTCAGTTTGAAAGCAAATATGAAAAAAAAACAAAGAAAATAAAGGCTGCTCAAGCAGGACGACGTTCACTAAAACACGCAGCTTAATGAAAACAGCCTCATTTTCAGTAAGCCTTGTGAAACGTGTTCCAAAATTCAAACCGGACGACTGCAGCGAAAACGGCACCGCACCACACAAAAGCTTACAGCCATTCGAACTGCGCTCACAAATGCGATAAATACTCACGTTTAAAAATATCACCACAGGGATGCGTTCTAACTCGGCGAAAATTACGAGAAAACTGCCAGCATCGGCACTAACCGACCACGCACAGCTCCAACGGCCAGTTTTCGAACCGAGCGCCAAAGGAGCTGTTCGATTTCGACTGCGTGGACGCGCGTGCGTGCGCGACTTCGCGAGAACGCGGGAAGGCGCGTGATGCGCGAGCGTGCGAGACTTCGCGAGACACACGCAGTGAAGTCATCGCTGACGATGCCAGCGCCACGCCACAGAAAAGCTGTGGAAAGCGTTGCATTTTCAGGTTATGCATGCTATGCATGTGGCAACACAAGTACACAAGTGTGATACAAGCAAGCCGCCATCTTGTTAAGGACTGAAGTAGCTGTCAGAAAGGTGCGAACTGCAGTGATTAAATCACTTTGCATTTAAACCTTGAAAACAAACAAAAAATGCAGCTTAGTTGAAACGAATGTCAAGTTACCCTTTATTAATGCTTCAAACTTAGTCAACAATAGCGCGACGAAAGCATACCCTGGAAAATTACAAACCGCCACGAACTGACGCAATGTTAATTCACTCAGGCCGACTCAGCTTCGTGATGAGTTCTTTCAGTGTCTTCCTGTTTTGTTGCATCCAACTTGTGAGCAATGTCTTACGACTACCGTCACTTTCCGGAAGCACAATATGTTCAGCACAAACTTGTTGTAGGTTGTACATAACGTAAAGACCGCAGTCGAAAGAATTATGCTGCTGTAGGCAGTCGGACTCGACGACTCGAACTTCCCGTAGCGATAGAAGAGGCGTTAAAGCTCGTGCGATTGCCTTGGCATGGGAGTGGTTGTGTCCCTTAGACGAGTCGTAGTGCTCAAATATCTTCCTGGCTTGGTTATAAACAAGGAGGCTCCAGTGACAACCACCAGGCAGGTCGAACTCTTGGCAGTCGTTGACTGGCAACAATATCAACTTTTTTTGTTTCAGATCCAGCGACTTGAGCACCTGCTCAACGTTGAGCGTTGCACCAAGCTTGACAAGTTGTACAACGTCGGGTCCTACGAAGGCGAGGGAGGCGCAGCTGGACGTGTAGAGCTCGTTCTCAAGGTATTGCATCCAAAACCAGATGATGTTGTCATTCACCCAGTGCGGTTCGTCCAGTAACTCCACGTCCGACTCGCGGAGAAGCGTGTCATGGTAGCTTAGTACTATCCTACCATGAGAAGCCATCAGTTTGTTTTTCCCTTGTCTGCAAGAAAGAAAAAAGAAAGTTCTATCAGTACGTGAATCAACACACACGAAAAGGTGTTTATTTTTTTCTTTGCGCGGTAACCAGTAGATCTGAAAAGCACCTCCTCTTATATGCGAGCTAATAGCGTCTGTTTCTATCAGACAGGTTACGAAGTAAGCCTGCGGCAAGCTAAACGTGCCACTTCGGCGGTATGACCTGTATGACAGTCGAATGACAATCCACAGGCTGCCATGAGCACCAATGCGGCACATTGGTGCTGCACTTTGCTAATCAGTTCGCATTACCTGTAATTCGAGGAACAAACTGGTTACTCCGATGTTTCCATCCGCGCGCCCAAGTTGTGGAGCCGCAACGCCGCAACCTGTGAGCATTCACTGCGCGGGTGCGTGGTTCTTGTTTGTTTACTATCAACACCGATCGCCGCGACAAAATCGGCAAAGGCGGGAAACAACTTAGACTAGCTGCGGGTTTTTCCTCCAGACGTCGCCGTCATCGCTATTCTTCGTCGAACCACCTGTCCAACCGCTGTGGAACCCCTTGTAGCGGCTGTGCTACCCGGCGCTTGGGGGTGGCAATTTATGAAGTTTTGATGCCGAGACGCTAAACAAAATTGGGCTATGCAGGGTGCCGAGCAGACCTGCATACACACCGAAGCCAGTGAGAGGTAATGGACCCAAGGGACACGGCCTGAGCTCCAGCTGCATGTAGCCTTGCGGTCCTTGATCGTTTGTGTACCTCCACGGCCCGGCTTCGGGTGCTGCCATTCAAGCTGGATCCTCAACAAGTCGCCGGCATGGAGCCACAGCCGGGGGTGCTAGACATTCTGGCTCAATTCTGCCACCGCCTGCTGCATTGGGGCCCGTTGACGGCGCTTTGCATCATCAAATTCATTTTCCTGACCAGTCTGTACGTGACATCTATGTGGCTCTCGCCTTATGGTTCAACGCTAGGCACCGTCAACCACGGGATATTCATCTTTTGGGTTGGAGTTCTGCTGTACAATTTCTTCATGGCCGTCGCTATGGGACCGGGCTTCGTGCCTCTGAAGTGGAGGCCGGTGAGTAGCGCCTGACATTGGCACGTTTAGTTTCAAACTTCGAACCTGGCTGTCATTCATGCTGAGATGCTAACCGAGCTGTTGATGCGTCTTTGCGTAGTCTGGTCCGCGTTTGAGAGCTTTTTACTAAGCAGTAGACACAATCTGCGCATTGCTTGACACAAGCTGTGTAAACAGTTGTTCACCGCTGATCACAAGTGCATCGCCGTAAACCGAAAGCAAGCTGTAACCGTATATGACGTTCACGTGATTGTACTCTACGTCGCTGTCACGTTTTTTCGATAACTTTTTCATATGTTGTTCTAAAGATTTGGTTGGTAACCGTTGCATTTCTGTTCGTACAAATGTGTGTTACCGTCAGCACCGGCTGTACGTACGTATGTGTTTATTATATCACCGGCAGGAAGCATTTATTATAGCGTCAGATACCACGTAATTTATTGGGCTCACTTCATTGAGTATAAAACCATCTCTGCGAAAAATACATGTAGGTATAACCCAGCAAGCGCAGAAGGCAAGTGGCTAGTTTAGCGGCCAAGATTGTTGATTTATCTTCCTGGATCTGCCCCACTTTCTACTTGTGTGCATGCTTCTGTTCAAGTTTGAACACGCTCAGTGCACCTGCACATAGTGTCTGCACAGTAAAATGCCCTAGTTCTTCACCTGCACTTGCAGGACCAGCCAGAAGATGAGCAGTTCCTACAATACTGTGCAAACTGTGATGGATTTAAGACACCACGGTCACATCACTGCCGCAAGTGTGAAAGGTTGGTATTTTCAGTGTGCTGCTAGTTTCACCATTGGGTGAAACTCACCATTCAACTCCAGATGTTTGAAACCAGAATGGACTTAAAGAAGACCTGAAAGCATACCTTACCTGCTAAGCTCTGCATCAAGACGTGTTTCTTGTATTATTCCAACACACCAGTAAACTGTTGTCATTTTTCAGGCACGTTGAAACTTTAACAAGTTTCTGTGATTTGATGAAATTGGAATGCAATATCCTACAATTAAGTAAGTCGTATGCACTTTCCCATATGATGACACACCTTTGGAAGAACCTTTGGAAGAGACTTCTGTAAACTGCAGCATTATCAGTAAAGGTTCTTAAAGAGCCCCTAAACCACCCAGAGATTGAAATTTAGTTATGGTGTGACAGTTGGGCACGAGTCTACAACGGACACGTAGCTGTGAGAATTTTTCGAAACGGTGCCGTAATAGCGGAGTTGCACGCGTTTGATGATCGAAACATGGCGATCGCTCGTTTCACTCTTTCCTTCGCTACCCTCCGCTCGTCGGCTGGCCTCCTCTCCCAAAGCCTGTTTGCCCTCCTTGCCGAGCGCCCCTCTAAATCTCATGTGACATACCGTCATCGCTGACATGCTCTTCGAAACAGCGTGCACTTCCAGTTGCCGCGACTCCGTCAACTCCATACTTCTTGGGTAACCGCTGTTGTTGCCGTGCCGGCCCGTGCTCCTACGAATCGTGCTGGTATGCACCCCTTGTTGCGCGCTTCAAAGGATCGGCAACATGATAGAGCCAGAGCACCTCTGCTTGAGATGAGGAGCCAAGCACCGCACACTGATGCATGAAAGCCATCGCAAAACACTGTCAGATTCAGTTCGCCCAGCTTATCAGACCTCTAGGCGTGACTGTGTTGTTACGCTAGCAATTTGGCAGTTGCGTTACGGGCCGCAGTTGCCAATTCGCAAGCGCGCATGCGGGCAACATGACGAAGAACAGCAAGGAACACGGGCAGCTGCTTGCAGACTAACCGGAAGTCGTAGGTTCTTGTTCGACCAATTACAGCATCGTTTGCAGACCGCATCACAGATTGAACATGTTGACGTCACACATGTTACTGGGGAGGCCAAAAAGACCCAGAGAGAAGAGATTGTTTCTTGGAATTTGTTGTGCAGCTATGGCTTGTAGTGCTGCCAAGTGTGGCATTGTTGATCGTGATGGCATTCTGCACATGATGCGCGTGTTGACTTGAAATATTTGAAAAAATATCGGACGTGGTTTAGGGGCCCTTTAACGAAAGACTAAAGTGAAGCAATAAATCAGCTTATCCTAATAAATTATTCTTTGAGCACATTATTGCTGTTAATTCCATGATTGTGGGTTCATTATTAAAGGAGAAAATTGACATCAAACTTCCATTTTTAAATTTCGCATTGTAATCTCTGCACGTGAATGTCACCATGCTGTCAAGGACTTCAAAGGGGTGTTTCATATTTTAGTTACATTGGTTCAGTAAAATTTTCTGAAACTTTGTGTGTTAAGTGCCTGGTCTTTACAGATTAAGAACTATGTAGACCTTAGTAGACGCTGCCAAAGTCTGTGACATCATGGCAAGCTGGTATGGGAAAGTCAAGATGGCGTTGCTACCTGCATTTTGTTTTTGCGCATCTTCTCATTTACAAAGCGTCTTCTTATGGCAAGAGTGGTGCTCTTATTATTGGGAAAGGGCAGTGTACTCATATGCAAACATTTTTTTCTCTTTTGTCACCATTTAATTAATTTATATTGCACACTGCGACCTCTATGTAGGTTTTGAAAGCCTAGGACATATCTTTTTTTAATTAGTGCCTACTTGTAAACAATTAACATGTATGGTATGGTGTTGAACACATCAAAATGAGCAGTGTAAACATGTCACGTGCCCTCTGCTTCACATCCACTCCCAAAAGAGTTCAATGTGAGAAGTTGCAGTCGGTGCAGAAACAGATTTCTGAAGAAATACCGCTATCAAGTACTTTGGTCATTGTTGCAGAAGCATTGTCCGGTCCTGTGGTATGCAAAAACGGAATAAAACGCGTAGTTTAGGGTGCAGGGACCCTTTAAAGGGACACTAAAGAGAAACAATGAATCTGTTTAGATCGATCAATTGTGCTCTGAGAACTCTAATGCCGTTAAATTCGCCATCATAGGTTTATCAATAGAGGAGAAAAAAGTTTCATTTTTCAATTTCGCGCCAAAATCGCCCGTCGTGGCGTCGCGGATTTCAAAGTGTATTACGGTTTAACATGCAATATATAATTCAAGCTTGAAAATTTCGGGTCAGGGCCCCTTTATAAAGGCACAGTAAGATTATTTGTTTATATCTTTGGTTTGCCACAGCCCTCAAAGTTCTAAGAATGCGGTATTGGCATGCTTCTTACAATATCTAATAGCTGGTGAAATTGTAGATTTGCATTTATTCAGATGCAGTATATCTTACATTTGCTTGATAGTTAATTTTTGTGCAGAGAGGCTGTTTATGATGCTCAGACTGATATTTTTTGATACAGTTAGCATAAGAAAAGTGGCTGTACATTTTCTGAATGTGCATGCAATATCTTGAAAATTTTGCTTAATACCCAGCTGCATACCTGCCAACATTTTTTTTTCTGATTTTTCACTTTTTACAGTTTGTTCATGAGTGCCATTATTCAACTGCTGACCCGAAGGTCGCGGGATCAAATCCCGGACACGGCAGCTGCATTTTCGATGGAGGTGAAAATGTTTTAGGCCCGTGTACTTAGATTTAGGTGCACGTTAAACACCTCAGGTGGTCGAAATCTCCGGAGCCCTCCACTTCGGCATCTCTCATAATCATATCGTGGTTTTGGGATGTTAAACCCCAGATATTATTATTATTATTATTATTATTATTATTATTATTATTATTATTATTATTATTATTATTATTATTATTGCCATTATGACACCAATCTTGCTATTTTTTGGTGTCATAATGGTGTCCAGTTTAGAAAAAGTTAAGCATCTAGAGCATAGTTCTACAGTGTTTCATGAATCGTTGCAAATCCTAGACAACTCTAGTCATGTTATTGGTAAAAGACCCTATTAGAGAGCTGTCTTTGCTCTCCAATAAAGTCTTGTTTTAATACTTTCATTCATTGTATGTAACATAAATTGTGGAGTTGGATGTACCATACTGCATAGTGGGTTATGAGGGACACTATAGGTTAACCTTGATCATATGGTATTATGTCAAAATTAACCACTGTTCATTGCGTTCCACCCCCTTTTAAATGCTGTCACCATGGCCAGAAACAGACTGATCAGAACACTTTTGCGCATAATTACATAGAAGTGCGAAATGTCTTTTAAAAGCCAGTCTCTGAGCTTAGAGTAGCCCCAAGGATATGGTTTCAAGTGTAGGTAAGCCACTATATTACAAATTCAAGTGAACCTAGAAAGTCTGAGTAGTTTTGAGCTGAATCACATTTGAATTAATGCTGATAAGTAGAGGCCACATACATTTAAACTCTTTTTGCATTGTTGGCTCTGTGTGGCTTGCAGGTGTGTCCTCAAGATGGACCATCACTGTCCGTGGATCAACACTTGTTGTGGGCACCGGAACCACGCCAACTTCACACTTTTTTTGTTCTTTGCTGTCTGTGGCAGCATTCATGCCTCAGGGCTGTTGATCATGGGCCTTACTAAAGCTTACCACAGGGTGAGGAGCACAAGCCACTTAGTTGAAGTTTGAATTACTTGTGGATTACAGAAGAATGGGTGTGCCTTATATGTTTAGCTGATGTAAAATGACAGTACTAATCCCAGGATATAGACTGATATGATTGCGTGCATTTATTTTGTGCTTTCTTGATGTAAGGCAGAAAACTTTCATAGAAACTTTGGCTGCATCAAGGTATTTTCGCATTGATGCAGGCAGAGATGATGAGTGTCTTACTGTCACGGCATTGTTATTAAAGAGTCTGTACTGTATATACTTCTTATAGCAATCATAATGTGGTTACATTTTCTGTATTGGCAAACAAAAGCATCTAATTCATGGTTAGACTAGCTATTACGGATCATTCTGAGTGCATAGTGTATGTTGTTAGTGTGTGTCAGTGACATTTCATAACAAATTCTCACAAAGAGGACAGATTTATACCCGGGCCAGACGGTCACAAGAAATGACATTCAGTAGTTAAGGCAGTAAGTTGCTGAATGACAGTTTTTTCAGCCGAGCTGCCATAGATCTAAATTTAATGACATTTGACCTGATGATGTCAATAACAGTGACTTTTGAAATGAGCAACTTTAGGGTAATAATAAAACATAAACACGCATTTTAACAACTCTACTCTGTGTTCATGAACAGTGAAATGTGGAAGTAAGCACATTTTGGTTTCATTAGCTTGAGTTTGTTCCTGTCTTTTACAACATTGCAACTGACCACAGCAACTTCGGCCATTTCATGTTGAATCCAAAGCCTAAAATCCGACATGGCGCCTGTCATGTCGAAGCCGTTGCAATTCTGAAGTGAATTTCACTATAGTGCAACTGGGAAATAACACACTATGTGTTAAAGTCATGTATAAAATATTTCTGACACAATAAATCTATTTCAAATGTTTTATGTGTACTGCACTGAGCAAACAAGCTCTGGCGTCAAGAGTACGCATTTCGCAGTTGAATGATTTCTAACGAAGACATTAGGTGATGAATGGCATTAAGGGTGGACGTGGCAATGAAAACCGTTTTTGTTATTTATGGAGATAAAGTGATGAAATTTGGCATGCAGATGTGCTTTGTTGTGCTGATATTATAACTCAAATCTGTTTTGAGCTCTCTCTTGTAGTTTTTGAGTTGCAACACGTGATTGAATATCATTGTCATCCCATAATTAATTAATGAATTAGACATAAGTTCATTGAGATTTTTGATTGAGGATATTCACAAGGGCCCGTTCAGTGCCATAAAACTGTTGGTTTATTTTTTAAGGTTCAAATAAGCACTCAAAAAATTTTTTCAATGTTCTGTGCATATTTTCTTACCAACAAATTTTACAAAACGCCATTTATAAAAATCTGTATGATGTGCAGGCAAATATGGACAGCTTTACGGCACTCACCAATGTCTTGGAGTCTAAGTGCGGAAAACAGAATGGTTATATCTTTACTTGTTGTGAAATGGCACCGGGATGACTGGCAGTGACTGCTGAAAAAATGAAAGCTAAGAAAATGGAGCTAAAGAAAAATGGAGCTCAAAGCTAAGAAAACTGAACTCTAAAGGACACTGGTTTTATTTTTCATTGTAGCAATGCAGCTTTGTGGCTGTCTTGAGCTCGATCTGTCCTCTTTACAATGATACCAATATGTTGGCCTTCTGCCAGTAACCGAACAGCAGGTAGCTATTTTGCATAAGTGTCCTTTTTTTGTGCAATTGTCAAAGATCCCAGTCGTCTGCACAACAGCAGCAATACGCCAAAATAACTTAGATAAATTTCTGTTTCAGTAATTCTCTCCCTGTAGACTGTAACAACTCTTGTTGTTTATACTTCGAAACACTTTGTTCTGAACCGAATCAGTAATGCCAGGTCCAGCACTTTGAGATGAAGGTTATTGCCAAATTAAAATGCCATTCGTATATGCATTTCCCAAACGTTCCCACTTGCTAAGTATTGTAAACATCTTTGAAAATTTTACACATACTGCCAGTCTTATTAGTGACCTAAGGCAGGAGTGGAAGACACATTGCAAAGGCACACCTGTATTCAAAGAAACACCGTTCTATTGCAAATTTTAGTTTGTAGATTGAGTTTATACAAAATGTCGGCTAACGACGTGGCATTCCCCAAATTCCCTTATCTCATATATGCATGATTTCTGAAGATGATTTGACATCAGAATTCCAACAACATATTGATACCGATCTCCAGAATGACTAAAATCTGGAGACCGATTCTGATATATAAAGCTTTTGTTTCACGGTTATGTTTCAACACATAGTGACTGCATGGGGTGCATCACTAAAAACGTGCTTGAGACCAGTCATGTCTGGTGTAGCTCATGAATAGACTTGTTAAGAAGATAAAAAAAAATATAGGACGAAGATGGTCATGTGTGTGCCGTGGGCTGGTAGCGAAAGGTCCGCGGGCCGTGTGTTTGAGACCCCTGGTTTAAGGCGTTGCACTGTGGATTAAAGGGTTGGTGGTTTGATTCCCCGGTCCCACACCTCAGACAAAATTTTCATTAGGACTATTTTTCTTTATGGCTATGTGTGTGTGTGTGTGTGTGCGTGTGCGTGTGCGCGCGTGTGTGTGAGTGTGTGTGTGTGTGTGTGTGTGTGTGTGTATATATATATATATATATATATATATATATACACACCGGGTGTCCCAGCTATCTTTAGCCAAGGGTTAAAAAATACAATATTAGAGGCAGGCGAGTGAAATCACTTGCAAATTACTGACAGTCACCTTGCGCACTACAGACAATTTTTTGTTTGGTAATTAACTAATTTGTTAAATATGATTAATTAAATTGCTAAATATTCACTGTAGGCAAGAAATGCGGCTTGCAAAGTTCGAGAGCGTCTTCAGAAACCCCAATTCTATTATTTGCGATAAAGAGAGTCTCACGTATACCATTTTTTCCAAGCTGCAAAGAAAGCCCGCGAAATACAAAAAGAACCACGTGACTAGCGCGTTCACGCGCCTCGAGAATGCCGCCCTCAGCCGTGGTTCGAGCGAACAAAATCAACTGCCGCCGCGACTCGCCGGCTCCGTTGCAGCGATAGGCCGATAAGTCGACGGTGGTTTTTTTTTGGCTCGCGTCAGTCACTTGGCGCGCGTGACGGTGCAAGTTGTAGCGAGCGCGGGCCAAGAAACCACCGTCAACTTATCGGCCTACCGCCGCAGCGGAGCCGCCGAGTTGCGGCCGCAGCTGATTTCGTTAGCTCAAACCATGGCTGAGGGCAGCATTCTCGCGGCGGGCGAATGCGCTAGTCACGTGTTTCTTTTTGTATTTCGCGGGCTTTCTTTGCAGCTTGGAAAAAATGGTATACGTGAGACTTTCTTTATCGCAAATAATGGAATTGGGGCTTCCGAAGACGCTCTCGAACTTTGCAAGACGCATTTCTTGCCTACAGTGAATATTTAGCAATTTAATTAAATAAGCCTAATTAACAAATTAGTTAATTACCAAACAAAAAATTGTCTGTAGTGCGCAAGGTGACTGTCAGTAATTTCCAAGTGATTTCACTCGTCTGCTTCTAATGTTGTATTTTTAAACCCTTGGCTAAAGATAGCTGGGACACCCGGTATATATATATATATATATATGTGTGTGTATATATATATATATATATATATATATATATATATATATATATATATATATATATTGTATTATATCGAAAATGAGCCTTGGGTGTCCATATAATTGCTATGGCAATAAAACCTCATAGTCAAAAAAGATGCCAGGTATCAATAGAGTGACAGTCGAACATTGCTTGTGTGTGCATCTGTTGTGACACCAAATAAAAAGCTTCCAGGTATACAAAGAAACTACGTTTTTCTATGAATACACAAACATGAAATGAACGCATGCGCACAAGAGACAGTGGGGATTTTCAACAACAAAATAGGAAATATACAGGGTGCCCCAGCTAACTGTAGCCAGAGTTTAAAAATATGCTGATGCACTCTATGAAGGCGCGACCAAATGCATGTTGCTGACTATTGCATGGAGTATGTCCCGCTATTTTTTGAGTTCTGCTTAATTATGCATGTTTAATTAACCAACTTTTGAAGCAACGAAGCTGGGCAAAAAATTCCAGTGAGAAAGTTGTAGATCGGTTTTCAAAACATCCGATTAGACAGTTTCTAACTTTCTATCCATTAAGTATCAGTGTTCTGGTTATTACAGATGCCCACGAAGTACAAAAATATACCACGTGACATGCCCGCTTATGTGCACCGTGATTGCAATGCTCCCTAACGTTCTGCGTGCGAACGACCATAGCGTTTGGCCGGGTGTGCTGCCGCTGACGGCGCAGCGACGCTCGTAGTGGCTGTGCGATGACGAACCTCTTGGTTGCGGCAGCAAAAGCAAGAACTGCTGCATCTGCTTATCACTGTCATGAACTGCCGCAAGGGAAGCATATCGTTTGTACGTGGAACGTTAGGTAGGGAGCACTGCAATACGGTGCGCAAGCGGGCGTGTCACGTGGTATATTTTTGTATTTCGTGGGCTTCTGTAGTAAGCAGAAAACACTGATACTTTATAAATAAAAAGTTAGAAACTGTTTAATAAGACGTTTCGTAAACCGATCTGCAACTTTCTCATTGGAATTTTTTGCCCAGCTTCGTTCTTCAGAAGTGCGTTAATTAATCTTGCCTAATTAAGTAATTAAACGGAACACAAGAAATACTGTGACTTACTTCATGCAATAATCAATAACCACCTCCTTGATCTGAAGTGGGGGCTGGGCAGGCAGATGTGGTCAAGTGTCATTTTGTGCTCTGTATGCCATGGCAAAAAACAAATGGGGGGGGGGGGGGATACGGGCCCGGTGTGCCACCCCCTGGCTATGCCACTGAGTGTGTCGGCATATTTTTACACTCTGGCTAGAGATAGCTGGGACACCCGCACCCAGTATATGCATCATTCTTTTCACAAAAAATAAGTGTGGTAGAGGTTCTACAGTTTTGTAAATATGTCAGTACTTCTTTTAATACCTTTGTGACAGGTAACTGCAGTTGTCTAAAGTTCAGTATTACTTGAACTGAAATCTGAACCTGCCACGGTGGTCTAGTGGTCACGGTGCTCGACTGCTGACCCGAAGGTCGCGGGATCGAATTCCAGCCGTAGCAGGCACATTTTCGGTGGAGGCAAAAATGCTTGAGGCCCATGCGCTTAGATTTAGGTGCAAGTTAAAAAACACCAGATGGTCAGAATTTCCGGAGCCCTCCACTATGGCATCCCTCATAATCATATCGTAGTTATGGGCCGTAAAACGCCAACAATTACAGTAGACTCTCGTTAAACTGACCTTGAAGGGACCAGGAAAATGTGTTCCGTTTAACGGGAGTTCCATTTACTGAAAGAGGAGAAGGGGTGCAGAATCCAAGTATGAAACCAATCATATTAGGGGCAGTTGTTCAGTTTAAGAGATTTCCGTTTACTGAGTCTACTGTATATTATGAACTGAAATCTGAAAAAAAAAAAAAAAAAAACCAGTGCTATGGTTCATATAAAAATCTTCAAATTTGAAGTTTTTGTGCTGTCTTAGTCATTTAGGCCATGTTGTTTCTCAACATTCCCTCTTTCGCTTTTCATCCATCTTTGCAGAAATACTACATGCGCCAAGGTCAAGAGGACAATCTAGTTTACCTGGGTTTCTTCCCTTTTCTGGCCACGGTGCTGAGCTTGGGCTTAGCCATTGGTGTCATCATTGCAGTCGGCAGCCTCTTTTTTATACAGGTCAGAATGCTTTGATGCATAGGTGATCCAACAAAGACAAAAAGGAAAAGTTGTATTTTGTTAGTGAACTGACATTACTTATAGGGACCGTAAGTCAGTGTAGGCTGATAAAATATTTTTTGAAAACTCTATTTTTGGTTAATCTCAAAGTAAGAAATTGATTACTACAAGAGAAAATTAATGCCTAACTTCTTTTACATTTCATGCCAAAGCCATAGTGCCGGTACATCAGTGTATATTTTCTCATATTTGGCAGATTGTTGAGTGGGACACTACGAGAGACACTATGTCAATTTAGATCGATGAAGTATTTTTTGAAAACTTCAGTTTAGTTAATTTTACAGTAAGTGGTTGCCTACTAGAAGAGAAAAAGCCAAATTTTCATTCTTAACCCTTTGGGGGTTTTTGCCGTGCATAGTATATGGCATCACCTAACAGGCACCAAAGAATTTTCGTCGTACATGTACAGCATAGCCTGTATGTTTAAAATGCATGCCTTTTTTGATCATTCCTCTAGCTTGCCATGTGCTGCCACGCTTTGGGAATATGTGGAATTTTTTTCATGCGCCGATGTCCCTTCGTTGTAATTTTTTTTTTGCTTCCCAAAGCGGTGCGCCGGCTATTGCTTGCCCATCCGAGTACGTTCGCAGTGCGGTTTGTTCAAAACGCGCGCCTTTTTCGATAATTTCTCTTGCTTGGAATGTGCTGCCACGCTTCGGGAATACGTGGAATTTTTTTCATGCACCGATGTCTCTTCATTGTTTCTTTTTTTCTTTTCTTTTTTGCTTTCCGAAGCGGTGGTGCGGCTGGTTTCGTTTTCTGCTTTCGGTTTCGTCCTTCAGGTGGTTATCGCTGCTTGCACCCGCAAAGCTGATGGCTGTCTGGTTTCTAATCTCTCAAAGGGTGACCGCTTTTGACTCTCGTTTATTGCGCCCAGGGGCGTGATTACATCGGTTTCCGCACGGCGCTAAATTACACAAATGACGCCGCCGTGGTTGCGTTTCTTGTTTTGGGGAGCACAAACATTTTTTACCGAAAAAGTTCTCTGGTGCGCTTATTTTTGTATGTATGTCTGTGAGCTATGTTTAATACAATGCATAATTTTTATTCATAAAAAAATCGTATAAGTGCTTTTTTTAGGATTTTGCTTGATGTTGTACGAGGGGCGTTCAATAAAGATTTCCCCTGACCCACTTCCTGTGTACGGAGAGCAACGAAACTTTGCAGATTTATTAGTCCTTCTCTACATAGGTGACACCCCGGGACACACACTTCTCCCATCTTTTTATGCAACTATAAACACCTCACTTGTAGAAGTCGACAGGTTGCTCCAAAAGCCATGTTGTAACTTCAGAAATCAGTCTCATCATCTGGAAAATGCTTGACTTCAATGTTGGAATGAGGTGGAAGTCCGATGTTGCGAGGTCGGGTGAATAAGGGGAATGCGGTAGAATTTCAAAGCCGCAGGAGCGTGCTTCCGTCTGGGCAACATGTGAGTTGTGAACTGGGGTATTGTCTCGCAGAAGGCGGGCGCCTTTGGTGAGCATGCCACGTCTCTTGTTTTTGATGGTCTCTCGCAATTTCCGCAGCAGTGAAGCATAGTATGCCCCAGTAATCGTGGCACCCTTTGCTAGGAAATCCATCAAGACTACTCCGTGCTGGTCCCAAAAGACTGTGAGCATGACCTTGCCCGTCGAGGGCTGGGTGTGTGCTTTCTTTGGAGGCGGTGAGTCCAAGTGCTTCCATTGCATCGACTGGCCTTTAGTCTCCGGATCATAGCGATGGACCCAGCATTCATCCTGTGTAATCAGTCTGTTGAAAAAGTCCTGCTGGTTTCCATGGCACATGGTCAAAAGAGCCTGGGAGCATTCGACTCGTACCTGCTTTTGGAAAGGTGTGAGCAGCCTCGACGAACCCAGCGATCGGATACCTTACGCATATGAAGATGGTCCTGAATGATTTTTTCCATAGACCCCACACTAATCTTGACATGTTGGGCTAGGTCTCGAACGCTAATGCGGCGATTTTCCAAAATGGCGGCCTTCACTTGCTGGATGGTGTGTTAATTTACAGCGTAGTGGGGTCGCCCTGCAATCGGAGCCGCTTCCACGGAAATCTGACCATATTTGAATTGGCGATGCCAGTTATTCACTACATCATATGATGGGGAATCCTCCCCATAAACCTCTTTTTATCTCATCGAACGTCTCCCTTGGAGTGCGGCCTTTCAAGTACGGGAACTTGACTGCTGTTCTGTATTCCACTGCGTCCATTATCACACCTCACACCACTTCAGCACCTCAAAAAAGAAAGACCGTTATTAGTTTAGAGTTGCAAATTGGCACGTGACCTACAGTGACTTATGTCATTACACATGCGCAGTTTCAGCATCCTGCAATAAATGGAAGTTAGTCAGGGGAAATCTTTATTGAACGCCCCTCGTATGTATAAACCTTGTGTATGTAACAAGAAAAATTTTTTTGTCACTTTACGGTCACGCAAAAAAATTTGATACAATTTTTTTTCTTAAATAGAATCGTCTGAAGAATTTATTTCAGCAATAAAAAAATTACACATTTTTGGACTGCATTTTGCGAAAAAATTCGACCCGCAGAGGGTTAAAATGTATTTTGTGCCAAAGTATGTCTTGGCACATAACAGAGATATTATGTATTTCAGAGTACTCTTATCTTGTATAAGGGCCATTGTGCCACAGTAGAGGTTCTTGAAACTACCTTAGCTTGCTCTTTGGTTCATTTCGAATACAGTTTTTTCCATCTTTACTGAGAAAATGTTCACGAGGCCCAAGGAAACACTCAAAATCTGGCATTGTGGCAAGCTGGCATGGGAACTCAAAAGAAGCATTGCCACAGTCTTAAAGGAAGTAGATGGAACTTTCTTGAAAGGGGGCCTGAACCACTTTGCCAAGTAATTGTCAAATGACCTCAGTATCGGAGTTCACCTTACGAATCGATTGTCACAAAAATTTCTCTAATCCGTCAAGAACGAGCGGATTTACAGGGATTTATCACACACTTCAAGCACTTTCTCACTTCTTTCGACCCGATGAGCATGCTGAAAGCTACATCACAGGGAAAAGAAGTTGTGTCAGCATGCGTCATAACCTTGGGCGCACGTGATGAAATGTGATCGCTCTCTCCTGTTGTGATTCCTGTGAACACTCGTGTGGCTACTGTGTAATGTTAGCAGGTTATGGGGTGCGGCAGTGGCACGTGGCAGCACCCAGTGGCAAGAAGCGCATCTGCTCCACACACCGCTCTTTATTTACGTTGGCTATTAGCCAATAGCATACTATCCGTTGTGTGACGCTAAACAGTAGGCGCTGGCAGCTCCAAAGATGGTGAGCACAGACATCTGTACAAAAAGAGGGCCCTTGAGAAAATGGCAACTTCACGCTCCGATTCTAACCTCCCCTTGCAGCGCACGACTGCAAGATTTGGCTGAGCTGTTAATAGCAGTGTCTGCTTTCCACAGGATGTGTTTTTTCACCAAGCCTGAGGGGTGCTTCATGACCCCTTTTAGATGAACTTAAATGGTATTGGAATTGTTTCATGGAATCTTAACCAAATAGAACTGCTCTTAATGTGTGGGGAAACTAGAGAAGCACCTGTAAATTTATTGAATTACGCTTAACGGGACTGACAACTGCCCCGAACGTGTCATCATAGAATGTTAGTGGAAATAGAAACAACATGAATTACATATAGAGTGATAAACTCCAGCATGCTATTTGCAGTTTAAGTAGGAATTGTTGTCTTAAATTGTCACAGAAAGTTGCAAAACGCGTAATGTTGCTGCTACTTCCGGAAATGCCTTGCTAATATGCATTTGAGGCATTGAGGTTGTTGCCCAGACTCGGCTGTTATTTAGTGCACTGTAATTGGTGTTTAGAATTGCAGTCTTTATAACATATAGGCATTTGTGCTTTATTTTATGCGTACTAACGGGGGAAAGAAATTTACGCTGACAGTGGTGCCTCAAGTTGAACGGCAAACTTGTGATAAGCTGTTGCGCTCCTCGTTACATGGCGGTACATTTGATTGCTTTTGTTATCAGCTAGCTCTTTATTTTACCTGTCATGTGATTATTGTTTGCTACAGGTGCAGACCTTGCAACTCTTTTACAACTATTTCTGGCTGTCTTTGTGTTACCTCCTATTTATGCAGCTGAAAATTATTGTTCGCAACGAGACCACTATTGAGAATTGGATTGTGGCCAAGGCCCAGATGAGAGAACGTGATGATGAAGATGACTTCGTCTATCCGTACAACCTGGGCGTGGCTGAAAACCTGAAGCAGGTCTTTTTCTACCCACTTGGCGATGGCATTACTTGGCCCGTGGTGCCTGGATGCAACCAGTATACACTGACTGTAAGTTGCAACCCTTGTTTCCAAACTTGTTTAAAAAATTTTCGGTCCCAGGGGGATCCCGTGACGTGTATCATGCTATACATGTATGAAAGACGGGGAATTTTAAGGCCTTGTTTTTCTTTGCTAGACACAACATTATTTAGAACTACCTTGGCTTTCTTGTCTGTTAGTTCTAAATAATACTATGCGTACAGAAGAATTGATGTCTGGGCAAGTTGGAATTGGTTATGCATCTTTGAATAGGGCGGCGCAAAAACAAGGACAAAAGAAAAGAATGACACACCACAGGCGCTCTGTGGTGTGTCGTCCTTTTCTTTTGTCCTTGTTTTTGTGTCGCCCGTTTCAAAGGTGAATACTATACATGTTATGAGCCATAATTCATGTTCATATACTCATGTTATGCCATGGCAATTTTGATACATATACTTCGTGTTAATGAGATTGCCACGAGAGCCCCTGTGTCATGCATATGTTAGCATGATTAGCATGTGTTAGCATATGTTAGCATGATCATATGTTACATGATTTTCATGTTATAACCCGTTATTTATGTTCTTCATACATTCATGTCATGCCATGCTAATTTTGGTATGTATATCAAGTGAACGAAACGGCCGCTAAAGCACAATGGCATAGGCAGCTAGGTAGATAAGCAGATGCGCTCGAAATGGCTTTGGTTCACCAAGAAATGCTTCACATTTAATATTAAATGACTGCTTATAATGGTGAGTTTCATCCGTGTCAAATAGGAAGCACTGTCAGTTGCAGATGTCCAGGTTCGTAGTATTTTTCAAGCAGCTCCAGGTCATTGCTGGGCAGCTTAAAATCTCAGAATTCAAGTCTCAGGCTTTTTTGTGCAGGGGAACATCAGATGTCAATCCTGTGTGGTTGCTTTCCTCCCACTTAGCCCATACAAGTTGAGAGTAGCTAGCAGCAAAGTCGAATTACTATGTCAGACACATCACGGCTTTCCATTTGCACTTTCTAGACTAGCATTACTATGTATACGATAGTTACTTGATTGTTGTGCTCTTTTTTCAAAAAAAAAAGTTTACTAAAAAGTTACATGCACATGAGATTCATGTAGGAAACCAAAACTATAATAATAAGTAATTTTCATGGGCATTACACATTTCTTATTCAGTCTACACTGTCCATGAACAGTGTATGTCGTTGGGGTATACTATATAACTTAAAAACCATGTTGTGTCAATTATTGAGCCTGAATGTGTTTTATTGAACTGTTATTGAAAACTAGTAAAACAACTGGTTGGCAAACTTCTGTGCAAATGTATGCAATGTTCTCTAAGGCAGGGCTACTAAGGCCTCTGGGCCACACGCAGGGGTGCAACAGCTGCGCCAATTGCGCCAATTGCGCCAATTTGATACAATTTCTTATTTTTGCGCCAAGCTGAGCCAAAACAGTGAAATTTGTTGAAATTGCGCCACGCTACGCCAAAATGCCCGACCAGTTTCAAAATTTTCTCAGTTGCGCAAATTTTAGCGAGAAATGAAAGCCGCACTGGTCATCTGCAGTGTGGGCATCATTATCCAATACAGACGCGCAGACCCTAACCGTAACCCTTCCCCCCTTGCGAAAGAAAAGAAAAAAAGGCACAGTTTCACCGCAAGGACGAAGGAATGAATGCGATAGCAATAAGTTCTAATCTTATATGAAGTGAGGCTGGCAGCAAACTCTTTTGTATCCGATCTTGCGTAACTCTAGAAAACGTTGGTGTAAGAATGCGGCCACTCTAGGGAAAGATGCTCTTTCTACACAGTGTCTTCGCATGGAGAGCACAGCCTGTAGCAGGATATACCAGCCGCCCGCTGATGGCTGCCGAGATAGCGCGCGCCAGCGATCGCGACTGCGCCCTTAGAATCAAAGTTCAAAGTGACTGCTCGAGCGACAGCACCCTCACCCCCTTTTCATGCTTGTTCAAGACGGGTGCGGGGCGTTTCTTCTCTGGTTTGATGGCAGGCCTCCCGAGCGGAGTGCTGTTACTGCATGCGCTTTCCGAGCAACGGAGATGGGCTGGCTCGTTTGATCTCTGCCTCAGCCACATTCGTTGCCCGCACTCGCACGCTTTTGCCCTCGGTAGAACATACTGTGCGCGGGGGGGATGTTATCCATTTGGACTTTATACGGGACATAATGGCAAAAGCCCGTTAAGAGTGGCCATGTAATTGCTATCACAGTAAAGAAAGACAGTGGTTCTCAAATTTCCTGATGCTTGTTTTATTGCGTGCAGAACGCTTTTTAAGCCACTTTTGCCACAGTACACTGCTGTCCTGCGGAAAAGCGTACTGAGATTTAGAAGGGGCTATTAGTACTAGCTGTCAGGGACACAGCACATTTTGCTCCTTAATTACTCATTCGTGCACATGCCGTGTAATTACGAGTACTAGTATGATTGCTGATGGTCTAAAAAATTATTGGCAATCGTTTGGAGTTGCCGTGTAGGGCGTTTCTGCGGCCTTGAGAAACAATAGACAAAAGTGTATGCCAGTTTTCTTTTTGGTCACCCCCCACTTGCTCCTGCTTTACGAATCTCGAATTTCAAGGTTGCCAGGTTCGCAGGTCCACATTAGCATTTGCAGTGCACGTCGAATTATTTGACAGGCCCTGCAAATACTAATGTAGTAGACTGTGGGGTGGCTCAACACACTGCTTTTATTGAAATAGCAGTGTTCACGTGCACTGTGCATGAGTTGGCTGATGTTGAATAGTTTGTACATATTTTTGTTTTAATTTCTAAAAGTAAACCTTCTTTGTTATACTGCTCCAAATTTGGGATTTCGTGCTAAAGAATTCAGGTTTTTTTTTTTTTTTCGTAACCTGCTCCAAATTTGGATTTTTGTGCTCCAAAAGTAACATTTTGCTGCACCAAAAATTGCTCCAAATCCTATTTCGTCTGTTGCACCCCTGCACACTTGACCCACAACTGGATCTTTAGCACCCCACATCTGGATTCAGGCTTCAGTGTCTGGCGCTGAAATCAGCACACAACCTTTTATTGCAAGAGAAAAAATGTCTCCAAACACAATAGATACATGCAATGAACAGTTGCTGACAATATAAAAAAAAAGCCTGTACTTTTTTGTGGAGCTACAAAATGTGCAGCTGGACCAGTACAGTCTCTGCTTTTATAAGAATGTTTATACGAATGGCAAATACAAAAGCACATCAGGATTCTGTTACGCTGGCATCTATTCTTGGAAGCACCCATACGCCTGTGAGAAGACATTGCCTTGGGACTCTGAAGGACTTTGTCTCTTTGATGATTAACATGGTGTTTCAAAATAGGCAGAAAGCTGCAATAAGTGAGGTGATGCAAACAGACTGCTTTTTCACAAGCAAAACATGTCTATTGTTGCCAAATAGACACCCCTGAGTGCTTCCAGTTGCAGCCAATTGACCCCCCTTCACATAATTTTCTTGCATGATGGAGTATTGGTCTGCATTGTAATATATTTAGGAGCAATGCTGCTTTAGCATAACTGCTAAAAATGGCCAACATTTAGGCTGGCTTCAGTTGACATACATATTGCAGTTGAGTCCTACCGCACTAGCATAATTTTCTTCCTCGTCTCGCTCCTTTGCAGGTAGAGCAGATTCTTCAGAAGCACGACAAGCGTCTTCGAACTCGCCTCTATACTGTGGTGTACCCATACCGTGGCTCCTTTTTCCCGATTTCACATGGCTGCTCTGTCTGCATGACCACACCACTCACCGATGAGCCCCGCATTGCAGTCAACCCTGGCGATCGTGTTCTTGTTACTCGGTGGAAAAAGTGAGTATTTGTTTTTGTTTATTTATGAATGTTTTCTTTTTTATCCATGTTCCCACACCTCTACACTGGCTTTTCCGGTGTTCCTTTGTTCTTTTGCTGTGTGTTCTTGTCCCGTGCTCTGTGCTTCCCAGCCATGTAGGTCATGTAGCTCCCAGCCATGTAGGGAAGGTGCAGCAATGCACCTGAGTCAGCATTAGTTTACAGCCATCCCTATTACAAAAAGTGAGTAAATGGTCTTGTACCATTTGGCCAATGATGAGGTGTACTCCAGTAATGTGAACTTTGCATAAAGGTGATTTGAGTTTTTGAACAAGTTTTATTTTTTTTTTTTCTGCAAATGATTATCATTCAAGGCATCAGCGTATAGTATTAGTGAAGAAGGATAGAGTCAGTGCATGTACCGTATTTACACGGTTGTAAGTTGACTTTAATTTAAGTTGAACTCCCTATGATGCATATAAAAAATAAATAAATACATGTTAGCACATTCCGAAGCCGAAATTTATTAAAGTAGCCGCTGGACTGACTACTCGTAATCACTAGAGTTATCATCCTCTTCGTGAACTTCCGATGCCTGAACCCTTTTCTCTTTGAAGTGCATCCTGTGTATTCCCGCTTCTGAAGACACAGGCATACTTTTCGCATTTCGCATACTTAGAAAACCAGCACGAAAACACAGGAAAAGGACACAGGATGAGCACGTGTCCTGTGTCCTTCTATTCCTGTGTGCCTCCATTGCTTTCGTGCTGGTTTTTGAAGTATGCATCGATTCCAACTTGGCCACATTTCTACCTTACTACAGTTAAAGCTGGTTAATTCGACCCCGTTGATTCAGAAAACTGGATCATTTGGACGTGTTCTCTGGTCCCGGCAAGTGCAGTCGAACCCGATTACATCGAACTCGGATAAATCGAATTATCCTCTATATTGAACATTTTCTATCACGGCAATGCTTTAATGTGAATGCGTAGGAAAGTTTACGGCTATATCGAAGAAAAATAGTCGCAACACTTGATATATCGAACATCGGGCAGTGGGAATCGCCCCAAGAAGTTGGCTTTCCTTCAAAAACTTTTGGCTTTTTCTCACGGAAGAAGACTTTCCCACATTCATCTGGGAGACCTAGCGGTTTAATTAAGAAGACACCGCCGGAGCGAGTGGAAACTCCCACATATCACCACGCGCTTTTCCCCACAATTCCTCATCGTTGCGTCGCTGGCCCGCCATACGGAGTCGCCGTTCGCTTCTCTGTTCCCTTTTGTCCACGCGATGGATGCCGTGAAACAGAATAACCTGCTGTTTTTCGCAAATTCTACGATAATCAGTACAGTCGAACTTGGGGAAAAGGAGCCTTACGTCATCGCTGCATATGAAGATTTCCAAGCGCTAAATACATCGACACCATATTTTCTCGCGTATAATCCGCTCCTGCATATAACCCTGCCTCTCCAACTACAAACCAAGGAAAAATACAAAATTAAAAAAAGAAATATACCTAAATTAACTGCTTATTGCCTCAAAGGCGTCTTTTTTACTTTATCATTAAACCAAGCCGTGAAGCCAACTTGCACACGGACATTCGCCTTAATAAGTACATTCGCCTTAATAAGCGTCCTTAATAAGTACAACTCCCTATCATCAGCTATCGACTCGTGTTCCGCTAAAATCATCGCGTTGACAGAAACTTGGCTTAAGGGGAGACCCTGCTTCTGAAACATGTTTCTTGTTTTTGAGCGTATCATTATGAAACTTTCACAGCTTATGTATTTTTATGTGCTGATTTCAAACATGCAATTATTGTTCTAATACAATATGTAGTTTTGAAACTATTAAATAGTTTTTGTATTGTGAGGAGCAGGCTTTATTCCTAAACTGTGAGAGTTATCAAGCAAATCAGCCTATCACATAACCTGGAATCAATGCTGTATGCAATAAGACAAGAATGGATGTTCTAGGCCCCATTTGAACAAAAGTTGTGGTATTTGAACATTCCCAGCTTGATCCCAGTTTTGACCGAGCTCGACATTGCTGACTTGCCAAGTGTTCAACGTACTATAACTTTTGTTCAATTGGGCCTAGAACATCCATTCTTGTTTTATTGCAAACAGCATTCATTCCAGCTTATTGTGATATGCTGATTTGCTTTATAACTCTTACAATTTATAAATAAATCTTGCTCCCAACAATATACATGAAATATTTGATATTTTGGAAACAGCATAGTGTACTAGAAAAATAATTGCATATTTGAAATCAGGACATAAAAATACATAAGCTGCGAAAGTTTCATAAAAATGTACTGAAAAACAAAGAAATATGTCTCCGAAGCAGGGTCCCCCCTTAACGCGCATGTGTGTGACACCGAGATATATTTCTAAACGCTGATCGCTTCTCTTTTTTTCATTGTCACCGTGGCACACAGAGAGGCGGTGGCATGCTTCTGGGTATTTCCAACGATATCCCATCATCATCTGTGCACGTTCAAACTAATCTAGAGATGGTATGGGCTGTGATAACGTTTAGTCACCAGAACGTAGTTATTGGAGTGTGTTACTGCCCACCCTCACCCTCGTCTACATTCAGTAGCGATCTTCAAGATGCTATTAACATTGTTACTGCAAGTTTTCCTACCTCTCCGCTTTTGTTGTTAGGCGACTTCAATTTTCCTAATATAGCTTGGAATTCCCATTCCGCTTCAATTTTTCCACTCTCGTCCCAAGCTCGCGAATTCTTAAATGTTTGCTCGGTATTTTCATTACAGCAAATGTGTACTCAAGCAACAAGAATAGCAGTGCACGCTTCAAACACATTAGACTTAATACTAAAAAACAGTTCGGATATAATTGCGCCCATAATGTACCTTCCAGGCCTTAGCGATCACTTGCTCCTATATTTTGACATTAAATTAGCCCGCCCGAGAACAAACAAAAAGAAAAAAATGATATGTGACTACAACAGGGGTAACTTTGAGGCGATCGACAATGAGCTTTCTAACTTCACCGATCTTTTTCTTGACGGTTTCGACGATCGGAGTGTCGAAACTAACTGGAACATGTTTTCAGATAAAGTCACACAGCTCACTGATCAATACATCCCACACCGTATCGTAACCAACAGCTCAAATGCTCCCTGGTACAATAGCCATATCAGGCATTTATCAAACAGAAAAAAGCGTTTCTTTCGCGCCGCAAAGCTTTTGCCTACTAGTGATCACTGGGCTTTGTACACAACAGCGTCTGCGTTGTACATTCAAGCCCTTCGAGATGCAAAAAAACATTTTCATTCGCATGTACTGCCCTCTATGTTGACCACTAATGTTAAAAAATTCTGGCGAACTATTAATCCCTCAACCAATGGCGTTATGACGCTGACCGATTTCTCTGGTGACCCCATTTTATCGGATGTTTGTGCCACAGTTTTTAACCGTACCTTTGCTGAGAACTTCTCAGCTATCTCGGTTATTCATACTCCGACAACTGTCAGCCATACTTTTGAAGCTATGCCGCCTATACTAATCAGTACATTCGGTCTTCTTAAGCTCATTAATAAACTTGGTCTTCATTCAGCACCTGGATGTGATAATATTGGTGCGAAGTTTTTGAAAAACACTTCTACCTATACTGCATTAATCCTGTGTAAACTTTTTCAGCAATCACTTGATCATTCCGTTCTTCCAAAAGTGTGGAAAATTGGGAAGGTTATTCTGATTCAAAAGTCTGGCAGCAAAACATCTCCTTTTAACTATCGCCCCATTTCTTTAACCAGCACATGTTGTAAAATGTTTGAGCACATTATATTCACCAACCTTGTCAGTTTCCTTGAATCAAACTCTTTCTTCTCTTCAGCACAACATGGTTTTAGAAAACATTATTCATGTGAAACTCAGCTTATATCATTTACTCATGTACTACATCAAGTTCTAGACCGATCATCAATAATCAATTGCATATTTTTGGATTTTTGTAAGGCATTTGACAAGGTGTCATAAATTACTACTGCTTAAACTAAACAAGCTTAATATTGATAATAATTTACTGAAATGGATTGAGTGTTTTCTTTTAAACCGCTCACAATTTGTTTCCTTTAATGGCTCTAACTCTGAATTTACAGATGTGTATTCAGGCGTTCCTCAAGGCTCAGTCCTTGGGCCTTTATTATTTCTAATCTATATTAATGATCTTCCTTCCGTTGCAACTCTAACATTCTTCTATTCGCAGACGACTGTGTCATTTTCAGAGAGATAACAAATACTAATGATTCTTCCTTACTCCAATCTGATCTTGGTGCAGTTGCTAATTGGTGTAACGAATGGTTAATGAAGCTAAATATTAATAAATGTAAAGTCATGCGCATTTATAGAAAATCTTCCTGCTCACCACCATACTACATTGATAACATGAATTTAGAATCAGTCACTTCATATAAGTACCTCGGCGTGTACATTACAGCAAACCTGAACTGGTCTACTCATATCGAGCACTTAATTAACAAAGCTAATCGCATGTTAGGTTACCTTCGTCGAAATTTTTATCATGTTCCTCCTTTCTTGAAACTCCTCCTTTATAAAACACTAATTCGATCTAAATTGGAATATGCTACACCGGTCTGGGATCCCATCCAAGCAAACTTAATTTATGCTCTAGAAATGGTTCAGAATAACTCCGCACGTTTCATTCACTCTAATTACAGCCGCACCACCAGTATAACTTCCATGAAATCAAACCTTTCCCTCCCATCATTATCATCGCGCAGAAAAGTGTCACGCATTGCCTTGTTTCATAAGACGTATCATCATCCTACACTACGCGATCGCCTCATCCCTGAGCCATCTTATGTATCCCATCGCACAGACCATCGTCATAAAGTCGGACTCGCTTCATGTAATACTGCGCACTTTTATCATTCATTTCTACCAAGAACCTCTCGCGATTGGCAGTTCCGTAATTCCATAGCTAACATTGTATACTCAGGCTCTTTCTAAACTCACTGTAAATTCACATTTTGCTCTATTGTTTCATGTGCGTTTTCTCTTACTTTTTTTTTGTTTTCGTTCCTTTGTTTCTTGTTTTTTTGTGTCAAAGTGTTGTTAGTTGTTACCACTCCCCCTCTGTAATGCCTCTGGCCCTGAGGGGTATAATAAAATGAAAATGAAATGAAATGAAAATGTGCACTTCAAAGGAGCGAAAACGGCGTTCTTAAATTACCGAAACGACCACGGCCTTCAGAAAGGCATGGTCGTCATCCACAGTCTTACCACAATAGCGTCGATAGCGACTGGGGTCAGAGCTACGACAAGCACTAGTTTCGTTTTTGCCGCATGTCTTTAGAACTGCGTAGTCACCAACCATTATTGTGCATTAGTGAGCCAGGTTTGTTCAACAGCAGATGAGATGCTCGGCAGTTTTGTTTTGACTCTGGATGAAGGCCGCACACGTGCCTTCAGAACTGCAAGGACACTATTATCGTGTTTTTAGCGACAATGCTTTCGTTTTCGAAGTTCGAATGTTAACTTTAAAATGTGTATGTTGTGAATGCTACTTCTTTTGTGCCCTGACACAAAGCAGAAAGTTTGTTAGGAAGAGTTTGCTGTATTGCACACATGATGCTTCTGCTTTTCAGGTCGGGTCTCTTAAAAGCCTTTTTTTCTTTTCACATATGGTAATCATATTAATGGCTCAATCTGGTAACCCCTATGGCGGTATCCTGTATTCAATCCATGTGTCATAATGCACAAAAATGGCAGCCACTGGGTTAACCCTTTGTGGCACAGTGGGACTCGTATGTCCCACTTTTTTCTTCGCCATGTTCTAATTGTTTACATCAAAACCACTGAATCGATTGCTTTCAGACTTTTAGTGCGACTGCGTGGATGTTCCAGAAAGCGGTTTTGGTAGTTGTTTTTATGGTATTCGCAAGGTGCCAGCAGATAGCCGTGTTCCACACGAACCATTCCGCTGGCACGCGCTGTATCCTTTTTTCATCAGATTTTGGCGTGCTTTCCACCCGATACAGCATGAGCGGTATGCTTGAAAAGTTTATTTTGTACTCACGAGTTCCTAAATTTGCTATTATAGTGGTTTCATTCGTTCCTACCCATACAATTTCCTCAAAAATTTGTGCCCTGCAAAGTTGACACCCTTTCAGTGATATATTTTCGAAAGCGTAGCCAGTCTAACATTGTGTGCAACTGATTGCAGTATCCAGTTTTCATTCTGCTTCACACAGGGAAGTCTCTTCCAGTGGAGGAAGCAGTTGAGCTTCCTCCATGGACAAAAATTAGACTGTTGCAGGCATGCCCAGTACCCGCATCTGCTGCTTGAGTGCTGTTAGCAAGTGGATGTACGATGGTTATTTAGTTGAGTTTTCTTTTTGTGATGAGTAGGTGTTTGTAGGCTCTGTCCTTTGTGGTTTGTAAGGCAGCAACAACTTTGCATAAAAAAATAAAAGTACTTTTTTTTTCTGAAACGACTGTCTTTCAGTGGTCAGTGGACACATATGTCCCACTTTTTTCTCGAAAACCGTTAACGATAGAGAGCTCAAATTTTGTTCGTATTATAAGAAGCTTATAGAAATGACAATGCCACCCTCAATAGGTAGCCTGCGTTGTTCATAACATTATGCTCCATAAAGGGTTAAGACACGGGGATCTTGAGCCACGGTCACAATGTGAACAAAGCCACGAATGACAAAAATTGCAGCTTTTACTCTGCTCTTATGGAAAATAAGTGCTGGATTTGCGTATTTATCAAGAAAATGAAAATGCCTTGATGTAATACACACTTGTTTATTGTTTTCTTGATACTTTCAATAATTCGGACATTTTTTTCCGGTCCCGTGAAATCCGAATTAACGAGCTTTTACTGAACGACCATTTCGCATGTCATCATTAGAAACCGATCGCTCATGTAGTTTAGTGACTTATGCCGCAAGCTCCAAAAAGCACCCCAACTTCAACCTGTGAAAACCTTGGTGCTTCGCTTCACATGTGAAAATTTAGTCACGCTACAGTTTCTACTGCCGCACCACCCATTCAGAAGCTCCACACTTGCCATCCCGCTGTGCAGCTAGTTCTTCGGCATAGAGGACAGCAGCCCTCTTGTCTGCTGCTGTGAATGAGTGCCGAAAGTATCTTGGGCCCGGAGCACACCAACACCGATCAAGCACAGCAGCAGCACGCAGTTGTTGAAAAAAGATGTGCCAAAGAGCCAAAAAGAGAAGCTCTTCCACCATCTACTGGTACCCACCCCCTATACGAATCACTGCTGTTCACTGTCAGGAGTGCTGCTGCTGATTCGAAAAGCAACTCTTCCATTGATGATCACCACTCCCACAAGAGTCTTGACACACATGTGTCTTTGGAAAAATTTGCTAAAAGAGGGTGGTTTCATCGGCATTGAAGATATCTCAGGGTTCAGGTCTTGCTGTGATATCTTGCCAGTTTTTTTTTCTTTTTTTTTTTCATTCGTCCATGCTGTCAAGGTCCACAGCTCAGTTTTCACCAGTAACTGCTTTACCAACAATTTCATGCTGTGCTTTAAAGAATTGAAGCCAACCGGAACCACCTTTAAGATCCTCCCTGCCAAGATAAAAGGAAGGTCCTTGGTTTTTTTCTTTAATCATGGGACCGTACATCGGAATGTTTCACGACCATATATGTCCACAAACCATTTTTGCACAGCTACCTCAACATCATCATGCATGGCTGTGCGTATACATCTGGTGCCACGTGCACTGGGCTTTTTGTCTGGCTTAGCCCTCCCGGCCTTATCTTTCAAGATAGTACTGACGGTGCTCCTCGTTATCTTCTACATGGCGATGACGTTCAACTTCTCTTCGCCGCGTTTAACTTGATTCATGTTTTAGAGCGTCATGGTGAATGGCAAATTCTTCTGCTTTGCACTGGCCATTGCGCCAGCATTGTGTAAAGCACTCCTGAGAAAGTTCACAGAGTGCTAACACCACCAACCACACCGAGTGGTAAACAGAAGCAGATGGCCTGCAACCTTCAATGATGAGAGCATAAGAGCCTCTAATTTGCTGTGTGTGTCGCGGGCAGCCCAGGGTCACTTTTTTGCAAGAAGGTGTCTGCCCATGCACTGCTGAGCTGAACCATTTTTTCTAGGGTTGTGTTACTAGCAGGTTTACCACGAGGGAAAGCTAGCACGTGGGTCACTTTCACAGCACTTGGAGTTTGATACTACTATACCGGTTGTTGTTGATATTTTTGTTCGATGTAACCATAATTTTTCTTGTATGCATGTATTCTCGTTGTAACTTTACCGTGTTATGAAATTGTTTGGTGTAAGGGATAATTCTATGTGAATGGGTTCAATATAGTTGGGCTGGACTCAGGGGCGTAGGCAGAAATTTGTGGGGGGGGGGTAGCATCTCCTTGATCTGAAGAGGGGGACGGGCAGGCAGGTGTGGTCGAGTGTCATTTTGTGCTCTGTATGAGACAGCAAAAAAATAATTTCAATGGGGGGGCACTGGCCTTGTGTGCCCCCCCCCCCCCCCTGGCTACGCCACTGGTTGGGCTGTACTAGTACATAAACTGAGAGTGGGGCATGTTATAGCTTATGTGATTGGCATTGTAGAAATATATTTTGACCAGACTTATGCATAAGCACCCATTGAGTGTTTGAAAAGTTTCATATTATCCACTTAACCATTGTGGTATTATTGTAATAGGATTCAGCAGTTCTGCCAGTATTTAGCTTTGCCCTTTATTATATACTTTGGCTAGCTGCTGTCCCCTTTGCATCAAAGCCCAGAAACCATGTTCAGGCATTGTGCTTTGCTGATTAAATTATTTTCTCTCTTTACAGGCACTGGCTTTATGGAGAATTAGAAAGTGCAAAGTTTTCTACAAAATCTTGTGAGTACTGGATTAAATGTTACTTTTAACTAACAGTGTGCAAAAGGGGAAATTTTCAAATTGAATAGAATACAACATATTCGAGGAATACATTTCTGGAAGTGACATCAGATACGAAGCATAGGCAAAGTCTATTAGGCGTAACAAGAAATCAGGCTTAATATAATGCTGTTCGCATTTTGGAGCCTAAATAATGTAGGAGCTTGTAAATTATAACTGTTTTGAATTATTTGGGGCAGCATAGCAATGACATTACTGCATGTTGTCAAATGTACGTGAAGTGTGTTCGCTGAAGGAGAGAAGTGTGATACCACAGCTCTAGACATTAATGAAAGAGGGGGATATATCAAGGGCTCGTTTCTTTTTTCTTTTGTTGTTAGACAATGATACTTCAGGAAGGTATAGGAAAATTACTTGTATGTTTTAACTGTACCATAGTAGTTATGACATCAACTTGCTGCAGGTAGGGACCGAACCTACAACCGGTTCAGTTCCTACCTGCAGCAAGTTGATTTTTCATTCACTTTGATTCCTCTCTATGTCATAATTACTATGCTACAGTGAACACATACAAGTAATTTTCCTGTACCTTCCTTGAGCTTCATTGTCTGTTGGTTTCATTAGGTTAGCTCTAGACATTGTTTTTAAGGGATGAAAACTTCGTGAGACTGCTCAAATAAATAATAAGTACTTTTTTCAAATCTAGCACACTTTTTTTTTGCAGCCCTAAATAATTAACCCATTCGCTGCCACACGCTCGTGCGGACCCGCTGTACCGCGCATTTTTCAGCAAAAGCGCACGTGTGTGCAACACGTTTCCTTTTCTCTGTGTCATAAGTGCCTAGTCAAAGTACTTGCTGCAAAATACATCAACATACATTTATTTACAGCTCGTAAAAATTCATGTTCTGATCTCTCAAGTTGTTTCAGTTCACAGGTGTTTCAAAATGTGAAAAAGGTTGCAGAGGGCGGCACCACGCTTTTCGTGCTCCCGGCAGCTTTCACCTTTCTTTCCTTGTGCCTTGCGCACTTGACACTGCCGTAAGGGGTTCATTTTCATGGGATTAGGAGGAATCTGACGTATGAGCCCATTCAATCGCTTCAAGGCGCCAGGTGCCACCTTTCCTTCTGCCCCTGGATGAAAAAAAAAAACACTAAAACGAAAAACAGCACCAAAGTGCCTTCAACCCACACAAGTAACTACTGCCATCTATCAGTAATGTATCCCAAGCATCCTTAACCCTTTACTGCCGGTTGTCGCGAATTCGCGACATACCGAAAGACGCCGAATAAGTAACACACAAAACGCGTTGATGCCTTCACCGGTGGCTGTCACGTATTTTCAGCAAACGTAGCTTTCAGCACAAGACATCTAGCGCCATTGCATGTAAGGTATTGCAAGCTGGAACCCAGTGTTGTGTATCAGTTGCGGGAGAGCACGAAGCGCGTGCAAGAGCTCTCACTACTTCGTTGTTTTCTGCCCGAGGGACGTAAGTTCCATCTCCTATAAAATTTTTTCGATGTGCACGCATACAAGAGGTTGCACACGACGTGCCTCGTTGTTTTGAAGTACGTTATTTACTGCGCGATCCTCGCTTCTGTGGTACGTCGCGAATTCGCGACATCCGGCATTTGAGTCAGTCAGTGATGACTGCCGGTATGACAAGTTCATGATGGACTTCCGCTCATTTTATGGGAAAAAAGGCTTTGCATGCGCTTGCCACCTGAAGATAAAAGTGACGACAGCTGTCTTAATGACAGCGAAGACGACAATGTCGATCCCGATCCTCATGCACAAGTACGAGTGTCTTCATCGAGCAGTGATGATGAAGACGAAGATGTGGTAGACCAGCCAAGCTAGTGCCTCTCTAAAACATGCAGTGTGGTGGGAAAAAAAAAGACTGTCAAGAACAGTGGGAAATGCCACACTGGAAAACCGCTCATCCTCAATGTGACACTGTCCGAGCCCCTACTGAATATTTCAAGGAATTTTTTATGACGCCTTCACGGAACACATCGTTCAGCAGAGCAATCTGTTTGTGACGCAGAAAAATCCGAACAAAAGACTGGCTCTGTCCCGTGGTGAGCTAGATCTATTTGTTGGTGTCGTCACCTTCATGTCATTCTGTCGGCTTCCAAGAAGTCGGCTATACTGGGCGGCGAAGTCTAGGGCACACATGGTGGCCGACATGATGTCACGTGATTAGTAGGAGGCAATAAAGTCAAACTTGAATTTAACAACAATGACGTTGCCAAATTACGTCACCCTGAAGAGATCCGCTTCATTGATGCGGCGATGCCATACTTGCATTGCATTGAACATATTGAGCTACTATTGGCTTAGGTGCCGGTTGTTGCGAATTCGCGACATACCAAAAAGTATGCATTAAAGTTGCATTTTGGATAATGCAACTGCTGATTTATGTGAAGGCTGGTATTTAAAGCTGAAAAATGAAAAACAAATTTTTTTCTTCGGCGCTTTCATAATTCAGGCATTAAAGGGCTAAATAAGCCGACATGTGCCGCCACCCCTTAATAACTTTAGGAAGTACTAAATACAGGAGCCTGGCGATTCGCCGGCTTTGGCAGTGAATGGGTTAAAGCCACAGTAGCCATCATCATGGAAAGAAATTATTTCACTAGATATTTTTCAACCAGCTCTAGAACTTCTTCATTGAGGATTTCACATTTTAAACAAAACTTGAAATGTTGGTTAACTAATCATTGTTGATTACCTATGGTCGTAGTAAAAAATAAACTGAGTTAGTCAAGATGACGGCTCACAATACTACGTTGTGAACATTCTCACCAAACACATTTGGATTTTTTTTAATTTGGCAAGAATTAGCAGAAACACTGTGTATGATAATATTTCGTTGGGTCTGGTCTGACATTGCTAACTGCGGTTACTGCACTATTCAGCACGCAGGCCGAAGGGCTGGTTCCCGCGACAGTGTGCTGTTGAAGTTGCTGGCAGTAAGGGGAGCCGTAGCTTCACAGAGGCATCATCGAGCTTCGCTGACTACAAGAAGTACAAGTGAAACAGGCCGTCGCGTCACTGCACTGCTGCAGCCTCCATTGTCTGCCAAGCCTAGCTGCCAGATTTCAGACCAGTCAGATTTTTTCTTCCCATGGGCCGCTGTCACTGTTGTGTGCGTATGGACTCAGCTGCTCCCCAAGTTAGTTGTAAATACCATTTACAAAGAAAATTTTTTGTCACTTTGCCTTTCCTGGAGGGGCCTTTTGAGTCATTTCTCAATTTTTTATTAATGTTTTGAAGATCTAAAGCAAGTTTCTACTGTGAAGCCTTAAAAAGAAAACAATGGCATGAATTGCTGTTGAAAAGCTGTGCATGACTGTTCTTCAGGCTGACTGGTAGATGGAGAGAGTCAGCCTGTGAGTGTGCAGTGGGCTGCCAGAGAGTTACTAGACTGTGCCTTTCCATGAGTTGTAGTTCTGATGTAGACATTTCCAGTTGCAAGATTTCTTGGGCCTCTCAAATGTGTTGTGTTTTTGTAGTGGGCTTAAATTCAGGTTGACGCTCCTGTGGATACCGAGTGCTTGCTCCACAACTGGGCATTGAAGGAAGAGATAAAAAAAACTTGGCTTTGGTTAAAAGTTGCAATGGCATGTGTCACATCAACCAAGTTAGGTTGATGTGACACATTCCACACATAAACCACCAGGTTAGGTGCAAAAGTGAGAGTCGAGGCCTGAACAACCAGTAAGGTGTTGTGCAGGAGCTTTGCTGTAACAGTTACTAAAAAAAGCAGTGATGTTACTACACAGGTGAACTTGTAAAGTAGAGCAGATCGGGCATGTAATGAAATGACAGAAGTAGATTGTGCACTCACTGTTCAGCAAAGAGTTTGTGACCTAGCTTGGTTTATGGCACTTTGCTTTTGCTGCATAAAGGGTCAGAGCAGTATCTTTTAAAGGGCTCCTGAACTACCCCTTAGGCTTAGTGAAAAAACACATTCTCCGAACAGCAAACCATGCTATGAACAATTCATCCAAATTTTGTAGTCGTGTGCAGCACAGAGAGTTTACAAGCGGTGTGCGAAGTTGCCACTTTCTCAAGTGCTCTTCATACAGAGGCCGTGTTCTCACTCACTTTGGTGGGCAAACTGCAGATTGCTGCTATTAGCTAAGAGCTGACATAAATCAGGAGCGGCATTTGGATCAGATTCATTTCTTGCCACATGCCAGCACCATGCTTTATAGTGTGCTAAAATTACACAGCAGCTACACTATTGTATGCAGGAATCACAGCGAGAGAGAGCGATTGCCTTTCATGACATGCTGACGTAGCTTCTTTCCCCTGTGTCATCCCCCCCTGTGTAGCTTCCAGTGCACTCATCTGGATGAGAGGAGTGCGAAATTGCTTAAAGCATGTGACATATCCCTGTAACCCCGCTTGTTCTTGACAGATTCAAGAAATTTTTGCACCAATTGATTCGTGGGGCAATAAACTCCGGTACTGAGGTCATTCGATGATTACGTGGAAAAGTGGTTCAGGATCCCTTTAAGAACGAGGAATGGGGACATGGTTTGGGAAACTGAAAGTGACAGCTGTAGATATCTACACCAAACGGAAAATGAGGGGAACTTCATTACGGAGTCACTGTAGTAAAGAAGTGATTGCGTTCTACATTCTCGCAGTGATCTAAGTCAACCAAAAATAGGATGAAGATGTGCTTGCCTATTCACTTTGTTAGTGGATTTGATCCAGAGTGAGGGCTCCTGCATGTTGGGTGTTGCTTTGAAATGTTAAAGGCCAACTGCAGTGGAAGTTTTCCAACACATAAAAAAAAATTTTGTAGCATAGTATACTAGCTACTAACATGGCTTTGCGCAAAATTTTGTGTTTGAAGTCTAAGTGGGTGCATCAGTAACGAATTTTTTAAAAATTAATGGTGTCAGTATCAAAAGTGGAAAGCAGTATTGGAGCTCACTGGAAGTGACACAGAACCCAGACTCCGAGTGACTTGAACCAACATGTTTGCTAGATCCTTCACACACTTTGTATATGCCGTGTGTGGCTTCCCTTCCAAGATGTTCTTGTGTAATTTGAAAAGCAGAAAAATACCATTGGGACAGCTCCCATTGTGCTGCATGTGGTTGTGGGATTGATGTTATATATCTCTCCTGCTGTGTAGCTGCATGGAACACTGCTGAGGTGCCTGTCGTCTACTATGGGCAATCTGAAAGCTGCTATAGTTTAAGTATACGTGATGTTGCTAGCCTTACGACCTCGTTGCAATTACTTTGGTGCCACCCACTGTCGGCTGTCGTGGAATTGAACAGAAGTGAAATTCTTCTGCAGTTGGCTTTTATGAAATTAAGTTGAACTGTATTAGTAAACCATTCAGCTTTTCTGAGCAAGCCACTGTTACCATATTGGAAACCCTTCTAAGACCAAAAAGGATTAAATACAGGTGAAATCACTCCTTCACCAAGTTGCCATAATGTCATGGACTTTGAAAGTGTATGCTCGGGCCCATGGAAATTTTTTTAGGTAAGGATTGCCTATATACTATTTCAAAGAAGGCAAACATTAAACTTAGCAAGTTTCAACAGCTTCTACTTTGCCACAATGGGCCAAATGCTACGAGAAAAATTTACTTTGATATTGGTGACATCACACTGATGTACCAGCACCGAGGCATTGGCATGAAACTTAAGAAACGCAAGTTTGCCCTTCATTTTCTCTTGTTTATTCAGACATGTATTTCGAAATAATGAAAGAGTTCTAAAACAGTATCATGTCTGACCTAATTTAGTGTACCTTTAGTATGTTTAGCTGAAATGAAACTGTAAATTCTTAAAGCTGGTGGAGTCTTTTTTTTTTTTTTTGTTAAATGTACACTTGGACAAGAACATGAAATATTCTCACCATGTTCTCTATAAATATGTTGGCATGCTATAGTTTTGCTCCATGAAACAAAAATTTTGTGTACTTGTGTTTTTCAGCACCCAATATCTCGTGCGATGGAAAGGATCATTACCTTTTATACATACTGTTTTCTTCTTATTATACAACATGCATTGAATTTTTTTAGTTGCTCAGTGCATTCATGTAAATAAAGTTTCTATTTTGTTATGGTGAGGTTGACTGCATGCAGTGTAGTATGGCAAGGGTAGATTATATGTAAAGAGTACAGCTGCCTGCTTAGCAGAATTTCAGTAAAAGTAAGATATAGGAACAGGTTCCAACAACCCGGTGACACTGCTTATTATTAGGGGTGTGTGAATAGTGAATTTTGGAACCAAATCGAATACAAATCGAATAGTGATTATGCCGAATCGAATATGAATCTAATACTATTCGCATAGTTTTCGAATACCGAGGCAATTTTTTTCAAAACAGCTCTAGAAGTTCACTACATTTTATTTGAAACAAATGTTCACAAACATTAACAAATGAACATGTCCATCACTTTTAATAAAGAAAAAAAAATACCACAATTATGTAAACTGAGGTAAGTTTGTATAGTGCACCAACTGGAGCCCTCAAGATACTTTGGAAGTGTAGATTGAAATACAGAATTTGCTACAGTGTTCAAGGTGGTATGTACATTGTCACCAGCTTTTAAATAAAACTGTGGCATAAAGGTTAAACAATGTAGAACCAAACACCAAGCATTCAGCTAAATATGTATTGAAACAGATAAAACCAGTTATTACAGCATGAGCATTCGCACCAAAAGCAGGTGAACATCAGTGTTGAATATTGCAAACAATTTACACAAACACAGCACTTGCGTCTGTTGTTATTCATGTAAACATGTACAAACGTGCACTTCTGTAGCTGAATACAGCCGCAGTCCTTACCTTCTCATGATGATGACCAATCTCATGATAGTAGATTCATGATGCTTTCGTTTCGACGACACAGGAGTCTTAAGCAAAAGCACTTTCGTCCAGTAATCAATATAGTGTTGATAATAATAATATCTGGGGTTTTACGTCCCAAAACCACGATATGATTATGAGAGACGCCGTAGTGGAGGGCTCTGGAAATTTCGACCATCTGGTGTTCTTTAACGTGCACCTAAATCTAAGTACACGGGCCTCTACCATTTCGCCTCCATCGAAATGCGACCATAGCGGCCGGGATAATATAGTGTTGATAGTCCGGTAAAAGCTGGGGCTGCATGCGTCTTTGTAATTCAGTCATTAAAACAAGAAAACTGGCCCCTCACTGTTTTGTTCTTTGGGGTTTTCCCGTCCTGATTATTAGAAAAATATTAAATAAATGTGCAGTATTTTGAATATGCACCATTTGATTCGAGCACCAAATTGAATATACCACTATTCGATTTGTTATTCTAAATTTTCTAATGTTCACACACCCTACTTATTATGCATCATGCACATATATAGTATTGTGTATGAAGGTTGTAACTGTTTTTTAACTAATCTTTTCTTTAATTTCTGTTAATCTTTTTCTTTTTTTTTTCCTTTCCTTTTTCTTTGTTGTGCTGGGCACTTGATCATGTGAGTCATTGCTTGCAAGCTAGTAAAAAATGATAGATGTAATGGAAAATGAATCTACTCATAATCTTGAAAAATGAAATTGCCAAATAGCACCATGACACTTGCTGATAAAGGGCAAAGTGTCGTTGTTCAATGGGGAGACGAGTTTCATATGGTGGATGTCGCATAGGCATATATTGACCTAAAATGGTCACTGTGAGAGGGCATAACATATATAAATATTAAAATAATGTCGGTGAGTAATGTGTGCTATGGTCATAAGAGCTAGTAATGAAGAATTATTTACAGAAGATGGTTTGATGATAGGTGCTCTGTGAGAGATAATATCGCAGCTGCAGCCTCCGAAAAGAGGCTGTACTACAAATAGCCCCGCTAAGTTGTTTCGATTAAGTCATTGCTTAAAGGGTCATTAAAGGGTCGCTGCTTGAAAAGAATGCTGGATGCAGAGGTATATTATGGTGGTATAGGGAAGGGAAGTGCTTTTTTCTCTTTGGTTCCACTTCTGGAGACTGAACAAGAACATGAATGATTAAGTCTATTGCTACACCAACCACATGTCAGAGTTCCAGTTCCAGTTAGGAGATAAGAGAGCTTACACTGTAGGTGTGCCCTATTCTTAATCTACAAAGTAGTACTGAGTTTGTTTTCTCAGGCATGCAGTTCCCTAATTTTGGTTTGATACCCGTGTATCCCACTACTTTTGCCAATGTTTTTTTTTTAACTCACGACAGTGCATCCTACCATCCTTCCTGTGAAATCAGTATTCACTAAATATGAGCCAAAGTCAAGAAGTAACTGTATTCACTTCTGTCTTTGTAATAACAGAAAAGGTTTAAAGCATTTGACCTAGTGCCTCATGCATTCAGCACATGCACTGACACCTAAATAGATGCCTTTGGCAAAAATAAAATTTTTCTATGATATCAGTATCAAAAATGCAGCACTACTTTCTGCACCCTTATCTGTGCCTGATGCTGGGTTCTATAGTATGTGACTGTCTGAATGCTGTCAAAATGCAAACGTTGCTTTTGTATTTTGCATCCTACCCCCCCCCCCCTTTTTTTTTTTTTCTTCTTTGGTGCAGAAAGGTTTCATGCGAGTAGACCACGGCATTTTGACCACGTAGTAAATGTTATCTTGTTCATGGCGCGGTCACTGTTAAAACTTATTGTTTTGTCATGTAATACTAGACTGTTGCCTCTGAATGGTCCCAAAACGCCACACCATGTCGGCACTTCTCAGAACATCATCTTTGTGGTGAAACGTGCCTTCACTCTTTGTTGCTCGCTTTCTGTATGGCTGTATGGTTGCAGTATTTTCAGCTGGTGAATTATGCATTGAACAACTCGTCCCCAATGAAAATTCATTGGAGGAATCCTTTTTTTTTTTGCAGTCTCATTACGGTGTCCTGCACAGATTCATCCACTGCTGCTTTATGTCTGGCATTGTTTTGGCACTCACCTGTAGACTTTTTGTAATATGGAACATATTGAAAAACATACTGCATCAATCAGTGTGGCATGTTCCATTCTGCTCTGAGCTATAGCACAGAAAGGACCCCGCACAATTGGAGGAGACTTTTGATCATTACATAGTTCAATACAGCCATGTATACCAACTCTCCCAGTTTTCTGTTTTGCTTAACTCTATTCCACAACTGCTCAGTATGATAACTTGAGGAATTTCATGCATGAACCATAAAGGTTTTTGTGCCAAGTAGAGCTGAAAGCTGGAAATAGGGGCTTCAGTCAGTCTTCACGGAAAGCTGTACAACTTCTTGTGCCATGTATATGTCGGCCCAACTGGCAACTCCATATTGCTGTGACACCCTGCGGTAAATTTTCAAGAGATTTTCTCTCTTCACACCTACAAACTGCCAAGCAAAGCCCATCTCTGGTGTACGTATAAAAGTAAATGGCCTCACTGAAAGTGCCGTGGTTGTGTGATATCTACTGTTAGGAATTTAGGAAGCACACAGATGTGGCTAGTGAAGGGAGAAACAATATGTGGGCTGTCTGCCAGGGTACTTTAATTTTGTGTAGCTAAATTGTGAATTCTTTTTGCCTCGCACAACAGTATGTGGCCTAGCATATTGTGCAGGCAAAGTAGGGAAGGTGCTAGGATGCCACATATCTCATTGAACCAGTTGCGTAGCTGGGGAGGAGAGGGGGGGGTCAACCCTTCCTTCCCCTCCCCCCCCCCCCCCCAAAAATTCTGGTTACGCTCCTGCATTGAACCAATACATAACGTGACAAGAACGTGACAGGAATAGTTATTATTGATATTGGATAAGTCAAATTATCCCTGTAAGACAATTTCTGAGCATTGGGAAGCTACAGTGAAAATGCATAGCAAGACATATAGTTGTATAAAACAAAGATCTTACGAAGACCTGATGGCTTAAGCTCTGTGCTGCCATGGCATGGGCAGATGCTTAGCATTTTGGCCATATTCCAAGACGTGCATGTAGCCTCTCAATAGGAATGGGAAGGCAAGTAGCATGTATGTTGATCATGTGACCTCATGTTTTTCAGGCTGGTCAAAGAGCAGGTGATCCTGGTAAACCTTAGTAAAAAAAAGAATGAAGTAACTTAAATTTGTTCTTAGCAGTCATATTTATGACACTTCTATATTGCATTGGCATGCCATAGCAAAATCATGGGTGCTTTTTTTTCAAGTTCAGTATTTGCGGGCTTGATTATAGTAGATTGTGCTCAAGGGGTGCTCCGACTCAAAGCCAACTGGAAACAGTTCTTTGGGGGTTGACCATATTTTTTTTTGTTTTATCTATTATATTAGTGGACTGCCTTACTAGTGCAATAACACCAGAAGTTCTGTCGATTTCCCACTACTTCTACAGATCACTTCATGTTGATGTGCATTTGGCCAGTAGCTGTGAGTGCAGCAGAAACCACAACTCTTTCAGCCATTTGTCAAAGTCACAGGTGTGGAATTGAGCACCTAAAACTCTTCTATAAAAAATTTTGAGGCTGGCCGAAAATTATATTTTCATAAAACTTGCTCTGTAAAGAGGCTTGAAGATTGAAACAAGGCAGCCAACTTTTGCGGACAATGCATTGCTGCATTTTTTGTTTACAAATCTTCAGCAAATTTTGCTGGCACACTGTAAGGTGAAAATGTAACATGCTTACAACATTAAGTAGCTAGTTGTTGAGGTTGGAAACATAACCTGCCTTTGCAGCTCGATGGCTGTGGTGTCCTGCTGCTAAGCACAATGTCATGGGTTTGATTCCCAGCTACAGCAGCTACATTCTGATGGTTGACAGATTGCTGATTGGTGTCTGTGTGTTGTGGTTTCAGTGACTGTCAAAGACCATCATAAGGTTGAATTTAGCCACTTCTATGTTTCTCGTAGCTCAGATGTAGTTCTCCAGAGAAAAAGTCAAATTTAAAAGATTTTCTAAACTTAGTATGCTTTCAAGTTCAGTCATTGAGATTGTTGGCATGCAAGATAATTTTTGTTCTTCTTTTGCTATGACATCCAAGCTTCCTTCTGTATTCTTCCTTTCAGATTTAATCAGCAGTGTGCAAATAACAATTTTCTGAGACTAAACTGAGTGTGAATTGAATAGTGCCAAAAAAAAATTTACAGCAAAAACTAAGTGCACCTTGAATAGATTAGGTTTATGAACAGCTGTAAGTTATGGCATCACCGGCCGTGGTAGCCTAGTACGTAGGGTGTCGCACTACTAAGCTCGAGAGCGCGGGTTCAATTCCCGGCCACGGCAGCCGCATTTCAATGGGGACGAAATGCAAAATACACCCATTTACTTAGATTTAGGTGCACGTTAAAGAAAGGCAGGTGGTAAAAAACTTCCGGAGCCCCCCCCCCCCCATCCCACTACAGTGTCTCTCATAATCATATCGTGGTTTGGGGTGTCGTGGGGGGGTGGGGGGTGAGCCCCCCCTGCCTATGCTAATGGTACATAGCTATTTCTGAACATTTCTAGAGAACATCTGTAGTGTTGCGTAGTAGGAACTGGGCTTGTATTTTGTAATGTTCCATCATATTTTCCATGTTATTGTGCATTTCAGCAGCACCAGAGCCAGTAATGGAGGCTGATACGATTGAAAAAGAAAGGGATCATAATCAAATGTGGCCTCTACAAGCCAAGTGAAAAGCAAGAACTGAAATGGCGCCAACTGAAAAATTAAGTTGTGTAGAAATGCATACAGATGCCTTACTAACTGCTCTAATTCCCTAATTTTCTTACTAATCTACTGCATCTAATTTGACATGATTATAATAAAGCTGAATAAGTGCAAAAAGGGAACCTTAAGGGCCAGTTGGGGCAGTGCAGTAATACAAGCACTGTACATAGGGGAATTTTTTTCGAGGGACTCGTTTCTTTGTAGACACAACCAAATGAATCCAACAGAAAATTAGGGCAAGGAAAGCACTGTACATAGATTACACTGTGAGAACCTTGTTTGTAGAAAATTATACTGATGTTCATTGCAAAAACGGCTGAAAAGTTAACAAAAGCTCGCACAAAGGAAAAAAGTGTGAGTCATTGTGTAATCATCAACGAGCCCCCAGGATCTGCTGTGTGAAAGGTCGGCTGCGGGTGCTGGTCGAGGCAGTGGTAGAAAGCCTCTGCTGTGGGATGGGTGGGTTACTTACCTCCTCATGCCATGGCCTACAACATTCAATTGTTCCTATCTCGTCTACTGCTGAACTTGTTTAAAAAAAGAACTTTCATATTGAACACTCCCTCAATGGTGTGCTTCACAACTTCTAGTGTGTAACTAAAATTTTTTTATAAGGCCTGATGAGGTGCCCTTTGAAGAGGCCCTGGAACGTGTTTTTGAACTTATAATAGTCAGAAAATACTGCTGAACAGTAGTCAAGGCTCCTGTTGCATGCTAGCAAAATATGACAGTTCAACACAGAAATTTGGGCTAGTTGGTGGGTGTAGAACCTGTGTATCTTAGCAAGCGCAAATATAACAACACTCCAAATACAACAGCACTGCATGCAACAAGGCAATTTACAATTTTGTTCCCAGAGACTGTGGGAAATAGATCGCTCTGCTATTGGCAAACTACGTAGTCGAAGGAACCGACTTCATAGTAGAGGGGATGGACCTGTCATTGGTCTATTTAATTATTCCAAAAACATCCTCAGTAATACTTCCATTTTTCATTTTTAGTTCACTAAATAAAAAATGTCTCTACCTTCAAAATCACCGAAAAAGTATTTTATATTTGTACTTCCCGTCTCAATCAATCGGTGTCTGCTTAATGTATTTTCTAAATTCATGTGAGGTGGCACTTAGTGTAGTACACTGGTTCCATTTCAAACACTCACTATATGCGCCCGAGTTGGTCACTTGTCTCATACTGAGCCAATTACGATAGTACTTACTGATGGACTTTGTCATATCGAAAACCATTGGTAGTTTTGCCAATGCATGCTTGCTCTCTCCTACGCGCCTCGCGAGTTACACACCTTGTCAGTCATCACTTGAAGTTTTTTACTAAATTGAAACCACTTCAAAATGTGCAGTCTGGATTTGGCTACTATCTTTCAGTTGAGCTGACGCAGGACAAAGCCTCTGTGCATCTTGTTCTCGCAAAGGTCGGCCAGACTTTAATATGACAGTCGTGTGTCTTGTGCTGCATAGGCACTGCGACCGCCACAGGGTGCCGTTACATGCCGGCGCTGTGCTCGTCTGAAACACTCAATGCTGTGGTGCGTGCTGACGTAGCTTCCTGCCTTCTTGTCATCCCTCCCTATGTAGCTTCCTGCATCATGCTGAAAGAAGAGAGAAAGCGAGTGGAGCCTGTGAGTTCCCCGAGGCAATAGACTCCATATTGTAAGGTCATTCGATAATTACTCATAAACGTGTTGCAGGGGCCCTTTTAAGGAATCGGTGCTCAATCAAAATGTAGATGAGATAATAGTGAAAGAAGATCACACCTTATTCTGATGAAAATAAACCGGACATTATTTTCTATGTACTAAGCGTGTATTGTCAGTTTTGCAAAAGAAGTTGGGCAAGATAATAAGGCAGCACTCAGCGCTGAACCACTACCATTAAATCTGTTTGCACAGTATGCTATCTGGCATTGATGTGCATACCCTAAGTCGCCCTGCTTTTTATCAAAAATTATATATTTGGTAGAACTAGTGAAGAGAAGTAATTTATGGTAAAAGCAGGGTGACTGTCCATCAAGCAGGGTGTGCACATCACTGCCAGAGAGCATAGAGCACAAACAAATTTAAGGGCAGTGGTTCAGGGCTGTGTGTTGCCTTATTATCTTTCAGGATCCAGCGACAGTCCCTTTTCGATTATTTCTCATCTATTCAAGCCTCAGTCATCCCCAGAACTTATGTCTTCTTTGGTTGAGCTAGGACTTTTCTGTGCCTTTAAAATTATACGCTTTGCCTTCTGTACATGCATGTGCAGCATGCACATGCTGTAAATGACTGCACTTCTTAACAGATAAACTTGATTAGTGGGACCTCATCTCATATTAAAAGTTAAGCTTTCAGAACAAAAATTAATTTGTATCTTGCACCATCTCTGATAACTACAGTTACAGACTCATTGCTTGTTCTTCAATTGCATTGCCAATGTTTTTCAGAAGTGCAACAGTGTGTCACGTGCAATTTTTCTCAGCTGTCTTTTTGTGCATGCATGTGTGTACATGCAAGAAATTTTTTTTTGTCTACCTCAAATTATTTTTTCCTTCCTTCCCTGCTCTGGTTATGTTGGCATTTGGCTAGTGCCTCTGCCACTTGGGGTGCTTGGGTACATTTGAATATCTGGCAAAAACATATGTCTGCATACTAGAGTATTAGCTATTGCAAGAAGTAGTCACATGTTGCAGGCCTCAATCACATAGTCAAAAACATACATTTCTTGCTGCCAAAGGTGCATCATTATTTTCAGTTCACTTTCTGCAGCATTGCCAGCACCTGCTCACGGTTAAGTTGAGTTGGTAGGTTGAAAAGTCATTAAAGTTTGTTTGCACCTTATCTGGAGCAGCAGATATTGGTCTAAATAGTTTGCTTTTTATTGCAGTACCAAGAAATGGCAACTTTACAAATTGTCAATCTCTTGAAATAAAACTGTAATGGTTACTTAGCTTTTTTTTTTTTTGCTACATCAAGTGCCAAGCATGTGTGCAGAGATTACTGGTTGTTTTTTCTATTAAAGGAACAAAGAGTGCATTTTAACACATTTTATATATACATTTGTCATGAGCACTGATGTTTTTGTACTGCCTGTTTGTGCTGCTCTGCTACTAAGAAATACTTGTGTGTGACAATTTGTCAGGTGGGGCATTGGTCTTTTTAGTGATATTTCTTAGTGCAAATAGATAGCTTGAGAAAGTGCATTTGTTTGTAAGGTCCACTTTTGCCGTATGATGTATGCCACACTGTTGATGAATCGATGTCAAGTGCCATAAAAGCTGCATGTCATAATACATGCCTGTTTTAAGGGCTACTTGGTTACATACTCTATGAAGTGTACTTGGTTGCAGAAGAGCAAAAAATCATCTAAATCGCAAAGTAAGACTGATTGTTTAACAATGTTCAACAGTATTCCAACCTATGTTCCTAAGCGCTGTGCTTTTCACAGAAGATGGTATAGGGGAAAGAAAGGGGGGGGGTGCAAAGCACCTCGTGGCATTTTTTCTTTTTGCAGAGTTCTGGCCAGGTAGCAGGCACCTGCATTTTGACCACAATACGTTGCTAGAAGTGTTTTAAAAATTATTTAGCTGTTCTTAGACTGCACTGACAAGATTTCACTTGTAACATGGTATATTTCATAGAGACAGTTCATTGTAGCATAAGCACACAAAGCTTCAATGCTCTGCTCATGTTCATTATTAGACTGTAGATTTTAAGTGCAAAAAGCTTGATGTGGTGAGTGTATTAATTTTGATGCATTGATTGGTCCGGTGAAAAGTAGGTTAGGCAATTTCGTCAAGTAGTGCATGTCATTTCAGTTTTACCAATTTGAGATGTCTATGTCCCTTTGACTGTGCTTATTCCAAATCCAGTTACCTGCAGGCTGATTTTTTATTTTTGCTTTAGCAATTACAGAAACCTTGAAGTTGAAAGCATTATTGGTGCAATCTTGTCTACTGTGATTGGCAGCCTTTAAATATTTTTAGATGCATCCTACCAGTGCATGAAACCTTGTCTATGAAAACAAAATGTTAGTAGAGCAAGCGACCTTCCAGTTGCCAAGTTCTGATAAAAGAATGTAACAAAACAGAGGACGTTAGTTTTTTGCTAATAGCATCCATGGAAATGTTGTAATGCTTCAAATAGTGAACACTGGCACTGCATGTGGCAGAAGAAGACGACTAGCGATTTGAGTGAGTTGATAATGCTTAGGTAAGGTGTAGGTGCCATAAGAAAAAGGACAAAGGAGGCTGGAGTGACACACATAGCACTAACTTTTGGATGCTTTTATTTTTTACAGCGAAAGCTGTTATGAGATCACAAGGGCCATTTTTGGCGCCATAGGTCTGTCGCCGCCGGTGTCCATAACCACTATCGCGCGAAATAAGAAAAAATTTCCAGGATGGAACAGGGTTCGAACCTGGGTCCTCTGCGTTTGGAGCCCAGTATTCTACCTCAGAGCCATGGCGGTGCTTGAAACTGCTTTGCAAAGAGACCCTATACAGGCTTCATATCGGGAAGGAACCATATTAACATATGTAATGTGGCATGGTAGAAGAGTAAAATAACAACCAGGCGTCACACGACGCGAATTCTGTAACCAGGCGTCACACAATGTGAATTGCACGAGTGGGTTGTTGAATGCTTCCAAGCCATTACAAAAGGCTCTGCCATAATTCTTCATCGTCATCAGCCACAGCATCAACAAAGTGCACATGATGCCTTACAGGTGTTAAGCGGGTACCACAGTTCTCTGCAGAATAACGAAAAATGGCATAGTGGCTGCTTCCCTACTTCACAAAAATTATCATTTATAGTGTAGTGGGTTCCTCGCAAATGCATTTCTATTGGTTGCCAAGAAAGCCCATAAGACCCCCATGATCCATTTTTCTCAAGATCTCACTAAAGTTATTTCCCCCTCTCTCTCTCTTTCTCGCGTTAACGTATGTTATATAGCGTGGTGGGACCGGGTGACCGGGTGTCACACCATGCGAATTACGTAACTAGTGAGTCGTTTAAAGCTTCCAACCCATTACAAAGGGCTCAGCCATAATTCTTAGTCATCAGCTGTGGCATCAACAAAGTGCAGATAATGCCTTACAGATGGTAGCTCGCTTCTCAGTAGAATGACGAATAATGGCGCAGTGGGTGCTTCCCAACTTCACAAAAATTATGATTTGTGGCGTAGTGGGTACGTTGCTGGTGTACTTGCCCCAAGAGAGTTTATAACGGGCTCTAGAAATGCCGCTCTTCCAACTTTCGCTGTGACTGTGCTGCGCTTTCCGCGCAGGCCTGGCGTTTTTTTACATGAAACTTGTGCCACCTATAAGGTATACCAATGCTTCATCAAAGAGCACAGAATGATGCTCTGAGACACACCATTTTTTTTTTTTTCGCTAGTACTAGCATTATTGAAGGCTTATACACTCTGAGGTATCCATGTGTAGCTAGCCATTCCACTTCAATAATGTCTGTGGTCAGCTTAATGTGGCTTTTCTCTAAAATAATGGCATTATTAAACCTTGACTAACAACCATATAGTTTGTGTTGAAGATAGAGGAAGCAATCATTGTTGATCCATTGGTGCGGCTCAGTGGCTACGGCAGTCTGCTGGTGAGCTTGAGGTTGCAGGTTCAGCTGCTACAACTCTGCTTCACCCTGTCAGGAGTGGAATAAAGAAACACCCATTTACTGAGCTTTAGGCAGGGTATGTACAGGTCCTTAAAAAACCTTGAAGTTGAAAAATACATTTCCCAAGACCCTTGAAAGTCCTTGAGTTTTTTTTTTCTTTGCTTGGATCTCCTGAATTTCTTAGCAATGCTGTCTAGAATCAACGATGCAACCTGCTTTGTATGGTAGGTAAGCATGTATATGGTGATCTCTGCATACACCAGCATCAGTGCAACTCTCTGCTTCATTGTCTATGGAATCACTGCAAATTTTAGACCATAAGCTTATGTAAATCTTGAAAGGGCTGTAATTGTGATAAAGCACTGAAAAGTTAGCACTATCCCTATATCTGCTTCTTTCGGCTACCTGCTTGAATCAAGTCTGTGGGGTCTGGGAGAGTCGTATGTAGTGGAACTACTTATAGAATAAATGTATTTGCTTTTAATGTTTCAACTTACTCTACTGTTAAGTTCTGATTGACCTGTATTTTGACACAACTCTGCTGCTCTCTGCATGGCTGCTAGGCTGGAACTACAGTTATTAACTTTCATTATGCATCCAGGAAACAATGCTTTCATTTGTTAAGACATCTGAAGATGCTCCACAATGGTAGCACATAGTACAAATGTTTGGTTTACGTTGAAGGAAGGGATTGGCCTGAAATGTGGCCTTTGACTTGCAAGTCCTGCAAGTTTTCGGAAATACCATAATTGGCATTACACACCGCGACCTCATTTCAGTTTCTTTTCTTTTTTTGCTAACAGTGCCAGTCATCGTATAAACATGAAGTGATATACGACAGAAAGATGCATACATTGAATGTATAAACGTAGCACTGTTGCTTTCTATGGCTTCAAATGTTCACACTGTTGTAACAAAGGAATGTGGTACGTGCTTATGTTATATCATTAACTGCCTTGACCAACCACAAGGCCTCTTAGTTTTTAGCGTGTGTGTGCATAAGGTAACTAAATGCTGCAATGCACAGTAGCAGAATACTCAGATATATTTTTGCTGAATAAGACTTTTAGGGAAGGCAGGGTGGATATTTTTTGTGAGGCAATTTTTGGCTGTTTCCATGTTTCTATAAGAGTGGCTGTTGCTTGGATAAAACGAAGCTATAGTGGTGATATTGTCCTTTCTAATATTTTGTTTTTACAGTGGAATTGATGATAACTGCACCTTTTATGCAGGCTGGCAAGGTTGTATTTTATTCACCATGCCCATATGTTTTCTGTTCATTTTATCAAAATCATATTTACTGATTAGGCAGGGGTGAACAATGGTGTCCCTAAGCTCTTACATCACCGTGTTTCTCCTGTGTGTTTGTGAGGATGTGAGTGGTTTGTAATGCCATTTTCCACCTTCTGAATTGGTCCGTCATTGTACTTTTGCTTCATTGCCATGGTTTCTCCACATACAAACTTCCATTTAACTGTGGCTATGTTTTGTGTATTTGTAGCACATAGCACATATACACATTTTGTATTTCGGCTTGTCGTTCCTGTGAATTACATTTATTCTTGGGTCACTTGAGTGAAAAATGAGAAATTGAGTGATATTACTGTAAATAAAAAGGAATGATCACTGACATGGTATTCTCGAGTTCTCAAATGAGCATCATATAGAAGCAGTACCCGCCACGGTGGTCTAGTGGTTATGGAGCTCGACTGCTGACTCGAAGGTTGCAGGATCGAGTCCCGGCTGCGGTGGCCGCATTTTCGATGGAGGCAAAAATGCTTGAGGCCTGTGCACTTGGATTTAGGTGCACGTTAAAGAACCCCAGGTGGTCGAAATTTCCGGAGCCCTGCACAACATCGTTCCTCATAATCATATTGTGGTTTTGGGATGCTAAACCCCTACATTTATTATTATTATTATCGTATAGAAGCAGTAAAGTGACAAATGAACAGCTGAGTTGTATCAATTTTATCCTGCTGGTAAAGCAGGAACTTTTTTATCATGTTAATGGGTTGCTAAATGTGTTGCTTATAGTATTAAAGGGGGTCTTGCAACAACTTAAGCCTATCATTTTTGCTGCGATTCTCTCCAGCCTGTCGGACCCATTTTACGAATGTTTCCACTACATGTGCATTAGTGCATGCTACAACAACAGTATGCCGATTGAAAGAAACGTGTCAATGCTATTATGAAGTTTCACGCGTATAGAAAGACTGATTTGCATTCTGGCCAAGTATTACAGAAATTTGCAATAGTAATACTAATGAGCATGTTTAGGTACTTTCCAACCTTCCTTCTCTTTTTTTTTCAATCTTACGGACAAAAATTGTACTTGACTCAATCATCGCCAAATTTTGATTGCTGGTAATGGCTGCATGCTTGGATCAGAGGATGTTAAAAGCAGCCTTTAGAAAGTTTTTAGCATGGTGTCGCTTGTCTGTTAGTGTCCCTCTTAGTGGTGCTACCAATACATAGCAAGTTTATATTAGGAAGTAGGATGCCAAATTGAGTGCGACATTGTTGCAGAAGTTCACAGCCAGCCAGCCTTCTAGGTCACATAGACCTTGCGAGAGCTAGAAAGTCCATTACCGTATTTACTCGAAAATAGGTCAAGCACGAATATAGGTTGAACCCTATGTATCGTGCTCTCCGAGAAATTTTTTTTTAAATTATTCGAATATATGTCGACCCATACCTTTTAAGAAACAGAAAAATTGGAACATGACAAGCCTTCGTTTACAATAAGCATGCACAAAACCCATGACGTGTCAGATTCTTGCGAGCAAAAGCATGGCCTTTGAGATCTGTGTTTTCTCTCCGAAGATGGTACCTGTGACGTACTTTATACACGTCACAAAAGCGAGGCCTTCGAGACCCACGATTTTATTCGCCGACGAGACGTCTTCGCTGAGTGTGCCGGCATGTACATATACACGGTGATCTCCGAACGGTTTTATTAGAGTTCTTAGTGCTGTTTTTCCTTTTTTTAGTGTGTACATTAACTCCACATTTACATAGGTAATGCAGCAATGTAGCTGGTGCTGCTTGAAGAACAGCGGGCGCAACAGTGGAACTGCATTAGCTTGGCACTTTTGCTGGCTTTGATCACAAATATAGGTTGATAGCTAATTATGGGTGGCATTTCCGAGAAAAACGGTCGACCTAATGTTGTGTGTACTCACAGGAATTGTACACAAAGCCACTAGTATCAGGTCGTCACGTCCAGTTACAGGGAAGCATGAATAAGTACACATGCGAGCACTGTTCACGTGTGCCTAGAGCCAGTTATTGCACAGGGTAAGTGAAGTAAAAAAGTAAGTGAAGGTAAAGGTTTGACCGAAAGTGGATGCCAGTAACTGATGGTGACCTTGTTCGCAGATATGTTTTAGATGCATAATAATTTGGCTGAAGGGTACTTTTTAGGCAGCAATTTTTTCTGTATTCCAGTCCAAGATTCACGTTATTTGTGTGCTCTGACAGTCCTATGAGCAAAAACATGTTGGAAGCTAGTTCATCGCGGTAATCCAAGTAAAGTACAAGTTAGGATTTTCATCGCTTCATCGTGGTAAGGTGCAAGCAGGTATCAGCAAAAAAAAATTAAATCTAGCCCTCGTTGAAGCTTATCTAGAGAATGTCCTAGAATAAAATGGTGCCTTTACAGCCAACAAGGCGGTAACTGTTTCGTGTTTACCAGAGATGGCAGTCTACATGTGAGACTTAAATATCCCCATTAGCAAACTCTCACGTTGACAAGGTTTCATTGAAAGCCTTTTGTGAAAGAAGAAATCAGCATTCATAACTTCGTTTTGCAGTAGACAGAACGTAGACAGTAGAAAGTAGACAGAACACAGAAAGACACCCTACTAAGAAATAAGTATTTTGCATGCTCTTACCTAGTGCAGTCTTCAGACTGAAACGCACCATCAAAACTTTCAGTAAAACGGCTGGTATGTGCAAATTCGTGAGATCACTGTGTCATATTGCTATGAAACTGGCCGCTAACGATAAAATTGGCTCTGATGCAAATGTTCAAATTGAAATTACGCTACTTTGACACAAACTGAAGGCAGCAGGGACAAAAGTACGTGCATTACTTATCCTTAAATCATCGCATTTTAATCCGTGAGAACTGTACATCGTGTACAGCATTGAGATAAAAAATTTCAATGATAACCCTAGAGATTTTTGCCTGGTTTGTCCCCTTTCTTGCTATACCAGGCATCGGTTGATGAGTATGGAATATACAATGACCACGTATACTTACAAATAACACGTACGATCACACACGCACATAAAAACACAAAGTAGTTCACGATGTTTCATTCAGGAGTGTTGTCCTTAAGAACACAAGCAGTGCTTTTGTGTTGTGTATCACACAGGTGGTAGTTGACGAGCCGTGGACGTGCCACAGCTCCAACCTTGAGCCACGTTGCAAATGCAGTGCTCTTTTGAAGACCTGTCGCTTTGAGTAGCACGGCACACAAGCAGGCATGTCACATAGCATTTTTTTGTAATTTGTGGGCATCTACAGTAAGGGGAAGAACGCCCAGTTAGAAACTCCAGTCTAACGTTTTGCAAACCGGTCTACAACTTTCTAATTGGAAATTTTTGCCCAGCTTAGTTGCTTCAGAAATTGGTTAACCTTGCCCAATTAAGCAGAACAGAAAAGATTGTGCAATTTACTTCATGCAATGGTCAGCAATGTGCATTTGGTCACAAAGTCGTAGGGTGTGCCGGTATATTTTTTAACTCTGGCTAAAGTTAGCTGGGGCACCCTGTATAAAAGCGTTCTCCACAGTGCAGCCAGCTCTGTGGCAGAAGTATTGTATCTCAGAGAGGCAGAGATGGTAACATTCACCAATGGGATACACAGGCCTATAGCAGATTAATAATAATAATTGTTGGGGTTTAACGTCCCAAAACCATGATATGATTATGAGAGATGCCGTAGTGGAGGGCTCCGGTTATTTTGACCACCTGGGGTTCTTTTAACGTGCACCCTATAGCAGATTATCTATCTGTGACAGAGCCATCAGTGTAAGTGCGACAGCAGGTTCTATGCAGCTTTTGGAAGTATACTGAGGTATACATGTAGAAATATCACTGATATTAAATGCAAGGTTTCTTTGTTAAACACAGAATAAAAGCACATGGAGGACACTGGATGTTCGAGAAGAAAAATGAGACTTGGTTTATGAAGGTCAAGGAAGGAAATTGAATGAGAGCGCCAAGTTTGATACGTTGTGAACATGACTCACCTACCTTCCAACTTGTGTCAGATCAGACCTGTCATTCCCTCCCAGAGACAAACTTAAATTTCTGCACATACAAACATGTCAACACTAGCCCTTCTGCACTAACTGGTCTGTATGGATAATGACCATGTAAGTGCAAAAAAAAAAAATTGCTAACCACTAGTCTTGCAATGGAGGGCCTGAAGTAAAGAAATTTTTGCTGCCAACAACATATTGTAGGTTTCTGTTCTGCCAAAGACTGAACAATGCTGTGGAACTTGGCATATGGTCAGGGCATGGCACCAAAGGGCTGGAATGTGTTATTTAATTTGCACACTTGACTTGTAGTAACGCAATGGGACCAATGGAACACCAAGATAGCATTTGTTAGGCCATATGGTGCCAGCATTTTGTAGCAATGTAAAGGTATACAATCCAAACCACAAGCCTGAACACTTGGAGTTGATTTACGCACCAGAGATGGTACAATATTCCCGTTTTGAAGATATTTATTGCTACTGGGCTTGTCCATTTGGAAGACCACCGTATTGTCTACCCAGGCCACTGTCAAACCTCGTCACCCTTGCGATACATACCATAAATATTAGTGCAGCATAAATTGTCTAGCAGAACAAATTCCAAGCAAAGAGCAAAAAAGGGAGGCCAAGGACAGCCTTTCTTCACAGGAGTGTACAGATGAGATGCTGATGCAGTGAAAGTGGCAACAGCAGCACTTGTACTACATCAGCATCTTATCTATACACTCCTGTGAAGCGAGGTTGTCCTGCTAGTTTTGTTTCATTGTTAACTCCCTCTGCTATAACACCCACTTCCTTTCCACCGCAGTGTCCTCGGCGCATTCCAATGTGGAATAAACGTGGTTTCTTTCATTCATTCTGTTAACTCCACATAGTTTTGCTGGTTTACGACAGCCTCATATGCAGTAGTGGACACTATAATGGTTACTCTGTGAGCACTAAACCTAAGTTCAGGTGGACTGTGATGTACATGTTCATACACAACTGATGCTGCTAAAAATTCACTAGCATTCACCTTCAGTGCTCATGTATTGTGTAAAACTGACTTTAATTTTACCTTGAATTTGCTAGCACGAAAAGGACAAAAAACTGCAGGGTAGATAAGGCTTTTCTGTACATACTTCAAACAATGAATAGAGTCAGTTTTTGCTGGAATCGCACAAAGTTCCACCAAGTGCAATATTTATGTGGCTCACAGCTGCCCATATTTGCTAGTGCTGTAAAGTCTTAATGTAGGTGAGCTGTTCTCCTGTTGTTGCGGTCTCACATGTCATGTTGGCACAAACAGAGACACTTTTGTCATATCTTAATGTTCTTTATTCCATGCCACCACGAAGTATTTTGTACTTCCTAGAAGCCAAATGTTATACTGACATGAACACATAGTTACTGAAGCACAGACGCTTCTCACAATTGCTTTTTATCAAACATACATTATTTCAAGGAATATAAAACTATAACTTCTTTTCCACGTCAAGCTTGCAGATCTGTGCTATTACAAAGGCAACTACCTTGAATGACGTTTGAAGGCCAATTAGTACATCATATAATATTTGTGTTGAGAACAGACACCTTGTAAATCTGGTCTCTCCCCCCCCCCCCCCCCCATGCCTCCACTCCCCACACAGGTTGAGAATAACAAATCTTTTTTGCTTCTGTTTTATTGTCACCATTAGTTTAATTGTTGCATTTAGCTGCATATGACCGTTTTATTATTCCTTCTGAAAGAAGAAAACCTTCGAAGTAAAAGTACTTAATCAAGTAGATGTCTGTGCATGCTTCATCCTAAAATTGCTTTATTTACAGAAATTGTAATCTGCCCAACTACACAAAATCGCCTAGGTATAGCTCATCTACATTCAACATACAACAGGTTGAACAACTCTACAATTATAATCTTCAAGGTGTGAGCCAATGTCACAGAAGCATGTGTTCAGGATTGACATTCATATGGACGGTAGTGCCCATCAATGCTGGTAGTGATAAGAACATGCTGGAGGAAAATGCACCCTCTTGACCTTTATACTAAGGGCCAATAAGAAAACAACCAGCAGTTCTGTTTTTTTTTAGAGAGCTGCCGACAAACAAGAAAATGGCCATAAAAAGTAAAAAGCACCCTAGACAAAACAGTGTTTATGAATCCACTACTGCCATATCAAGAGCACAGAAGTTCTTACGACCCCACATCTGCTAGCGAGCTATTCTGCAGAAAGTAAAACTGCATCATGTGGGGTCTGCAAGAATTACTAGCAAAGACTGTGTTGCCATAGTTGCATGAAGCTTGGAAAAAGATGATCAATATAGCTTGGCAACAGGGGTCATATCTTGCCCCAGTAATAGTACTGCAAAACAAAGCTCAAGAATTGGCAGTTCTTGTCAACTTTTGCTTTCACAGTTAAGTGCTACCAAAACCAGCACACATTAGTGCAGCTGCCTGCATACACTCTGTGTCACGGATGAAGGCCAGATGCTTAGGCACGAACACATGGCAGTGTGTTTTTAAGGCAATAACTTGCCCCCAAGTACTGTCTTCAATGAGCTGCAGTGCAGCACTGCAAAGTGAATGTTACATTATGACCAGTAATTAGAAAATATTTCTGCTGCTTTCTTAAAGTAGGCAGTAACTCACTATCACAGTGCATGCAACATGAGACAAAGGTGTACTAATCTATTATGCGACCCAAGATGAAGCCCCTAAATACCAGCATGGGAATGGCCTTAAGATCCTAGCAGTTGCAAGATACATGCATTAAGGATTACAGGGAACCTTAAACAAGGGAAAAAGAAACGTTGACTTCTCAGACAGATCTCACCGGGGGAACATCTTAATGGTACGAAAGCCCACTCATGCCAGCATTGACAGGCACCAGCAAGAACCTAACTCAAGCTGGTATAGGTGCATGTTTCCTATGGGAAGATGGCAATCCATCCCCCTAGCAGCGTGGCGAGGTTGCTGATGCTGAGAAATCCTCCTCCGCAGGAGTGTCGAGAAATTCTAGGTACTCCATGCCGATGGCAAGAAAGCAGGCTGAAGTGGAGGCAGCAAAGAGTGAGCGCACGAGGTTGGAGTTGGGCAGGAGTGACTTCGTGACAGCCCAAAGAAGCACTGAGCCAAAGTTGAAGAGAACTGCTTGGTAGGCACTGTACATGATGCGGTGGTACGGTGGAGCTCGTGTCATATGTGGACGAAAGTAGACATACAGCCCGGTGCCAAGATGTGAATTGAAGAGAAGACAGTTTGCCACTGTCACGCTCTGGTCAGGGTATAGCCTGCACAAGGAGGGAAGAGGCATTCAGAAAGCACACATGTACATCCACAAACACAACTGTTGAGGAATTTAACCTGGTAAAAGAATAACAAGCCTTTCATGCATCAAATGTGAAATGAAATGGGAGAATTTGAACGAAATACGATATACCAAAACAAAAGGCATTAATACATGGACTGTCAGCTGTTAAGTGCCATAATCACAATATGCAGCAGCCTTGCAGTGTGGTGTTATCATGAAGGCATATGCTATCGTAATGCTGTTCACAGACAGGTACAGGGATAGCTGCACAGATTAAGTGAATATCAGATTATGTATTATTTGGAGTGCACAGATATGTGGGAGACTAGTATTTGTGTATGATATACACTACAGTTTGTTATTTTGTGCTTTGATGAACTCTATTCAAAGGGTCATTTATTGACATTATGCAGCCACTATAGTGTAATGATACCTCATTTGATTATACGAAAGAAGAATTTTTTCGAGGGGCTCGTTTCTTTGTTAGACACAACCAAATGAATCCAACAGACAACTAAGCCAAGGAAAGTATAGTAGACATTATTTGTTGTTTTCAACTGTAGTGTAATAATTATGGCATACATAGAAAGGAATTAGAGTGGACGAAAAAGCATTTTTCCTTCAGTGTGATCCAAACCCACAACCTTCGAATTAAGTGTCCCATGCTCTACCAATTGAGCTACGATAGAAGGCACTTCCCGAACCACTTTGTTGGATATTTCTGTGCACGTAATCCCGGGGAGTGTTCGCCAGCGCCACTCATATCCGAGGCAGCTACGAGTGGCATTGGTGAACTTGGCTTAATTGTCCGTTAGATTCATTTGGTCATTTGATTATAGGCGTACAGGTATGTTGTCCTGTAGTGCCATATACTCAACAATGCATCAATATTTTAAGTGAAGTATCATCACAGAGCCATAAAGCATTGCTGTTTCCTATGCTCACACATGTGGCACTTTCCACTTCTCCAAAAAAAACTGCTTGTGGGTGTGCACGTGACACCAGTGCCAAGAAGTCAGCAGACTGGGCCTGCGGTCTCCAAAGGTTCCAAAACCAATGACCTTTAACACTTATTCAATACCCACCAAAAGAACTCTCAGTGAGTAATGGTGTGGGCTCTCTGACTGTGGTTAATGAACATACATGAAAACGAGTGTAGTTGGGGGTAATTTTAGCATGTGCCCTAAATGGTTTCTCAGCATTACTAAAAAATGGTGGTTCGGCAGCATTTCTCTTCAACATGCTTCTTATATTCTCCCAAGCATTCTCGCATGTATGCTTGAAAACAAACCAAAAAACAATTTTAAAAACAGGTAATGTAAACAGGTAACATTTACGGCATGCAAGTGGCTTTATAGTGTTGGCAACAGACGCTCCGCGTTCAGTATGTCCAATATCCAATTCCTTACGCACTAGTTATATCACAAGAGCACCGCTCAGTAAGTTTTGTGGATTCAATATATAGAACAATTCACTTCATCCAGGTTTGTTATCTTTAGTTTGAAACATACTAGTAACAATACCATCAGGGAGTACTGGAGTAAACAAAGTTTCTCACTGAGATTATGTAAAAGATACTTGGGAAAGAAGACACAAGCTCATGAGAAAGTTCTAGCTGGAGTGAGGAGAATGGCATTCCTTCAATAAAAAGGTTGTCACACGCGCTAGAAGGGCAATTTTAAATGATTAATGTAAAAATTTTGAAGCTCGAGATGATATTGTATGTATGTTAACATGGCACAAAGTATTATCAGCGTCAAATGAAACCCGAACATTGGCAAGCCTTCGCAACGGTATAGTGCACGCCGTCCAGTTATCACCATGGATAGGCGCGCATATGCGCAGTGCGGTCAAATCGTATGCGTGCGCCTGTCAATGGTGATGACAGGTCGGCGCGCACTATACCATACGAAGGCTTGCCGGTGTTCGGGTTTCATTTGACGCGGATAATACGCACTTTCAATGGCAGGCTGCAATAAGATGACCCTCAAAGTAATATATGCCAACTTTTCCTAACTATCACATACTGACAATTAATGACCCTTTGTAGCACTTTGTGCTGGCAATGTATTTCAATACTAAGCACCTGCATGCCACACTGCATACAGGTGCAGTAAAGATGGCCAATGAGCCTTGAGCAAAACATATCCCAGGCTCAAATCTGAAAGATGGGCAAGTTCGCAGTGTAGCTGCCATAACAACCTTTGCACTTTTTAGAACATTTAAGAAATCATTGGCGTGAAATAAAACTGCTGCCTGAAGTAGTAATTTTGATTAATTCATTCATCAGCGCTAAGAACCACAAGTAGAAAAGCACGCTAATTCAAGACAATAATGTATACATATCAAGAGTGGCTGAAGTGTGGCTTGCAAACATTCATGTAATGCAGGGGCGTAGCCAAGGGGGGGGTTGGGGGGGTTCAAACCCCCCCCGAAATTTTTCAGTTTTGCTTGCGTATATAGGCACGCACACATACAAACGCACGCACGAACATACATAAAGTATGGTTGAACCCCCCCCCCCGAAAAAAATTTCTGGCTACGCCCCTGATGTAATGCTTGCAGCTGGATGCCCAATGTAGGAGTGTCTTCCTCTGTAATTTTGCTGTCAGCTATTACTAACTTGTGATAAATCACTGTGGTGACTTAGCAGGCTGTGTTATTGCACTGCTAAGTTCGAGGCCGCAGGTTTGCTTGCTGGCCATGGCGGCTGCATTTCGACGTTGACGAAATGCAATAACACCCGTGTGCTTAGATTTAGGCGCACATTAAAGAACCCCATGTAGTCAAACTAATCTGCAGTCTCACTACTGCGTGTTTCATAATCATATCTTGGTATCGGGCTGTAAAACGCCTACAATTAACTCATAATGTGCTTGGATATCAACCATTCCTGGAAGCTATTGACCAGCTGTCCCTTAGCGAAAGGAAAAGAGGGTCAATAAGGGCTTAAGGTACTGACAATCAACAGTTTACACATTCAGTGTGCCTCTCATTACGTACTAACATCTGGCACACATGGCATAGTATAGGAATAAATAATAACTTTTTGGATTTTTATGTGCCAAAAGCATGATATGATTATGAGGCAGAGCATGGTGTAGGACTTCAAATTAATTTTGACCACCTAAGACTCTTTAAAATGTCTGTACATCAAGTACATGGGCATTCTTGCATTTTGCCCCCATTGAAATGCAGCCGCCAAGGCCAGGAATCGAACTCATATTCACGAGTTGCACAGTGCAACACGTTGCCTTCTAAGCTACCATTGCGGGTCATATGCAATGAAGTATACAGAGCTCATGCCATGCGCTTTTACAGCAGTGTCCACGATCAATGTGGCTCTTATTACACACCAACATCTCAAGATATATCTAATGAAGTACGCAGAGCTCATGCTGTGTACTTGCTTTTACAGACTTGTCACATACCCATAAGAGCTGGACAGGAACCTGCATGGAACCTCTGTCTGGTGCCCCATGCATTTTAAACCTTTAGCATTTGTCCAGTGCTCCAGACTTGCAAATTCCTAGTTCTTGCAAGTCTGCTGTTGCCACATTTATTTATTTATTTATTTATTTATTTATTTATTTATTTATTTATTTATTTATTTATTTAATGTATTCATGCGTGAATTTTACCTACCTTACACTTTGTTATTTATTTGCGCACTCGGGTACTGTAACAGCCTTAAATTCAGTTGGAGGTTATGACAGCTCTAGGACATTACTCCTGCAGCAATCTGTCAATACGTATTACTAGGGTAACAAACATGACGATGCAAATTCAGTTGGGAGCAACACCGAAGAAAGCATTCAGCCGAAAAGAGGCAATGTAGCAAATGTTAAATAGTCCTCTTTGTATATGTAGCTACAGACAAAGCACAGACTACGCCGCGTCTTCGCTTGCAGCATTATAGATTGCCACAGCAATACTTGAACTGACGTGTTCACTACGGGCAAAACTTCATACTCGTGAAAATTTCACCGACAACATGGAAAAGTAAAAGGTGTCTGTTTGTCCTGCTTATGATAGCGTGAAAAAATAACAATTACGTGCATCGCCTGATGTCACCGTCCTTTCGCTTCATTCAGGTATGACCGCTAAACAGCGTCCTAGGTCACTAGCAGAAATCGACAAGAACCCTCATTTTCAGCCGCAGTACACTTTGCTATCGGATAACAATTGTGCAAATGAGGTTTGTATTGGCAGAGTACAGAGAGCACACTTGGAACTTACCTAGATAACAGCTCCGGTATGAAAACGGTGACCGAAAACGTGCAGTAGCTGACTGCTCCGGCGATTGGCAGGTACACTTTGTAGATGTTGTCTGCCGTGAACGGGGGAAGCCGCGCTATCCATTGTCTAAAGGTTGGCGTGCCTTCATCAGGTGTCGACATCCTGATCCAATTTCACGGGAGTTTATTAAAGGGCAAAGCGAAACTCGCAGCAATATGATGTCGGCAGGAACCGCAGTCGTCCCCCGGCGGTGGCGGCACGCCTGTGTACCTCACTTCCGGAATAGACGGGAAATGGAGCTAGTTCTTGTAGTGAAGTGGTCACTGCTGCCATCTGCCATCGGGTTTGGATGGTTTGTGCGTCACCATTCGCAAACGCACGTGCATGCGCATGTGTTTGCCGAATTGTCATTACAGTGTAGTCATGGTAAAACCCTTGATAAAATTGGCTCAAACACATGGCATCATTGAAGAGGAAAAAACGTACTGCAGTAAGCCTACAATCTTTGAACACTTTCTTCAAGCAATACCAAGCAATACCCACGCACCACCTCCACACACTTGGGCCTCCCCAGAGGTACATACATAAGAGGTGCTAGGATTCAGTGCGCAAGGAAGCAAACTGGCGAGCAGCAGAAATGAGAAAGGAGCGTTCACAAGCTGGCTTATCAAAAATAACTGCGTGAATGCCACGTCTTGTGTCTTGTGAGCTGAGAAACGAACGAAACGAAAGACAGGGGTTGAATGGAAAAATAGTTTATTCTGCTTGTGGTCGAGGCAGCTTGGTTGGAAAATGTATGTTCTCGCGCATGCGCAGTTATATTTTTGCAAAGTGTCAATTCGCACTTCCAGACACGCCATGATATATACATATATAATGCGCACTGACGTCACCGTGGCCGCCATCTTCGGGTATCAGCTGGTTGAGACGTTGCGTGCATAGAGTTTCCTGGTTGCGTGAACTCTTACTCGAAGGCGCGGAGCAAGAAACTGTGACATCAGATTAGTGTCGAAGCCCCCTCGCGTGCCTTTGTGTTCACCCTTGGCGCGGCTGGCCAACATATGAAAGCTGGGGGGAGCACAAAAGAACACAGAGACGGAACGACTGTGTGTCCTCCCCTGCACTGACACTCTCTAATGAGATAAAAGTCACGGTGGCCGCTGAGGTACCCAGCGCAGAGAACCTGTCTGTGACGTCACGGGAACACCATGTATAGGGTAACAAACCTGCAGGTCTAATACTGGTGTCACATGGACGCAAATTGACTGCGATCAGGCCCGGCCTCTCCGGTATAGATTTCTTGATCGCGATCGTCTTGAACCGGATGGGGCCGGATCGCGATTAAAAGGGACCGTTTGGCAGCATCTGATCCGGATCAAGCAGTGATTCCACTCCTGCGCCAACTGCAACAAAGTGCGCCAAATGGCATTTACTGCGCCATCCTGATAATATCGACGAAAATTGCGCCAAACTGCGCCAAAGTCTCGGGTTTGGGGGCGTCTATCACCAGCAATCGGACCGCCGGCGCGTCAGAACATGGGCAGCTTGATCTTGGGGCTGCCAAAGTCGCAACCATTGACCGAGAACTATTCCGCTGAATAAATAGCGCTCGCGCGTGCGTCCCGAGTAAGCCACGATGCCATGCATAGTGCCGACGCAGCTTCTGTTCTGCAAGTCGGCTCGACAGCAAAACGCGCTCTCCGCAGAGGCTCGTGACGTCTAGGCCTATCGGTAGCGAGAAAGTGCGACGGCGATTCATCGGTGGACGTCGTCTGTTCCAGAAACTCTGCTGATAGCTCGTTTCAAGCGTCGCACGGCACGCAAGGAAAGCAATGTTCAGTAATAACTACATGCGTGTCGCTAAAATGTCTGTCACTTCTGTTTCTGCACATCGCGGAATGAAATCTGGGATATCAATATCGAATTTTCCTTTGCTTCGCGTTTATGGAAGAGCACGCGAACGGTGGGGACGCTTTGACACTTTTCCTCAGATATACTTTATCCATGGATCTTCATCCAGAAGTGCTTTTTCGTAATTCCTTCCACCGGCACATCCGAGTTCGTAATCACTCTGCGGTAAATACCCCCTAAAAGGCCCTGCCCTTTCGAGCTCACGTGCTAGGGTTCCAATTCGAATTTTTGCTTGCTTTTTTAACAATGTAATCTCATTATAGCGGGCCCGTCGCTGACGGCCCACAGTGAAGCGGCTACGCCATGTTACACGTCCGCCACTCGCTTTCGGGGGTCAATAGCTAACGGTTAAAAAAAACTGAGTTTCGCTTAAGAGCGAAGCAATGAATGCGATACCAGAAAAATGTATTGTGAAACGAAGTAAGGCTAGCAGCTAACTCTTTTGGATCCGATCTCGCGTAATTCAACAAAACGCTGGTTTAAGGGAATATGGCCACTCCAGAACCGAAGTGTTTTTGTGCTCTGAGTTTTCTAAACGCGAAGTAAGCGTTGAGAGCGCAGCAAGTTTACGAACCGTCTCCTGATGCCTCGAGATAGCGCCAGCGACTGCGCCCTTCGAACGATGCGGTCCCCTCCGCTCCCCTGGCGCCCCGTGCTCCTTACGAAAGACGGGCGGGGCGTTTCCTCTCTCTTTGTTGAGCAATCGACGGCAGGCCCGCACGCGGGAAGATGTTATCTCATGCGCACTCCGTGCGACGGAGACAGACGGCCGGCTAGTTTTATATCCGCTTCTGCCGCGTTCGTCGTCAGCGCTCGCGAGCTTTTACCCGCGGCTAGAATGCGCGTTGTGATGTTATTAATTTGGACTTTATACGGAAAATTACGGCAACGGCAACGGCAAAATTCCGCCGAAAGTGTCCATATAATTGCTATCACAATAAAAATTAAAAAAAACAATTGAGGAGCCATTTCACTCTCTGAAGTGGATGATAAGCGAAGCTGTTTCGGGCATGGCACAGAGGTGACATGGTGGAGGCCAGGTTGTTAACGGCCAAGCTGTTAACTTTCAATACGCAATATTAATGCGAAAGCCTTAGATGCTTTATCAAACACGAAAATTGACTATCGGCGGCGTCAATCGATTGATGCAAAAAATAACCATGTGATGGCGTTATCATCACGTCATAGATCGTCAAAACTTGTGACTTCATCATGGCGTCATATATCGTGATGTCACGTGATGACGTCATCGCAGGACATCGTCGCTTTACACTGCTTCCGTGATCGGTGCGCCGATCATGGAGCTAGCGCAAAACCAGGTGAGGTGCACAAAGCTTGCAGGGAGGGAGGGGGAGGATCTGCCTGTCGATCAAGGAAGAAAAAGAACCTGGCTTTCGCCTTGGAGTTTTCTTAGGAGAATGCATTAGGGACAGTGTGGCTCTTTGGTATTGAGGCACTGCTGTACATCACGGCGTTTGTCTACCACGTCTGATGATAACCACATAGGTGTATTTAGTGTTATTTCATAAAATGCAGTTTTATTGATCCGGATTTCTGTTTATTTGTTAGTGTCGAAAGTAATCGCCGAAGAGGTTAATCCAGAACACTCAACTGCATGAGCCCTTATTTTTTCATTAGCGAGTGAAGTATGGAGTTCTCCTGAGATGATTTTTTCCATGAGATTTGCAATGAATCGAAATATTTCTAGCCTTCATAAGAGCCCTGTAATAATATTCAGGGGCTTGAATGTTAATGCAATATGCTTCTATAGTGCACTCCAGGATGTAAGATTTGCTGCTCCAAAGTGCTCCCAGATGCAAAATTATCTGCTCCAAAGTGCTCCAAGATGAAAATTTTTGCTGCTCCAAAGTGCTCCCAAACGGAAATTTCGCTGCTCCAAAAATTGCTCCAAATCAGAAGTCCTCGGTAGCATCACTGGGATCAAGTCTATCCGATCGGTCCTGATCGCGATCAAAAGTGCCCGTGTGTACCGATATAACCTGCATGCGTGGTTAGCCTCCCTGACCAAGTCTCTGCATTTCCTTTCCCTTCTCTCTCTCTCTCTCTCTCTGATAAAGTCCTGTTTGTTATGTGACTGTCTTCACGACTATTGTCATGTGGACGCACCCCCTCCGATCCCCCATTTTACGCTTCTCTCCCATCACAGACGAGACGTCTTTGTCATAAGGGTCGTCCCACGTAACCTGAGCCAAGACTTTAACAATGAAAGGAGCGTTGGAAGCGATTTGAATATATATATATATATATATATATATATATATATATATATATATATATATATATATATATATATATATATATAGCACTCAGGAATCGCTTAGCGAAACAGTAGCAATGGTTAATGTTAAAGTCCATAACTTGGCTGACAAGTTCAACGTTCTGGACGCTAAGGTCAATGCGTTGTATACGTTAACTTCTGTACACTGGACGCCAGGGGCCTAGCCAGAAATTTTTTTCGGGGGGGGGGGGGGGGTTCAACCATACGTTATGTATGTTCGTGCGTGCGTTTGTGTGTCTGCGTGTATATATACGCAAGCAAAATTGAAAAATTTCGGGGGGGGGGGGGCTGAACCCCCCCCCCTTAACTACGCCCCTGCTGGACGCTAAGGTCAACGCGCTCGAAACCAGTGCAAACCTTTCGAGTCTAGCCATGGAGGGTCAGCCTAAAGAGTTCAGGATTTGGCAGTGGAACTGCTGGGGGTTGCACCGCAAGAGGGCGGTCCTTCAGCAGTTCATTCGTTGTCACTCTGAGAAGCCACACGTCATTTTGCTTCAGGAGACGCTTTCGGATTCGTTTGTTCTACCGTGTTACAAATCGCACGCTGTTTATGGAGACGGACGGAGAGGCATTTGCACGCTCGTCTCTAAGGGATGCACCTTCGTCACGCATGATCTCTCTATGGACACCAGTAAAGTAGAACACTCGCTCCTCGAAATTATTCCGGGGGGTCAGTTAAAGTGTAGCGTTTTCATCCTTCACATTTATAGTTCGCCAAGGGACTCGATACAGAGGTTCGCGACGCTCTTGAGTATAGGGCTGCCGGCAGGGCCGATGTCTCCCCACCTGTGGTCGCTGGTGACTTCAACGCTCCTCATCAGGCGTGGGGTTATCTGCGGTCCTCCCGTAATGGCGACGACTTGTGGCAAGTAACGGCGAACCTGGACCTCACCCTCGCCACGGACCCAGCCTTCCCAACCAGGATGGGTAACCCTTGCGCGAGGGACACCACGCCGGATCTAGCCTTTGTTAAAAATGTTGAATCTGCTGCTTGGCACAACTTGCACGTTGATCTGGGTAGCGATCATAATATCCTAGCTACTCACATCATCGCAAAAAGGGTAAACTCCTAAAAGAATTTGCTGTCACGGATTGGGATCACTTCCGGAATATTAGAAAAGAGCGGGCACAAGCTCAAGACTCACCCCCTAGCCTGGAACAATGGGCCGCACAGCTCAACGTAGACGTGAATGAGGCGACAAAAAAGGTCCACACGGATTTGAAAACTGACAGGATGGACAGCCGCCTCGCCACCTCCTAGAGGACAAGAAATCGTTACTCAGTAGGTGGAAGGCGCAGAGGCTTAAAGGGACCAACAACTGATTTTTCTCGACCCAGCTTTTTACGGCGCGACAGGAAGTTTACCCTTCGTAGCCTTTGTAGCTGCAGTGGTTTATCCTAAAAGCACGTAATTATTTTATAAGCAGTATTTTTCGATCTGAAAGTATCCAAACACGCATGAAGGCTTGCTCTAGCAACGCTGAGAATTGATAGCAATGCCGCTAGCCCTTGATAAAGCTGTCGTTGTTCTACTTTCGCAGGAATTACTGTAGCTATGCTTAACCACCTTTATTTTGAGCTTTCCAGCCATTTTTGAAAATAGCAAGCTGTTACAATGAGATGATGTGGCTTTATACACCTTCTCGGTGTTTGTACAGCGTTGTGCGCGCCTGCGACCAAGGTTGCCGGCGCCTGTGTCATGGATGGCTTTTCGCAGCATGGGATCATTACGCCAAGCGAAGGCAGCGCCACTTTGTTGCATACAACTAACGCAGGCCTATATGTGCATTTTTATGGAGTAATATCTTTTAATATAAAGAAATGAACAATATTTCAGCACTAACAGAAAAGTCATCGAACGCATACACCAATCAATGGTCACGTGACCGGCTTCATCGGACCGTGTATGATTTTGCCGCCAGAGGCGCCAAAGGTCATTTTTCGCGACTTTCAATGAAGAAATAAAAATATAAATTCGCCTCTCACGAGATAAACAGGGTTGGTTTGAGTCAATGCGACGGACAATCTTTCCATCAGCGCAGTCATCTTATTTCATGTTCTGGGCAGTTGTCGGTCCCTTTAATCGTCAGCTCCGCAAGAAGATTGCAGAAATTAACCGTTCCATCGAGAACCACTGCGAGACCCTCGCCAGGCAGCAGTGGGATGAGGTGCGCAATTCTGTCGATGGCCAAATGCGAATAGGTGGCAAGTGGAATTTGCTTAAACACCTTTTGAACGAGTCGAATTCCAAGAGTAATCAACGGCAAGCCATTGCTAATATTCTCCATGCGGCCAGACAGTCTGAATCTGAAGACGCCATACTGGACGGGTTGGCTCGCAGATACCTACCTCTTGGCTCCTCGAGCTATTCTGACTATCCGTCCTACACAGGGCTCCCTTGCGCTGAGCTCGGTGAGCCCTTTAACGCCAGTGAGGTCTGGGAGGTTCTTCAAAACCTTAATTGAAGATCGGCTCCGGGGCCGGATAGCATCTCTAACAGAGCACTCAGGAATCTGGAAGACGAATCCATCAAGTTCCTTACTGATGAAATCAATCGGATATGGGAGCAGGGTTCTATTCCAGACTCCTTGAAAATGGCCTCGGTCGTCTTAATCCGCAAACCGGGGCGCCCTCCGGGTCTAGCCAATCTTAGGCCCATATCCCTCACGTCCTGCGTCGGCAAGGTGGCGGAACACGTCATTCACAACCGCATCTCTAAGTACATCGAGAAGAAGGGTCTTTTCCCTACAACATGGTTGGGTTTCGTCGTCCGTCGTTGTCGACGCATGACACGATGAAGCTAATCAAACATCAGATCATAGACGTGAACACGAGGGATGTTAGAGGCATCCTAGGTCTTGATTTGGAAAAGGCATTTGATAACACCTCTCACGCGCACATCCTAAACTCCATTTCAGAGCTTGGGCTGGGAGAAACTTTTCACAGATACGTCAGCTCCTTTCTGGAATCCAGGAAGGCAACGCTCAATATCGGGGACAAGTCCGCTCCCTTCACACTGGGCCCCAAAGGCACGCCGCAAGGAGCGGGGATATCCCCGCTTCTCTTTAACATTGCCATGTGCAAGTTGTCCAAACTGCTATGTCAAGTCAAGGACATCAGCCACACGCTTTACGCTGATGACATTACCATCTGGTGTCCCGGAAGCAGCGAAGGAGAGGTTGAGACTGCCCTCCAGGAAGCAATCGATCTGACGGAGCTCTTTCTCGCCGGCACAGGGCTGAGATGCTCTTCGAATAAATCGGAACGGCTTTTATACAGGCCCAACAGAAAGGAAGCCAAGCCGAAGGATTGGAAGCCTTTGAGATGGACATAGTACTTGACACTGACAACGGCGCCCCCATTCCAAGGGTGGATGCTATTAGAGTGCTGGGCATGGTAATTGAGTCCAACGGGTGCAACGGGCGGACCATTGCCAAGATTTCCACCAAGACCGAGAACATGATCAGGTTGATTAATAGGGTTTCGAACAGAAGGGGGGGGGGGGCTCAGAGAGGACAATCTCCTGAGGCTCTTTCACGCATTCCTGATGAGACGTTGCTGCCATGCACGCATGGTACGGATTCGAAAAGAAGAAGCTGGAAACGTTGATCAGGAAGAGCATAAAGAGGGTGCTGGGCATCCCCGAGCGGACCAGCACTGAACGGCTCATACAGCTGGGTGTCCACAACACCCTAGAGGAGATCATTGAAGCCCAAGAAACTGCACAGCTGGTGCGTTTGTCGTCTACGCCGGCTGGTAGGCAGATTCTGTCCGTCCTAGGTCTCAGTCCTGCGCTCGTAGAGGAGCGCCGTCTTCAGCTTCCGGATGAACAGCGTACTGCTATTCATGTCTCTCCCTTCCTACGGAACGTCCATCCACAGCACAACGTAGGCAGGCGCAGGGCTAGGGCAATCACGCTTCTTAAGAGCATCAGGAACGATTCTAGTTCAGTGTGTTTTGTCGACGCCGCTCAGTATACGGTCACTCGGATTTTCTGTTATCTCCGTCATCGCTTAGGGACTCTACTGCCTCGAGAGTCGAGCAGGTGGCTATAGTTCTTGCCCTTTTGGACGACAGTAGGTCGCAAATCTTCACCGACTCCAAGTCGGCGTTCAGGGCTCTTGCCTCTGGTTCACTCTCTGCCGAAGCATTCAAAATACTTGAAAATAGGACACTTTCTCCACATACCATTACCTGGTTTCCTGCACATCTCGAACCCCGACTGGACTCCCTCGCAAACCTCAACGACACTGCTCCTCCCGGGCGCGCGCACTAACCCTCCGCACTGGGGTTAGTGCCCGCAGGTTGGCTGTGGTGTGTTTAGGGACGCTTTACTTACTTTCAAAGAAGTCACTAAACACCACCAGTTGAGTAGGTGGTCTTTTCCTCCTCCGCACAGCAAGTTGTCTAAACCTCCGGCCATCACGTTTAGAATGCTACAGACTAGGTCTTATGACTTTTATCCTAGTCTATCTTTCCTCAGCATCGTCTCTTCGGAGGCTTTAGAGTCTACCTGCCCTGACTGCGGGGAGGTCGGTAACTTTGAACATATGCTCCGGCGGTGTCCCTCGTTACGGGGCCTAAGTCGGCTCACAGAACAGGATTGGGGCTATGCCTTACGAAGGTATGAGTTCTTACCACAACTACGGGCTGTCCAGAAAGCTCATGATGCGGCGGTGAGGCTAGGCCTCCCCGTCCCCACGTGGGAGCGGCTCGCGGCGTTGCTCTAAGAGTACCCATGTAACACAAAACCTCTAAAAGACGTCTCGAAACGGCTACGGACGGCTATAAACGTCTTGGTTTACGAGAAGATCAAGAATAGACATTTTTGCAAAATAAAGCACTTGCCTCTCAATTATGCCTGCGTACTGTTTATTACCATTTTCAACAGCTACGACATAGCCAGAGTGTATTCTGCCAAAGAAGTCCACAACGTCTACTTTGAGACATTTTTAGACATTCTGCCCATGAAACACAAAACCTCTATAAAACGTCTTTAAAATTTAACGTTTAAAACCTCTATAAACCTCTATAAAACGTTTTATAGAGGTTTCGTGTTTCGTGGGTGGGGGAAGTGCGCGCGCAACGACTATCTAAATGATTCTTCAAATGTTTTGTCCACGAGCGCAAAGACGCCAAAACGGCATGTCTAAAGAGCGGTGACTGTCACTTTAGTGAAAGAAGAGACGCAGAAAACAAAGCCCTCAAAATAATTGGTTTCGCTCCGCAACGCGGGTTTCTATCAGCAGTTTGGTAAGTATATTCTTTTCAAGCCAAGGCGGCTAAGGCCGCGCAACGCTCGCGCAACAGCGAACGACAACAGAAGCAAACGCAGGCAAGCTAAGCAAGCATGCTACTGATGCTACGCAGTCGGAGGCTTGAAGCGGGTGTTGTCGAAGCGCGCATGTTTACCCCTGCATTCAAGAACATCTTATCACTCGGCGCTACACCTTGACTCAATGTCGATGGCAGATACACCTATTGGCAGGATGCTCACTAAATATTGAGCAATAGGCGGGATCATTTTGTAAGAACTGTTGTGTCTTTTCTGTTGAATGGTGACGCTGTGCTCAGCTCAGTCAAGTGAAGGGTGAGGCTTGTTTCAGAATACTTGTTCCTTCCTCCCCCTTTCCTCTCTTCCTCCACTAGTTCGCGCCAGCCGCCAGTTGGCGGCGGCTCGATCGGCAGCAGAGCTAGGCGACGGCAGGCGGTCATTTGGTCATTTGCGTTTTGTGTAGCGTTGTCAGCTTTTGTTTGTGAACGGATGAACGGATTACGGGCTGTTTGGCATCAAGCAACGGTGATCATACTGTCTGTCGCATATTTTCCATCAGTGTTTGGTGAAACAAGCTTTACTGTGCTTTTTTGCGACGGTATGTTCATCGGTACGTTCGTTTCAAGAAGCGATTGTTCTGCTCACCACCTTCGTTGCAGCCAGACAAACAGCTAATAACTTGTGCACGTTCGGATAGAGTGCTTTTTTCGGTAAGTGCACCTGACTTTTCGTCCTTTTTACTGAAAGGTTTTAGAATTGTGATTAAAATGTGAACAGTTCTTTGCTAGGTTGAACCGCGTGGTCGAATGCGAAACTATAGTATACGCGCCGGTGCGAATCGTAAGCCAGACTGACTCGCCCTATTTTGAGTAATTATGTTTTGCGCGTTACAGCTCGTGGCTCCACGCACGCACGCTAGTGACAGGCCGACATAGTTTAAGCAAGCATGCTTACAACTACGCCGGCCTGTCGCTGACAAAGTGCAAAGCTTCTACCGTAGGCGCCTCGCCTGTAGGTGCGGTTATGATTGATTGTCGTTTCTTAATACATGACAGCATTTTATCATATCTGTAATTGGAAATATTTCTTTAGAGTGACTTGATGATCTGTTATTTGTTGTAAATCCTGCGTAGCTTACTTGCTTTCTCTGTATCAGTGATTCCCCTCCTGCGCCAACTGCGCCAATGTGCGCCAAATTGTATTTACTGCGCCATCCTGATAATATCGACGAAATTTGCGCCAAACTGCGCCAAAGTCTCCGGTTTGGGGGCGTCTATCACCGGCAATCGCACCGCCGGCGCGTCAGAACATGTGCAGCTCGATCTTGGGGCTGCCAATAAAGTCGCAATCATGGACCAAGAATTATTCCGCTGAATAAATAGCGCTCGCGCGTGCGTTCCGAGTAAGCCACGATGCCATGCACGGTGCCGACGCAGCTTCTGTTCTGCAAGTCGGCTCGACAGCAAAACGCGCTCTCCGCAGAGGCTCGTGACGTCTAGGCCTATCGGTAGCGAGAAAGTCCGACGGTGATTCATCGGCGGACGTCGTCTGTTCCAGAAACGCTGCTGATAGCTCGTTTCAAGCGTCGCACGGCACGTAAGGAAAGCAATGTTCAGTAATAACTACATGAGTGCCGCTAAAATGTCTGTCACTTCTGTTTCCGGACATCGCGGAATGAAATCTGGGATCGCTCGCAGTAGATATATGGGACAATATCGAATTTTCCTTGCTTAGCGTTTATGGAAGAGCACGCGAACGGTGGAAACGCGTTGACGCTTTTCCTCAGATGTACTTTATCCACGGATCTTCATCCAGAACAGCTTTTTCGTAATTCCTTCCGCCAGCGCGTCCGAGTTTGTAATCACTCTGCGGTAAATACCCCCTAAAAGGCCCTGCCCTTTCGAGCTCACGTGCCAGGGTTCCAATTCGAATTTTTTGCTTGCTTTTTTAAAAATGTCATCTCATTAGTAAAATCATATCTCCTGGTCGCAGGAGCCGCAAATGCGCAGCTGTCAGTAGCGGGCCCGTCGCTGACGGCCCACAGTGAAGCGGCTACGCCATGTTACACGTCCGCCACTCGCTTTCGGGGGTCAATAGCTAACGGTTAAAAAAAACTCAGTTTCGCTTAAGAGCGAAGCAATGAATGCGATACCAGAAAAAATGTATTGTGAAACGAAGTAAGACTAGCAGCTAACTCTTTTGGATCCGATCTCGCGTAACTCAACAAAACGCTGGCTTAAGGGAATATGGCCCCTACAGGAACCGAAGCGTTTTCTTGCTCTGAGTTCTCTAAACGCGAAGTAAGCGTTGAGAGCACAGCAAGTTTACGAGCCGTCTCCTGATGCCTCGAGATAGCGCGCGCGCAAGCGACTGCGCCCTTCGAACGATGCGGTCCCCTTCCGCTCCCCTGGCGTCCCTTCATGCCCCTTACGAAAGACGGGCGGGGCGTTTCCTCCCTGTTTGATGAGCAATCGACGGCAGGCCCGCACGCGGGAAGATGTTATCTCATGCGCTGTCCGTGCGGCGGAGACAGACGGCCGGCTAGTTTAATCTCCGCTTCAGCCGCGTTCGTCGCCAGCGCTCGCGAGCGTTTACCCGCGGCTAGAATGCGCGTGATGTTATTAATTTGGACTTTATACGGAAAATCACGGCAACGGCGACGGCAAAAATCCGCCGAGAGAGTCCATATAATTGCTATCGCGAGGGTCAATGTACGGGGCAGATTTTGCGCCCCCCCCCCCTCTTAGCTGATCGGGGGGGGCGCCCCCCCCCCCAGTCCCCCCTGTGCGCACGCCTATGCTCCTGAGATGATTTTTTCCATGAGATTTGCAATGAATCGAAATATTTCTAGCCTTCATAAGAGCCCCATAATAATACTCAGGTGCAGGGTTGCCACTGTCTTTTGAGTAAATGTCGCCAAACGACGAGCAGAAAGTCGCCAAAAGTCGCCATTTTTTTACAAATTTCGCCAAAAAAGTCGCCATTCTAGATATGTGCGGCATATCGTAGTAATAAGAACTTCCACTGATGTATAGCCCCGTAGAATACAATGCCATTGAAAGCCCTTAAAGTATATTGACATTTCTCAATGCCAGGCGCATCGCCCCTTCACCATGGGAGTGCTTGGTGCACCTGGTTCTCCGACTCGCCTCAAGGTGAGCGCGGAGGCGCAAGTATGAAAGGATAAAACGCTCATGATATCCTTCCATCCCTGTCCGCTCGTTTCAAAGGTAAAAGTGTGGTAAAACTTAGGCGAAAGCCGCGAAGGCGTTGTTTGTAGACAGCTTTACATTCCCTCATATGAAAAAAAGGATTAACAGGTTTATTGAAAGTAGTAAGACAGAATTCTTACAGGTATCGTTCATTAGTGAGTCTTATGCCTTTCAGTGTGAACTAATATGATACCGGACGCCACTGTCCCTTTTATATATAATCACTTATATCTACCCGTGTCAATCCAGTGCGTTATAATTGAACAGGTAGACATTGTAAAATGTTATATAGCAATTGTTTTCATTGCACACGCTCACCGAGAACAGTAGAAAATGCCTGAATAAATATTTTTTTATTGCACGAACACCCGCGTATCCGCCCATCTTCGCTATACGAGCTCGATTAGGGGATACTGCAGCGGTGATTAGGTCGCCAAGCTATTCAGAATAGTTGGAGCTTTGGCGGAACAAATGGCCGGAACACACGACCAACCCGTCATCTAGCCCCTTCAGAAGCGAAACTTTAGCGAAGCTCTCAAGCATCTAGATGAATCTAGATGAATTGAGTTAGAAGCATCTAGATGAATTGAGATACACACGAGTTACAGGACGGACATACGGAACGTCGCGCAATGTGCACCTCAAAACCCAGAAAAATACAGAGAATAGTGCCGCTCATTCGTTTTGAAGGCACTGAGCTTAGGATGCATAACTCAGTGGAAACCTAAGCTTAAAATCGCCAAAAATTCGCCATGTCGCCATTCATAATTTTAGGTCGCCACGGGCCTCTCAAATTCGCCAATTTGGCGAAAAGTAGCCACCATTGGCAACCCTGCTCAGGTGCTTGAATGTTAATGCAATATGCTTCTGTATTGCACTCCAGGATGTAAAATTCGCTGCTCCAAAGTGCTCCCAGATGCAAAATTATCTGCTCCAAAGTGCTCCAAGATGAAAATATTGCTGCTCCAAAGTGCTCCAAAACGGAAATCTTGCTGCTCCAAAAATTGCTCCAAATCAGAAGTCCTCGGTAGCATCACTGTCTGTATGCAGCTTTTCTTCACTGATGTTTGTGCAAGATATTGGGCCTGAGACCACGCCAGCTAATGCGGAAGCCAGTGCAGTTTCTTTGACGAGACTTGGAGTGCATTCATGCAGAATTTTTATTTATTTATTTATTTATTTATTTATTAATAAATACTGTCAACCCCAGAGGGATTATAACAGGTGAACAGTCAAAGACAGTGATTTAGTACAGTCAATAAAAAAAATAAAAATAAAAATAATAATAAATAAAAAAAAACATACAAGAACATTTTTAGGGGCGAAGCTCCTTAAGGCGGCACCCGTTCGTCCCTCGTAGTCGTAGTAGTAGTCGTAGTGCGTAACCATTCTTACGCTTTGACCTCCAAGGTGGTGCCGGTGGGAGATTTTTCCTGTGCGTTGTTGAACAATAAAAAATTCGCAGCGTGCGCGTTAACTGAAAGCCGAATTCTTCTGTCTCTCACTCCCCATTAGCAGCCATTGGCATGTTCCAGTAGGAAACGTTAGTAGAAGTAGAAGTGTAAGTGTTAGCTAAAAGCCGACTTCTTCTGTCTCTCATTCCCATTAGCAGCCATTGTTTACCTTCAAGGTAGTGCCTGGTGAGATTTCTCCTGTGCGTCATTAAACAATAAAAATTTTGTTGAAAACGCCGTTGATTGATGAAATAAACCAACGAAAGACGCCAGATGTTTTGTAAAAGCAAAACGAAAGAACGCCAGATGTTTCTAAAGCAAAATGAAAAGACGCCAGCTGCTTAACGAAAGACGCCAGATGTTTTCTAAAGCAATGGTTTTCTAAACAATGAAAATTCACAGCGTACATGTAAAATTAAAGTGAGCTGCAAGTCGTCATAACTCATCGAACCTTTAGTATAAACGCGCCCGATCTCACGTCGGTGATGATGTACTGGGCAGAATTCACGGAAGATTCACGTTTTACCGATGAACCTCCGCAGCTTCGCCCACTCATCATCATTCACTCCGTGGATATGCTGTGATTTTTTTCAAAGCACAAACACATTGGCACCTTACTTAAACAAGAACAAAAAAGTTCACGTAACACGATATTAGGTTTGCGAGGCTATCAAGTCGCCTTCTACTAGTTTTGAGAAAGTGGCTAAGGATGTGCTACTGGTAATGGAGGGGGACAGGCTATTCCATTCTCTGATCGCAAGCGGGAAGAACGAGAATTTGAAAGCATCTGTGTGATATTTGTAAGGGGCAAGGGTGTGAGAGTATTTGTGGCGGGTAGTTCTAGCTGCGGATAGCTTGATGTAGCGGGACTTGTCTATGTTTGGCTGACTGTGTAACAGTTGGTACATTAGCTTTAAGCGTGCCAATGTCGCCCGGTTTTTTATGGTTAGTAGTCCAGCCTTCTTAAGCAATTCTGTAGGCGAATCTGTTCGATTAAATTTGTTAAAAATAACCCTAAGCGCTTTTCGTTGGACACCTTCGAGCTTGCTGGTTAGTTTTTTTGTGTACGGGAACCAGGCAGCGTTTGCGTACTCCAGGATGGGTCGAATAAGTGTATTATACGCCAGTAACTTTGTGTGTGGTGGTGCTTACTGTAATCGCCTTTTTATAAATAACAGTCTTTTTAGCGCAGATGATGTGATGTAGTGAATATGAGCGTCCCATCGTAGGTCATGTGACAGAATGACCCCTAGATACTTATGTTTAGTGACTTTAGAAAGGGTAGCCGAATTGATGACGTAGTTGAATTCGGATGAATGCTTTTTTCTAGTTATAGATAAGAGCGCGGACTTTTTTTCGTTAATGTTCATTTGCCACTGACTGTACCAAGCTGAAACCGCTTCTAAGGCCATATTTAAGGCGATATGGTCCTCGTGTGAGTTTATTTCTTTGTACAGGATGCAGTCATCTGCAAATAACCTGCATCCAACACCAACAGATGAAGGCAGATCGTTTACAAAAAGTAAGAATAATACCGGCGCCAAAACGCTGCCTTGCGGTACGCCAGAGGTCACCGGTACAACTGACGATTGGACGTGGTTTATTTCCACGAACTGCGACCTGTCTGTAAGAAAGTTAGTAATCCAGTCAAGAATTTGGCCCTTGCCCAGAGTAAGTTGGAGTTTCAAGATGAGTTTGCTATGCGACACCCGATCAGATGCTTTCGAGAAATCCAGCAGAATAAGATCAATTTGTTTTTGATGATCGATGCTTAATGAGGCGTCATGGACCATTTCAATCAGTTGTGGCTGCCGTGCCACTTAGCTGCCGTGCCACTTAGCTGCCGTGCCACTTGCTGCCGTACCACTCAGCTTCACCTTGTGCGGTCACCTTCCGACGTGTTTTGTGCCACATTTGGTTGTGCTTTATTCATTAATAAAGCCAATTTGACAAAATCATGGGATAATTTATTGTTGCTGAGAAGCGCGATTATTTGCGCGCCATCCGCTAAACGTCATTTATGTATAATACAGTATACGTGTTGATCCCCTGCGTACGTGTTCAAATTTATTATAAACCGATGTCTTTTATATGAAAATTGGATATGTATGGTGTGCTGAAGTAGCCAATAATTCACGCGCCATATATGAGCGACGGCAACAACTTGATTCGGTCCGCAATAAACGCGAGTAAACTCAGCGTCGAAAATTTATATATGCAACAGTGAGGACATGCGTGGGTGAACAGGTATGTACGTATGTTAGTGATCTTGCTTGATTGTTTGGTCACTTGCTCGACGACTGACATAGGAAGTGGGAGAAAAACAGGAAAGTGCTCTTGCGGGAGCTCTTTCGGTCCCTTCAATCTCTATCTTCCTATGGTAGCCGTCAGGCTGCCGACCAAACATGCTGCAAAGACAGTTCTATTAGTTTATTTTATATTTCGAAAGTCCAAAATTTCGAAAACGGCGAAAAAACAAGAACATCTATAAAACGTCTTATCTTGGTCTTTTCAAAACGTCATTTAAAGACAACTAGCGGGACATTTGCACAGCTATCAGACGTCGAAAAGACGTCTACGGCTACGGGAATGTCTTGACCAAGACGTCTATTAGCCCTTTTTGTCGTCTTTTAGACGTCTTTTAGACGGCAAATAGCTTCTTTTGTGTTACGTAGGTAGCGTTTCTCAGGACCCAAATAAAGTTTTATGTCTGTCTGTCTGTCTGTCTGTCTGTCTGTCTGTCTGATGTGTTTCTTTACAGAGCTGTAGTAAGCTGGGCCATTGGTAACTTTCTTATGTGTTTGCGTCTCTGTTCTCGCGCTGTGTTTACAATGTTCATTTATTACTATCTCTTTTCTTTGCTGTCCTGTTTTCTCTTCCGTCTATCATTTTCGTAGGTGGCTTGGGTTAAGTTTGTCTATTGTCCCCCGCTTGGGTAGACGAAAGAGGAGGAATTTAAGGGCTCGTTTTTCTTTGTTAAACACAACGTTAACTAGAACCAACAGATTTTTAGTAATTATCATATAAATGTGAAGAAAATAAAGCGGATGAAAATGCAACTTGCCGCCGGCAGGGACCGAACCTGCAACCTTCGAAGAAAGCGTCCGATGCTCTACCAATTGAGCTGCGGCGGCGGTCGTCCTCTCGTCCACTTTATTAATCCTGGGAGTGTTAGTGCCGCTCGAAGCCATGATGCCGAGTGTGGGACACTATTCTTTTTTCCTGCTGACACGAATTTTAAATATTTTCGGATTGTTGCTATAAATGAAAAAACTGGTGTCGAGAACCCCGGTAAGCGTATTTGGTGCCTGGGAATGCATCAAATATATTTTTATTGTGGCTACCTTTAAAAAACACTTTCGGTTTCGATATCGATGGGGCGGCTTCGCAGTGATGTGTCATTGCAGTAACTCGCGGCGTACTAGCGGAAGATCTGTCATCTGCCCGTGATGCACGTAAACAACCCCTACAGTGATTTCTACGATGTAGGCTGCATGCAGGACGCAGAGTTCTCCAACTCAGTGGAACTGTGTTGACTCGTCAGGATAATGTCCAGTGCGGTGGAGCTAGCTGCTTGTACATTCTCAGTGACGAAAACTTTAAAACGAAAGTAAAATATTTTTATACGTGTTTTCTGACTCCAGCGTGGGGCGGGCGTTAACACTACGTACCGAGGAAACAAAAAATGTCCTTTTCTCGAGTTCTCAAAGGGCTTCTACCCTTAACATCCTTCCCCAATAATTCTACCCAAGCTCGCTTGGGTAGATTATATTAGGTTGTAGTGGCAACTAATGAATGTCTGGGCCCTGCCACCTTGTACTTCAAGTGCCGCAGAGACCTTCTTGATGGGTTATTCCTTGGTGGGCGGTCGCCACTGCTTTCGAAAGAAGCCCCCCTACTATGAGAACACCTGCCTTTTCCCGATTACTTGATCGTCACCATCAGAAGAGGGGGCACACCTATTATGCACTTAACCTTTTCAGCAATTAATCCAAATCAAACTTTCCCACGACTCCACGTAATACATCACGAAAAAAAAAAAAACTAAGTCATCGTGCATCTCCCCATTTGTTGTTGCAAGATTCCTGACTGAAAACCTATGGCCGGGTTAGGAGATCATCGAAATGGCTGGCGGAGAACATTTGAGGTTCAAGACAAAAAACGAAGGAGGAAAAAAAAGAAAGAAATTGCAGGGAGCACGCCTTGCGTCCGCAAGCCAACCTCCTCTGAAGCCGCTTGCTCCTCGCGTTCGTGTGATGATTTCCTTTTTTGGTGGGCTCACGAACAAAAACAACGATTGACGTGCGCGCGCATCTAGCGTCCACAAGCCATGCTCCTGTTTCATTTTTTCTACAGCTGGGCTTCAAAATTTTCACGCGACGCTCCCTCCTAGTTTTTTTTTTCCTTCATGACAAAAAGCAATATTAAAAGCTTGCCAGCCTTGAGGTAGTTTGACAGACAGCCATAATAGTTACCTCACATAGATCCATTAATACCTCACGCGGAAGTATTCATAGACGTATCAGGAAGCATTCATCCAGTGAATGTGTTACCGACAGGGAGGTGCAAGACGGGCACTTGCCCCCCTCTACCCACACCAGCACTTGCTACACCAGCAACCCTCCCACTCCCCCAGCGGCGGTGCAACACGGGTTTGCACCCCCAAAAACAAAATCTTGTCGACGCCAGTGGTTGCTGAGGTTTTCTTGCAAATAATGTCATTGTGGACAGACCCTGTAGTATCCGCAGTGACGTCAGTAGAGTAAATTTGAGCTCATAATTATATTGTCGCGGTGCAACGCGAACAAAAGACAAGAACAACTTGCAACAGCGAGACAGCGTGTTCAAAAGCCAAGGAAAGAATAGGGGATTTTATTAGTAGTAAATGTAAGGTAAATGTAATTAATAATAATATCTGGGGTTTAACGTCCCAAAACCACGATATGATTATGAGAGACGCCGTAGTGGAGGGCTCCGGAAATTTCGACCACCTGGGGTTCTTTAACGTGCACCTAAATCTAAGTACACGGGCCTCAGACATTTTCGCCTCCATCGAAAATGCAGCCGCCGCGGCCGGGATTTGATCCCGCGACCTTCGGGTCAGCAGTCGAGCGCCATAACCACTAGACCACCGTGGCGGGGCGTAAGGTAAATGTGAAGAAAGAAAAGTGGACGAAAAGATAACTTGCCGCGGGCAGGGACCGAACCTGCGACCTTCGAATAACGCGTCCGATGCTCTACCAACTGAGCTACCGCGGTGGCCATCCCCCCATCCACTTTATAGGGTATATCTGTACATTTAAACGTGGGAGCGTCAGTCAGCGCCGCCAGTAGCCATGACGGCATGGGCGTAGGCAGGGGGGTGCTAGAGTCACTGGAAAAATTTCAGAGTATCGCATCTGTTTTCCGCGCGCCGCCGCCGACGCGATTGGATTACTCGCATCACGTGACCTCTCGCCGCCATATCCCTTCCAAGCGCTTTGGGTGCAGGCGCGTTCAAGGCAGAGCGTGGCCGGACATTTAGCTGTACCACGGTCCCCAGAAGTACTTCGTCGCTTTTTTAAACGCGTCATGCAGACAGGGGCGTAAGCAGACATTTTTTTCGGGGGTGGGGGGGGGGGGGGGGGCGGGGGACACGGGCCTGGTGTGCCACCCCCTGGCTACGCCACTGCATGCAGATACCAGAAGAGAGTAGCTCACCATCAATCGAACGTTACTGGTGAGCTACTCTGGGAATCTCGTTTGCCGTGTGGGAAAAATTAATGTCAAAGAGCGCCGTTTTACGTGGCTGCATAGTTGCTCTGAACGAATTCGCGCCCCCTCGAATAACACACCTTCCTGCAGTGAACTACACTTAACTTTGCTGGAAAAGATCTTATGCGACAGGATACTTCACCTTTTCGGTTCGCTATGGTCAGCGATATTGAAAACTACATACCTTTCTATTTGCTCGGCTGTTTATAGCTCGATCTGTTGAAGAGATTACGCATGCTATCCGAGTTATAGCGTGTCACGCACGAGAGCGAAATCAAAGATTTGTTAAAATAATAACTGTTTACTGGTATACCTTGAAGGCAATTGTGGCATGATCTTTGGCATTGCACAAAACAGAAGCGTGGAACTCTGTTGATAAACTTGGTGTAAGGCAATGTTATCAAGCCTATTTTTATATTTGTTGCAAAAAAATGCTGCTAATGCTGCATTGCACCGAGCGCACCCTTAAAATACTGTATAGTTGGTGGAAATGGTCACAGCAAAAAAAAAAAAAAAAGCAGATCCCACGCATTGAGGGAGTCGATTTTATGCGAGCCCTAGGTCTATATACATACTGTGTTGCACTAGCATGCGCTTTAAAAATTCCGGGATGTGCTATTGCTGATCAAAAGAACATAAAGCACCGTGCCGAGGAAGTTTTAATAAGAATGCATTATGAAAAAAAAAGCGCAGCAGTGCAGAAACCGAACCCCAGCTGTTTACGCGCTGGCAACGCCAAAAAAAGAACTGTTTGTCAGACACCAGCAAAATATTTGCAAATTCATTGCAAGGTTGAGAATATTAAAGGGATGGTGCCATCACATTTCGAGGCTATAACAAGCCTGTTGTGGGTTTCCTTTGTATGCAAGGACATTCCACACGAAGGGTCGGACACAGCAAACGGTTAGAATATATTTTAATTCACTTCCAAAGTGTACCTAAATGCTCATTCTCCCGATCGAAACCCATCGCTAGCGCGCCAACACTGACGTAGATCTGTAGGATGGGCAACGAAAGTTGTAGTGACGTCACACCAAATCTGCTGTAGTAACGTGAGTGACCTCCGGACCTCCGCCACTTCCGCAACGCACGTACCGGCTGTAGTGAACTAGAATACATTCTAGTTCACTATAGTACCGGCAAAGCATCGGTTGCTACATCACTCGCCGAGTTTCGATCGCTTCCTGGTCATGTGCGTCACAGCCTTGTGTGGTCACGTGACCACGCCTCCTACACTTCTACGTCACTGCCCAACCACGGCGCCCAGAAACCGAAACCGAAAGTTGTCCAAATAAAAAGGCGATATTAAATTATTTAGCGAGAATACATGAATTTTGATGCGTGCATCATGCTTCCTGGAGCTATAGGAAACGCTTACAGCAAAGAAGGCGCAAGCCACAAATTTGGTGGCACCACCCCTTTAAGGAGACAAGAAATAGGAAATTAAACAATTAAGTAGTGATGTCAATAATTTTTGATGGCCTATTTTCTACGTATCGTAAGATGCACCTTACCTACCGCACGCCGATTCGCCCGTGCGTTCGGCTACTGGCGTTCCGAATCAAGACGTCGCGCACGACTTCCAGTTACCGTACACACACAACTTCTTTTACAGATGTCAACCAGTTGAACAGCAAGCACGGTGCGCAAGCAAGCCATGCGTCAGCAATCAGTCGAAGGACGCAATGTTGAATGTTCTCGATGTTCGATAACGTTCTCGAGTGCAGTGAACCTGAACACCAACTGCAAAGCTAGCGCAAACAGTCAAGATTCACCAAATGCCGAAGTAAATGGCATCTCGCACGATGTCACTGCACTAATGCAGCTATGTTTACAGATCCGGACCTAGCGAACACGCCCGGGCATGACACGAAACAAGACCGATGAAGCCATGAAGAGAGTTCGCGAGCACATGGCAACATTCGCCGTACGTTTCATTAGTTACACCGCTAACCGCACAGTCGATCCATACCTGTCGATCACTCGAAATCACTTCTAATATCCTCTTGAAGAAACACACACACACATAATGCCGTTCTGTAGAGCGTAACACGGCACTGAGGCTAAAAGATCGGTCACTTCTCAACACACGCTAGCAACGCGCCGGACAGTCTGGAAGGGACATGGCCTCCGCCACCCAATGTTTCCCGCGTGCAGCCTACCTTTGCGGTACTCTGATTTTCCAGTGACTCTAGGGGGTGCAAAAGAGGCACTTGCCCCCCTCAAGCAACACCGGCACTTGCCCCCCACCCAAGCTATGCCAGCTCCCCCCCCCCCCCCCCCCACTCTACCAGCCACGATGTAACACGGGTTTGCACCCCCCAAGGCAAAATCCTGCCGACGCCCATGCATGACGGCGAGTGTGGAACACTCTTCTTTCTTCACATTTACCTTGCATTTACTACTAATAACATCCCCTATACTGTCCTTGGCATTATTGTCTGTTAGTACTCATTAATATTGTGTATAACAAAGAAAAACGTGCCCTTAAGATTAACACTTCTTTCCTTCATTCATAGCGAGGGTCTCATTCTGGCAGACATGATGCTTTCAGGTAGTATGCGAGGGATTATTGGTCAGCTGCCAGCTCATAATAAGTTCACGTGCTACGTGACGCCAACAGGCAAAAAAAAAAGTGTTCCACACTCGCCGTCATGGGTACTGGCGGCGCTGACTGACGCTCCCACGTTTCCACGTTTAAATGTACATATATACCCTATAAAGTGGAAGGGGTTATGGCCGCCGCGGTAGCTCCGTTGGTAGAGCATAGGACGCGTTATTCGAAGGTCGCAGGTTCGGTCCCTGCCCGCGGCAAGTTATCTTTTCGTCCACTTTTCTTTCTTCACATTTATCTTACATTTACTACTAATAACATCCCCTATACTTTCCTTGGCATTATTGTCTGTTAGTGCTCATATATATATATATATATATATATATATATATATATATATATATATATATATAGGAAAACCTCGGTGATACGAATCTCGCGGGGTTACCAAAAATATTCGTATCATCCGAAATTCGTATCACCAGAAAACATGGAAAATTAGTATGCGACAAAAGATAGTGGGCATACGTTTTAATTTAGTGTTTCTCAGGGCCGCAGCGACGTCATTAACAGCTCCGAATGATTGCCAGTAAACTTTTTAGACGTTAACGATCTTATTCGTACTCGTAAATATACGGTGCGTGCGCGCGTGTGTAATTAATGAACCTGATGTTGTGACGCGTGACCGCTAGTAGCCCCTTCCTAATCGTACTACGCTTTTTTGCATGACACCAGAGTACTGCGGCGAAAGTAACTTAAGAAGCGCTTTCCACGCGATAGATGAAGGCCAGAAAATTTTAGAATCGCTGTCCTTCGTTGCCGCTATTTTCTGTTCGCGGTGGTGTTGGGGGCGCTTTTCGGGAGATTTACGGCCGTGCCCGCACAATCGGGAGGTTTGCTCAAAATTCGGGAGTCTCCCGTGAAAATCGGAGAGTTGGCAGGCGTGCGCGTACGTTGCGAGGCCTAGCTCCTTCGCCAAGACCATCCGCTTCATCTCTTGGGGTCTTCGTCCACCTTTCGCAGGACTTCATGATGGACCCGCAGCCCAAGTTTCAGTCTTGTTTCATAGAACGTCTGATTGCGAGGACATGGCTTGCATCGACGTTGCAGGCACGTGTTAACGCAGTGCAAAGACGCTGCTGCCTCGAGCACAGCAGCACCAGGCAGCACGCGTGAACGCGTTGAAAAAAAAAAAAAAAGGAAGCGCGACGTCAATGCCATCTGACGTCAATGCCATCTGTAATCTAAGCGCGAAAGCGTATAACGGCCTCCAAGATTCGGGCGCACAATCTCGGAGGCAAGGCGCACCGTTGATGGTCGCGCAGCGCGCAGTCCCGCGCCCGCGCGGGACTGCCGCGTCTTCCGCGCGGCACCTGTTCGTACCTGTGCGAACAAAAATTCGTATCACCCCGAAATTCGTACGAGCCGTGATCGTATCACCGTGGTTTTACTGTATATATATATATATATATATATATATATATATATATATATATATATATATATATATATATATATATATATATATATGGAAACCTAATTGACCAGACCGAAACCGAAGTTCTAGAAGGATGGAAAGAAAAAACGTTACTAACGTGCAATAAACTAAAATAAGACGTGGCAACCAAACAATTCCTATCTATAATCTATTCCTAACTTTTGCATCTCGCTATCTGCCCAAGACCATCGAAACAGGTCTCATTAAATTACCTGTACGGCCGTCAATTTTAAACCCGAGACAACGCTGCAAATGTCAAAGATTCGGGCATGGCTTGTAGACCTGCCGTGGTCGACTCGCCTGGGACAAATGTACGAAAGGAGGACAATCGTCCGAGGGGCTCGTTTTTCTGTGTTATACACAACTAATGAAACCGACAGACAATAAGCCAATGAAAGCATAGGGGACAGCTATGCTTTCCTTGGCTTACTATGTCTGTAGCTCTCATTAGTTGTGCCAAATGTAGAATACAAGGCTACGTCCCTGGGTCGCTGGTCTCTTTGGCTGAGCGGGCGGAGGAGACGACTGAGGCCACAAGGGGCGGGCACGTGCCTCCGGGCCGTTATACTAGAAGGTAGCTGCGCAGGGTGTGCTGCTTGTTCTTTTCCATCATTTGTCCTTTTTAATACGTGTCGCGCTATCATGACATTGTTGCACATCTCATATTCATAGCATACTCTACTACAGTCGTTTTCATGTTTTTAATTATATATTCTAAGCAATTTACAGCTCATAGATTGAGACCTCTATACAGCCACGCCGCATGAACCACTGAATGCTCACCATCACCGCATTAACGCTTGTTGGCCACAGCTGGCCTTTTCTCCATGAATCACGTCACCTGTCATCGTCACCGTTATCTGACATTCCACTGGACGCCGAATAAGGCCGATGCGTGGAAGTCGCCGGAGCTCATAGCTGGGCCTCCCACAGATCTTAATCCATTAGGTCTCATGGTGCCATGTGGCATCCCCACAGCGTGTGGGGATGCCACATGGGTGTGTGGCAGGGTGTTTTGTGCTTTGTAGAATGCACATCCTATATGTGAATGTAGTGGGCTAGATCCTCTGTGCAGCAGGGACGCGAATGTTGGCAACCGCGCGCTATTTATGACTGAGCCTATTGCATCAACTCCCCCTAAATAACGTTCTGCGTTACGCAATGCTTTGTCTGCATAAAAACAAACGCGATCGGGAAAACGAATACCCTGTACCACTGCGTGCGCCGCGTGACAGCGAGACACGTGGGCGCATATTCAGCTCAAGCGGCGGTGCACCTGCACTCGTGCTGTTTGATGATTCGCGTATACTCGAGTGAGAGGAGAAGGTGATGCATGAAACAAAGCACAAAATGAGATGCGGCGTCGTTTCGTCCTCGACGTCGTTTCTTCCCGGTGGACGACTGCGGAGTACAATAACACGCAAATCATGCTAGCGCGTTCGAAGACGGGAGGCTGTGGTGTGGGTGAGGACGGACGGGGTGTCGGCCGGTCACGACTCCAGCGCACGCGCGCCTTCCAAACGCCAGGTGTTCCACCGGTGCCCCTATGGGGTCTCGCGCCAATGACGCTTGCCCGGCTGCAACGGATGGTCTACGCGAAACTCGTAAAACAACTGAGCGAAACAACTTGCCAAACCGCAAGTCCACGCCCGTGGTGTCCTCGCGCGGCTCATATAGGCTACGCACGCGCAACCATAGGAGGCTATGACACAGCCAATAACCCTTTCGTTTTGGACGCCTTTGAAAGGACGTGATAAAAGCGATGCGCGCTTTCGACGGGCAGCAAACACTCGAGACGCGTGCGCAGTAGCTTCGCCGTCAGGTGCGTATATCATAATAATAATAATAAGTTTATTTGCCATCTTTGTGAAATACAGATGGGGGGATTGTAGAAAAAAAAGCTGTCCCCGGACAGCTTGACTAGCCTACAACCCTTTGTATTTGGCAGTAAGGCAATATCACACATAAACACACATGCATATGTACATACACTCTTACATAATTATACAAACACAAAGTCACACACACGCGCATATATACAGGGGCATAGTAGTGCTTTAACATATTTCAACTCACACTTTCATCTTAATAGGCATGTAGCATGAAAGTCCACCAAGGCAGGATATCTAACAGCTCGCATGAGAATGAATGGCTGGTCTGGGCTGGGAGGCTTTATTAGGTCCTTCAGGACGCGCTTAGCGCATAGCGGGCGTCTACCACGTAACTTTAAGTCCAGCGAAGTTGATTCGGGGGGCGGGCCTCAGCCCCGGCGTAGGCATCGACCGTGATCCCTTGGGCTCAGGCCAGGCCCGTAGCCAGGGGGGGGGGCTAGCCCCCCCCCCCCCGAAATTTTGGTGAAGTATGCGTTTTTACCAAAAATAAGTAATAAAAATAGGGGTTTTTCTCAAAAGTCAAGGTTTTCAGCAAGTGCCCCCCCCCCCCCTTCCGAAAAAAAATCCTGGCTACGGGCCTGGCTCAGGCGGCTTCCTAGGCTCACTGTACGGCCCAGGGTTGGTCTTCTAATGCGGAGCTGAGATCGGACGCACGCGTTATAATCTACGTGAAGTGGTAAACTAAACGCCGTGCTGAACTAAACTCAATGGGCACATCTGCGTGAGTTTGCATCTTATATGCAAATTACCACAGCTTCAAACAACGCTAATGAGGAGGAGGAGGAGGAGGAGGAAAAGAAAAACAGAAGGACAGTGAGGTTAGCTAGTTCTCAGACCGGCTGGCTGCCCTGTGCTGGGGAAAGGGGTAAGGGGCATAAAAGATGATAGAGAAGAGATGGTAAAAGAAAGAAGAGAGAGAGAAAAAAAATGCGATAAACGATACTACTTAAAGTCTGTCTCTGAGACTAGTTGTCCGCAAGAAGCGCAACAACGCTCTCAAAGCTTTCCCTGCCGAGGACGGTTTCGGCCAGTGTCCTAAGACCCTTTCCTCCGGCAATGGGTGATTGTCAAGTCTATCTAACATTTTTGCCAGTTCTTTTCTTGTTGCACTGAAGCGAGGACACTCGCAGAGAAGATGGGCGATTGTCTCCTCGCAGCTGCAGTTATCGCATGTCGGGCTGCTGGCCATTCCGATTCGAAACGGGTAAGCATTCGTGAAGGCCACCCCGAGCCACAGGCGGCACAGGAGTGTCTCCTCAGCTCTAGTTATTCCCGACGGAAGACGGAGCTGTAGAGTTGGGTTATTCCCGACGGAAGACGGATCTGTAGGGTTGGGTCCATGTTGTGAAGACGGGCGTTGGTAAATTCCGTCGAGTTCCACTGTGCTAGTGTCAGTTCACGTGCAAGTGACCGAAGCCTTGTAGCGGCGTCCGTTCTTGATAACGATAGCTGCACAATGGAGAGCATCATGAGCGGATCGGGCGGCTTCATCTGCACGGTCATTTCCGTAGATACCGCAATGTCCCGGTATCCACTGATGGGTTATGTTGTGCTGCTTCTCTATGGCGCGGTGATGAAGCAGTCTAATGTCGGCCACTAACTGTTCCTTTGGTCCATGACGATATGGCGACATAATGCACTGGAGGGCTGCTTTAGAGTCGGGGAAGACTGACAATGCCTGCGGTTGTTCTTCAACTACGAATTCTAGTGCAGCACGGATGGCGGTTAGTTCTGCAGCCGTCGATGATGTTAAATGCGACGTCTTGAATTTTGTGGTGATGGTTTTTTCGGGTATGACCACTGCCCCTGCTGAGCTTGTAGAAGAAACTGAACCGTCCGTGTAAATGTGAAGCCGCCCACCAAGCCCGTAGCCAGGGGAGGGGGGTCCTAGCCTCCCCCCCCCTCGAAATTATGGTGAAGTGTTTTTACTAAAAATAAATAATAAAAATAGGTGTTTTTCTCAAAAAGTCAAGGTTTTCAGCAAGTTGGACAAATGCAAGAAACGCCAGAATTAGACAAATGCAAGGTTTAGCGAAGGGGCATGTTGGAAAGGTATACCGTGCTGGTTACAGTGTCTCCTGGAAAAGCGAACAGCATTGACGCGCGATGACAAGTGTTGATAGTATATGATAGTATATATATATATATATATATATATATATATATATATATATATATATATATATATATATATATATATATATATATATATATATATACACAAAAAAGAAGACTTTGGAAAGCACACAGAAGGGCACTGCCTGGGTGGTGGGTGGTAAAATTGTATTTGACCAAAGGATTTGCGCACGTACGTTCCAGGGTCCCCGCACGACCCCACTGTGCCTGGGGACATTACCCTCCGTACACTGGATCGTACGAATCGCTGTCGTGGTCAAGTTAGATTAAATGGTTAAACTTCCTTTGTAGAAATTATCGGCAAGTGTAATATGCCACGAGACACCTTGCTCTAGATTTTTTTTTTCTTCAGCACACCTGTACACTTTCTATCTTGTGTATCTATGCAGCTAGAGGGTTACGATCACGATTGTGATATGCCGGTGCACACACACACACACACACACACACACACACACACACACACACACACACACACACACACACACACACACGCGCGCGCGCGCGCGCGCGCGCCCGCCCGCACGCACGCACGCACGGACACACCTGTTTCGTTTTGATCTCATTTTACAAATAAATATTTCCGTTTCGTCGCATTTCTGGTGCTTTTTTTTTTGTCACTTCTCATTTCTTTTACTGACTCATTTTCTGCCATCGCCTCAACTTGCTTTGCAGAGGGGCTTTCACTGCGATACTTTAGTGATAGCGGTGAAGCCTACTTAGCATGCTTCTCTGTAAGTGCGTAGCATTCTTTGCCTATAGTGTGCCTGGGATATATCAGGTCGGTTCCTGTCTCTCTCCTTCCTGTCTCTCTCCAATGATCCAGTCGACAATGGCTCGACTTAGCCTGGAGAGGATTGCTCGCTCGCTTTAATGAAGTAAACCGCTGTCTGCCTACTTTCTCGGGGCTTAGTGTGGTACACATGTTTGTTCGGTTCCTCATCAGTAAAGCGCCGTTCAGCATTCCCCTATCTCTATGATCAGCCCCATGTTGGTCAACCATGCGCCGACTCTGCGAACAGTGTCGCAGCTAAGAGGGCTGAGACACTGCAATGCTCGTCACGGGGGTCACGTGCTCGTAGTCTCTGCATCTTAGCCGCCTCGCCTGACAGCCGCGTAACCATGATAGTCAAAATGTTTTGCGGGATATCATCACCTGTGTAATCCCGATGAGTGAACCCACAGAATCTATGCACACACATGAGAATTCCTAAGCAGCGAGTTTCAGTTTGGGATCGCAGATATCGGGGTTTCAAGAGGCATCGAAAAGCTATAGATTTGAAAACTTAAGGTTGCTGATTGATTGATTAACTGTCTAAATTTAACGCCTCTAAGCAATTCGGCTTCTTGATATGGGAGACAACGGATTGAACGATTGGGAATTATTTTTACTGCATAGGATTTCTGACAGGCACGCAATGTTCAGTGCATTTTGCTTTCGGATCTCACCAGAATGTAGTATTCAGTTACCTTGTAGAAGGTCGGGGATCTGTAGAGGCTCGAATGCTGAGCCTGTTCTGAGTGAAATCTTTTTGAGTGCGGTCGACCGCGTGGCTTAGAAACTGCCTTGGAATGTGCCGCGGCGAAAAGGTTTAGGTACGTTGATGATTGTCTGGTTTTCGAGGATGCCCGTAGGTGTCTTGACACGAAGGTAAATGTCCTGAAAGTATTCAATCAAAAACAAAAGTATTACTCGTGGGGTTGCTAATGACGGGTGCATGCAGTTTGGGGACTTGAAGTTATCTTTTTGATAGGAATCGTGTTTGGTGAATAACCATGCTAGAATATTTCGCTACAGTGCCGCTGCGCTCCCGTTCTTTCAGAAACAAGGATACTCTCAAGATTAAAAGACAACAGGGGCGTAGCCAGAAATTTTTTTCGGGGAGGGGGGGGGGGGGGTTCAACGATATTTTATGTATGTTCGTGCGTGCGTTTGCATGTGTGCTGTTGCGACCGGGTATTTTGGATCAATCCCACCGCTGACTCCAGTTGTCGTGCCGGTGTATTTGGATCCGTCCCTTCTCGACAACCATGCTGTTGCTACGAGAGGGCAGCGTCGTACCCGGACTCCGTTTGGTAGCGTAGTCGAGTCTCCGGGTTGAGGAACTGATACTAGCAAGTTGGGAAAACAATAACAAGTTTACTGGCACTTTTTGAACACTCAATTACATCGTTACAAGGAAAGAATTCAGTGACGAGCGAATTGGATGAGCCTGTTACCGAGGGCTCAGAGCCCCATTTCTCACTCAGCATCGTCGTTTTAACCCCTCAGTTTGGCTCCTCCCTCTTGATGACCACCAATCACACACACGACACCTCCCACCATGGCACAGTCCATTTCACTGTCGTGGAGGGGTCATGGCACACTTGAAGCGGCAAGAGTCCTGCGGTTGTCGACACGCAGGTGGGGGAGAAGCAGAACAGGTTCCTCGTGCCTGCCCATGCAGATCTTTTCCCGACGCAGCGAAAGGGTTGCGGAGACTCCCGTCCAAACATACCCGTCAGGTGGCTTCGGCAGCGTACCAAGCCAAGCCCAGGTGGTCCATTGTCTCCGGCATCGCCGTCCCAGACTTTGAGGCCGAGATTCTGCCCATTGTTGGTCACTCACCGTCCCAGGAATTTCGTTTCCAGGAAGGATACAGGTGTTCTAGCAGCGGGAGAACACCTCGTCCGCCGATTCTCTTGGTCAGTGCTTCGCCACCGACAGCCGGTCATAACAGCCTCCTCCCTCGCCAGTGGAGAAACGGAGGGCAGCAGCCAACGCTGCTGCTCGAAGGGTCGACGAAATTCGCCACCGTTGAAAGCCCAAAGCTCGACTTCGCTTGAAGCATTGTCTGGTCAGTTGCAACCCAACTTCTGCGGCCTCTCTGAAACTCAACCACATGCAGAGCAAGCACTCGGCCGCCTCCGAGCAAACCAGGCCAAAAGAGGGTTGGTAAACAAATTTTCATTATTAGCTTTATACGAAAAGCTGACACTCAAAACTCTCAGGACTCACTTATGCTGAGAAGCCAAACGTGCTACATTACTCAAACAATCAAATAGTTGCACGAAAAAAAAAAACTCATATATCAATTTCAAGACATTGGGAAGAGCACCCCAGACTCGCTTAGAAAGAGCGGCTAAGCGCGTCAGCGTTTCCACTCAAATTTTGCCCTTCTTATCCTTAATGTCGAAAAGATATTACCCAAAAATCAAGCTCCACCTCAGAAGGCGACTGTTCTTTGATGTCGCAGTTTGCAGCCCGGCAAGGGGATAACGATCCGTATCTACGCTGAATTTGACGCCTCTGAGATAACACTGCATCTAATGAATGGCCCACACAATGCAAGCGCACTCCCTTTCTGAAGCGCAGTACGCCATCTCTCGAGAACTCAATTTTCGGCTCAAGTAGAGCACGGGATGTTCTTTACCTTCGTCATCCCTCTAAGATTGAACGGCACCTAGGCCTCGATCGTTCACATAACTCTGGGTCGAAATCCTGAGCTCGCAAAACCGGACGGTTAATCACTACCGCCTTCACGCTTAAGAAGGCAGCCTCCTTCTTTTCATCTTAGACTACCTTCGCCTGTTCTATCCCGCGAAGAACATCGGTCAAGGGGTGGCCAACGATGAATAAACTCCCGATGCAAAGACTACATTCCAGCGAGCCCCAAAACGCCCCTTCGTCCTTCTTTGTTTTGGGCCGTGGATAGTCTGCTACTCCTGAGCTCTTAAGCTCATTAGGTTTCCTAAAACCTAGGCCTACGCCGTGACCTAAATAGTCTACAATTGCTCTTTAAAACCGACCTTCTCATCCTTTACAGTCAGAACCCCAACGAAAGGTTCGACCGCGTCTCATTCCCCTGAACGATCGCTAACATCTCAACGTCAGGAAAAGCTTAATGATCCGCTCCAGTGATCACCTGATAACTTATTCCTTCACAAGAAAAAGAACAAAACATAACGGGATAAACACTGTCTTCTAACAGGTTCATTCTGTTAAAGCTACTTGCCCATGCCAACGCCTCTGATAAAAACCACTGTGCTCTCCTGAGCGCCTCAATTACCTCATACCTATAGCGTTGCAAAAGACAAAATACAACTAACCCTTCACCTAATCCCTCTAAGTTCTTCTAAAACCTGATCCTTACGTTACGTTACAACGCACATTGTACAAAAAAAAAAAAAAAAACCAGGTGCAATACACTTCAAAAGCACCTCAAACATTTGCATTGGTTTTATGCTAAAACCTTGCACCAAATGCCTGTCAATTCTAATAGCGCGTAACGAGAACTGCACTGCTCAGTGCCAAACTCATTTCGGAAACTGATGCAGATATCTCTCCTCAAATGCTTATTCACCCCAAATCGACATGAACGTGAACGCATACGATATCGCACTAAACCTTTCAAAACTAGAAAAAATACAGTTTTCGCGCTAAAAACACCTTCATCAGAAGTTCCTCCTAATGATTAAAGAAAAAGAACTTCGATACTCTTTTCAGCCTTTACTACTGCGCGGTTTTTCTTCTTAAAACTTTGCACCACGTCTCGTAATACACAAAATTAAACTGGCTGAATTCTACATTCCCAACAAAAAAATCAGTAATCCTAGTTTGTACGCACCTGCAAACCTACTCGAACTGACCGTTCCCCCTTTCTCAATTAGATTCGCTTGAATCGTACCCGATGGGGCCGCGGTCCAGCCGGCTTTCTAGCTCGCCAGAGGCTACAACATGCACGAGCTATCCGCTGCATACTACAGTCACGCTTCATTCGGCACTTCGGCCGGCTCCCTTAAGGAAGGCGAATGGAATGCCAGAAACGGGGGGGAAACCCTGTCCATTCTCCCTTTGTGCTCGCCTCCGCGCGGTGCTTTGTTACCCGCCGTACACTGACCTTTCGACTTAGACGACTAGGACACAGCTGCTCTATCGAAGCTGTCCTCAACCTCGCCTTCCGTCGTGGGAGCGCACCTTGCTTTCTCCCTCTGCGCCTCTCGCGCTGCTTGCGGCTGAATGAATGCCTCAATTTACGTTTCCGCAAACCGTCCTGTGGCTTACGCTTGCGTCTTTCTCGCGCCGGGGTGGGACCTTTCTTAAGCTTACGCTGAGCCGAATGCTTCCGCCGCTTTCTTTTTCTACGATGTCGGCGAACCTCCTTTCTCTCGATGCCTCGATCATCGCTTCGGGTCGCGACATGCGGAGTTGTGCAGCTAGTTGGTGCTTGTGCTACACATTCTTTCTCGCGCAAGCCCTTCGATTTCTCCGCCACGTCGGACGGTAGGGCCACAGCATCTGTTTCAACACTGACAAAATCTGAAACTGGGCCCTCTCCGATGGCATCGCTGCACCCCTGAACCGTCGCGTCTTTGCTAAGGTTGGCCACCACGCTAACCGTGTCTACGTTTGACCATTCCGAAACGTCCTTTCGAGGCACGAGGAAGGTTTCCAGCTTCTCCTTGAGCCCATCAGGGCGGCTGGTACCAACCTCGTCCACGGAAGGAACGTCTTCCGGAATAGTCCCTAACTCTAGACCAGCCAAGGCCTCATTCTCAACCTGCTCTGCTTTCATGCTCTCTTGAAAGCTCGGGCCTTTCTCTGGCGCGATCCCGCCAACGGCGACCTCTCGCTCTTTGTTCTCTCTCGCGGTCTTACGCGTACGCCTCCTTTCCTCGAACGCCTGTCTCTTTGCTTCGAGTTTTACGCGGCATTCCTCTCTTTCACGCTCACGCCTCTTTTCTTCCCTTTCGAGTTCTGCGCGGCGTTGTCTCTCTTTCTCCCTTTCTTTTTTGCAGTTCACCGCTATGTGACCCGTCTCATTGCATCTGTAGCAAGTGAGTGGCTTCCTAACTTCAAAAGCATTCTTTGCTTTTTCCACGTTGTGCACTTTTTCAGTTTGCTCACCATCACCCTTCTTTTGAAAGTGGCCAGAAAGAACTTTTTTTCCGTCTTTCTCGTTTCGAGAGCTCGAAAAGCGCTTTCTGTAATGGTTATTTGCACTTGAATTGGCCTTGTAGCTCCCATCAGCTCCCCCGCTGCTGTTACCCTGTCTACGCGACACGTAATCCTCGACGAGTTCGGCTGCTTTCATCGTAGAACTTACGTCACCCCGATCCAGTAACCAATTTCTTTCCTGCTCTGGGAGACAGCTGCAAAACTGTTCCATCAAAATTCTCTCTACTACCGCGTCCCTGTCATTGTAGGACTCAGTGCTCTTTAACCATTCAATCAAATTCGCTTTCAGGTTGTACAGAAAATCGGGATAGCTCTCGCTCCTAGACTTCTTAGCGCCCCGAAATCTGCCTGAACGCCTCTGCGCTCAGTCTGTACTTTCGCAGAAGGCAAGCCTTGACCTTCTCGTAGTCGTCCGCGTCCTCCTTGCTGAGTCGCGCAATAACCTCCGCCGTCTCGCAGGGTAGAACCGTAAGTAGCCTCTGAGACCAGGTGTCTCGCTCAAACGACCTAGTCTCGCACGTACGCTCAAAATTCACCAGGTACAGACCGATATCCCCTGATACCACGTATGGCTGCAAGTACCTAGACATCTTGAACTCTGCCTCCCTGTTTGGAAGAGGTGCCGCTTGTTGGGGACTACTCCTCGACCTCGATTCAAGTTCTAGTTTGCGGAGCTCAAACTCACGCCTCCTTTCCTCTTCTTCTGCTGCGCGGCGTTCCTCTCTTTCTCGCTGTCTGAGCTGCTCTTCCTTTTTTTGTTTGATGCCTTCCCATTCCTCACAGAGCTCCTCATCATCAGCCCCCAAATCGATAATCGCCTGTATGAGTAGGGGTTTTCGTGTCTGACCCTTTGTATCGATCGACAATTCCTGACATAACAGCAACAAGTCCGACTTCTGCAGCTTCCGCAAATCCATGATCGTTCTGAGTGCCCGCTACTTCCAAAATAACTATCCGAGAGTACGTAACCTTGAGTCTCTCGGCAAAGTTATCTACCAGTTCTAAAACCCTCGTTTAGAACCTGGTCCACATCAAAGGAAAAGCCAAGCACTCACCCACACGTGATCGATGTTTCCAGACAGCTGCAATCCCTTAGGCCGACTGTTGTTGTCGCTTGTAGCTTCAGATCCCACCGCTGCCACCAGTTGTTGCGACCGGGTATTTTGGATCAATCCCACCGCTGACTCCAGTTGTCGTGCCGGTGTATTTGGATCCGTCCCTTCTCGACAACCATGCTGTTGCTACGAGAGGGCAGCGTCGTACCCGGACTCCGTTTGGTAGCGTAGTCGAGTCTCCGGGTTGAGGAACTGATACTAGCAAGTTGGGAAAACAATAACAAGTTTACTGGCACTTTTTGAACACTCAATTACATCGTTACAAGGAAAGAATTCAGTGACGAGCGAATTGGATGAGCCTGTTACCGAGGGCTCACAGCCCCATTTCTCACTCAGCATCGTCGTTTTAACCCCTCAGTTTGGCTCCTCCCTCTTGATGACCACCAATCACACACACGACACCTCCCACCATGGCACAGTCCATTTCACTGTCGCGGAGGGGTCATGGCACACTTGAAGCGGCAAGGTCCTGCGGTTGTCGACACGCAGGTGGGGGAGAAGCAGAACAGGTTCCTCGTGCCTGCCCATGCAGATCTTTTCCCGACGCAGCGAAAGGGTTGCGGAGACTCCCGTCCAAACATACCCGTCAGGTGGCTTCGGCAGCGTACCAAGCCAAGCCCAGGTGGTCCATTGTCTCCGGCATCGCCGTCCCAGACTTTGAGGCCGAGATTCTGCCCATTGTTGGTCACTCACCGTCCCAGGAATTTCGTTTCCAGGAAGGATACAGGTGTTCTAGCAGCGGGAGAACACCTCGTCCGCCGATTCTCTTGGTCAGTGCTTCGCCACCGACAGCCGGTCATAACAGTGCGGGTATATGTACGCAAGCAAAATTGAAAATTTTCGGGGGGGGGGGGGTTGAGCCCCCCCCCCCGGCTACGCCCCTGAAAGACAAGGTTGCACGAGAGAATGAATAGGCATACTTTATCATACAGACTGGGTGAAACATGTGTCGTGAATCCTTCCATCATGCTGCATGCCACTGAACTAGCTTACCTGACTGCTAATCACTAAGTTAAGTGTGAACCCAAGGTTCCAAGGTTATTATTATTATTTTTTGACCACGTGTTTCGTAGCACCTGCGTACATACATGTGTGTTCTTTCAGTAAAATTTTCGGTGGATAGTTTGCGCTGTGTCTGTGTGCTTCCTAACATTTGCCTTTGCTGTATAGGGCTGTATACCTTTTTCAAGATGCATACCAACTCGCGCAGCAAACCATCCTTCTGAATGCGGTTGTCGCTGTTCGTCAACTGCCTTCCACGCGGCGAATAAACACGGTTTCATTCCAAGCGGTGTTTAATTTTTTTTAATCTTCCGGTGATTAGTATCACCCTTTTACGCTATTGAAGCAGAGGCGTCATTTACGAGGTTGTGCACTCGCTCTCCAACCCCTCGCCCAACCTTGCTAGTACACGGAAGAGCCAGTGCCACCGGCGTGCCACACGTTCTTGCACGCCGGCGCCTGGTCAAGTTAGGCGCTCGTCAAAAGTGCTTCATGGTAGGCGGTGAAATTGCTAACGCGCAATCGTATAGCGTGTACTACTTGAAACTTTTCTCCGCTTGCTATAGGCTGTGTGTGTGTTATACGGCGCGCAGCTGTTATTAAACGAAGTTTCAGGGCTGGTTGCCTACATAGGCAGATAGCCGAGATCACGGCAAGCTTAGAGATCAAAATCCGTTGAGCTATTCGCACTTGCAGCATTCTTCTTTCAAAATTGCGTATCTATTGCTTTTCTTCTCTCTCTCGTCCTTTTAAGCGCTGCTACGAACGTCGTGTTCCCGGTCGTAACTTCGCAGTCACGCTTTTCTCGAGCCGCCAAACGCAACCGAGGCATGGTTGTTTATCTCTCCCCCTTCTCACGCACCGCAGGACAACAGTGCGTTACTATTGTAATTGGCGCGCGGCGCCGCTTTTGCGAAAACAAGTCGGCGAAGGCGCTTCGCCACAGACTGAGTGGCGGGCGCGCGATCGGGTGGTTCGCCGTTCTGTCGCACCTAGCACAAATAATAACGGACCCGTAGGCAGGCACGGCTCGCGTACGCGGGAAACCGATTGGCGAAGCTTCGCTTCCTTTCGCGGAGGCAGGAGCAGTGACCACCGGCGCAGTCGGCACGACGGTGCTTCAGCTGGTCACGCGGACCCCGCGCGGCCGCCGTTGCAGCGCGGCGGCAGCTGCGTCTATACGTCTCTGCCTATTGGAATCGGCCCGACACGCATGGACGCGACGTGTGTGCCCGTTCGCGGCGATGTGCGTTGCACGTGCGTAGACGCCCTTGTTTCGATCGTAAACGCCGTGGATGGGGCGTTTATACACGCCCGCGGTATGCACGCGCCCATAAGGTGTGCGTTTGTGTTCGAGCGCGTGAGCGCGCCTGTTCGGACTTTGGACACTCGGGGCAGAGTTCGTCGTGCTGTATGGCAACGTCCGTGTCAGTCTTTCTTCTCCTTCTTGCCCTATAGACAGTCTCTCGCGTGGCTGAAGGAAAAAAAGAAAGAGAAAAAATCATAACGTGTTGGGAGAACAATTTCGCTCGGGGAGTCAATACACTTTTGTGTATACACTTTACCTGCAACGCCGGAGAACGACTGAAAAGTTCGTAGAAAAGAGGCCTTGCAGCAGTTGCCGCTGACGAAAAGGGAACTTGTGGTCACTTGTCAGACGGACACTAAATTTCAGGTGCCTAGACACCTGATTTGTGTTTTGGAAAACATGTGATGCGCGGAGACGGGAGCCCCACAGGGGATGTATACACACGACGCAACACAGGGTTCACGGCGGTCTTGACCCTGGCTACCCTTTTTCTTTTTCTTTTCTGTAAGCAGAATGAGTCTGTAGTGTTCTTACGTTGCGCAAATGTCCTCCGTGGTAGCTCAGCACGTAAGGTGTCAATTTACTAAGCTCGAGGGCGCGGGTTCGATTCCCGGTCACGGCGTCCGCATTTTGATGGTTCCGAAATGCGAGAGAACACCCGTGTGCTTAGATTTAAAGAGAAGAGGAAGGCAGGGAGGTTAATCAGACGGTAGTGTCCGGTATGCTACTCTGCACTGGGGTGAGGAAATAGGGGATTGGAAAGAAAGCGGAGAGATATAGATAGAAACAAAAACACACATGTCACACACACTCACGAGAGCGTTCTGATCAGATTTAGGTGCACGTTAAAGGGGTCATGAAGCACCCCTTGGGCTGATTGAAAAAACACATCCTGCGGAAAGCTGACACGGCTATGAACTGCTCTGCCAAATATTACAGTCGTGCGCGCCGCGTAATGGCCACAAGCGGAGCGCGAAGTTGCCGTTTCCCCAGGCACCCTCTTTTCAAACAGAGGCCGGTTCTCACTCTCGTCGGTGGGCGGGGCGTCTGTCCGCTGTACGTCGCAAGAGACATAGCATGCTTATTGGCCGATAGCCGACGTAAATCGAGAGCGGCGTTCGGATCAGATGCGCTTCTTGCCGCGGGGCGCCGCCACTTGCCGGCGCCGCACTCCTCAGTACACGGTAGCCGCACTCGCGCTACTCGCGCAAGCGAATCACAGCGGGAGAGCGATCGCGTTTCATGACGCGCGCTGGCGTAACTTCTTTCCCCCATGCCATCCCTCCCTGTCTAGCTTCCAGTGCGCTCGTCGGCACGAGAAAAGAGAGAAAGCGCTGGGAGCGTGCGCCAAACCCCCGTAACTCCGCTGATTCTTGACGGATTCGAGAAATTTTTGCGGCAATCGATTCGGGAGGCAGTACACTCCGATACTGAGGCCATTAGATCATTACTTGGAAAAGTGGTTCATGACCCCTTTAAAGAACCCCAGATGGCCGAAATTAATCCACTGCGGCGTGCCTCATAATCGTATCGTTGTTTCAGCACGTAAAACTCCAGCAATTTTTAAATGCGAAGCATTTCTTAGCGAACTTCTGCGACTTTGAGCGTATCTATCTATCTATCTATCTATCTATCTATCTATCTATCTATCTATCTATCTATCTATCTATCTATCTATCTATCTATCTATCTATCTATCTATCTATCTATCTATCTAGCCGCCTACGACTTTGTGCTCTCCTGGCCGTTTCGTTAATCGGATGTATACCAAAATTGGTGTGTCATAACATGACCTTATTACGAACATAAATGACAGGTCATATCATGAAAAACATGACACGCATGTCATGAACAGCATGATTTACATTCCACGGCCTTCGGGCTCCCTGGCCGTTCCGTTAATCGGATGTATACCAAAATTGGTGTGTCATAACATGGCCTTATCACGAACATAAATGACAGGTCATATCATGAAAATCATGACACGCATGTCATGAACAGCATGATTTACATTCCACGGCCTTTGGGCTCTTGCGGCCGTTCCGTTAATTTCATATACACCAAAATTGGTACGGCGTGACAAGAGTTCATGACGAACATAATGACAGGTCCTAACATGCAACTCATGACGCGCATGTCATGTGCAGCATGATTTACATGACATGGTCTCGGGGCGCTCGCGGCTGTTTAAATTAAGGGATACATACGAAAACTGGTATGACGAGACATTTCGGTATGACGAACATAACTGACACGTGGTAACATGAAAATCATGATATGCATGTCATGTATGACATGATTTACATGCCACGCTCATGGCGCACTCGCGGCCGTTTCGCTAGATTGATATACACCAAAATTGGTATTGTGCGATGTGACTTTATGAAGAACATGAATAACAGGTGGTAGCACGAAAACCATGACATCCATGACATGTATGTCATGATTTACATGCCACGTTTATGGTGCATTCGCGTCCGTTTCGCTTGCGTGATATACACCAAAATTGGTGTTACGCGACACGACTGTTTGACGAACGTAAGTGAGACGTGGTAACATGAAAATCATGACATGCAAGTCATGTACGCGACCTGATTTACATGCCACGCTCATGATGCGCTAGCGGCAGTTTCAGTAGATTGATATACACCAAAATTGGTATTGCGCGATGTGACAGTATGAAGAATATGAATGACAGTTGGTAAGATGAAAACCATGACATGCATGTCATGTGTGTCATGATTTACATGCCACGCTCATGGTGCATTCGCATCCGTTTCGCTTGCGTGATATACACCAAAATTGGTGTTACGCGACACGACTGTATGACGAACGTAAGTGAGACGTGGTAACATGAAAATCATGACATGCAAGTCATGTACGACCTGATTTACATGCCACGCTCATGATGCGCTAGCGGCAGTTTCAGTAGATTGATATACACCAAAATTGGTATTGCGTGATGTGACTGCATGAAGAACATGAATGACTGTTGGTAAGATGAAAACCATGACATGCATGTCATGTATGTCATGATTTAATCGCCACACTCATGATGCATTCGCTGCCGCTTCGCTAGCTCGATGTACACCAAAATTGCTATTGCGCGAAGCGACTGTACGACGACGGTAAATGAGACGTGGTAACATGAAAATCATGACATGCATGACATGCACGACATGATTTACATGTCATGCTCATGACGCACTCGTGCCGTTTCGCTTGCTTGACACACCAAAAGTGGTATTGCGCGACGCGACTGCATGACGAACGTAAATGAGAGGTGGTAACATGGAAATCATGACATGCAGGTTATGTATGTCATGATTTACATGCCGCGCTCATTGTGCATTCGCGGCCGTTTCGATAGCTTGATATACACCAAAACTGGTATTGCGCGATGTGACTGTATGATGAACATTAGTGACAGGTGGTAACATGAAATACCATAATATTCATGTCATGTATGGCATGATTTACATGCTCTACTCATGGTGCACTCGCGGCCATTTTGCTCCTTGATATACACCAAAATTGGTATTGCGCGATGTGAATGTATGACGAACATAAATGAGAGGTCTTAACGTGCAAATCATGTTATGCATGTCATGTACGGTATGCTTTACATGCCACTGTCATGGTGCGCTTCCGGCCGTTTAGTTAACGTGATATATACCAAAATTGGTATGGCATGACACGAGTGCGTGATGAACATAAACGACAGGTCATGCATTTATATACCAGAATATGCGCTTCATCGGCATGGTGTACAGTAGATTGTGCATGCATACGTGCATGACAAACATGCGATATATGGTGGACTAGATGCCATGGCATGAATGATTTCATTTGGCTCAAAGACAAACAAGGCGATGTATGCAGCTCTTTGCTGGCTGCTTCGCATTACATCGATTCCCACAGTGCGTGGGATCTGCCGAATTTTTATTAGTATACGTTGTTCAATTTGTGTACGTGTGCGAACGCACGCGCGTGTATATGTGCACGTGCGTATGTCGTTGCATTGTTGTTCTATCCCGACGCACGGCGTCAACACAGTGGCTCACTTCAGGTATCTACTATGATATACGTTATGTATTTGGTACCATGCACCGGATTCGAACGGTTCGTTCATAAATCCTCTGCGCGACACCACCAATAAAGCCTTTCAACTCTTCCAGGCTGACTTAATACCGGTATTTAAAAATGGCAATAAATCCTCGTGCCAAAATTACCGTCCGTCGCGATGAAAGCTCGTCCTCCCTGCGTGGAGGGAGCCTAATCGTCTCTGCAGGCATTTCTATAAAGTTGCTCTCTCTCTCTCTCCCCCCATCTCCTCGACATGCATTTCTTGCAAGTCACGGGAACATGTTATCGCTTCGAAGGTTTACAGACACCTTGAGAATAACAAATTCTTTTTTCATAATCAGCATGGTTTTAGAGAGGGCCTATCGTGCGAGACACAGTTGCTTGAATTTACGACAGACCTTCACACTAACCTGAACAATAACTAACAAATTGACTGCTTTTTTTCTTAACTTTTCGAAGGCGTTTCACCGCGTCGCGCACTGTCGCTTAATTTCAAAACTTTCGGCCCTTAAATTGGTCTGTCTCACTTTGTCATGGCTCCGGAACTTTCTTTGTAAGCGCCATTGCAAATAACTTCTCGCTTGCCGATGACTGTATTGTCTATCGCCAAATAGTAGCTTAAATACAGACGACCATCTGGTTCTTCAGCATGACTTCTAACAAATTACTAACTGGTGCGTTAAATGGCTAATGACATTGAATACTTGAAAATGTGAAGTGATGTCAGCTACTGGGAAGCCTACACCTTCACTGCATTTTTACAATATCAGTAAAGACACTGTTGCAATCGCTACACAATATAAGTATCTAGGCATTATATTCCCTCCAAATCTTTCTTGGTCTGAACATATCACCCCCATTCCAGCCAAATCCTCCCACTCTTTGGGATACTTGCGACGAAAATTATGAAATGCCCCTTCGAATGCTCGCAGACTAGCATATCTAAATCTCGTTCGTCCTCAACTCGAGTACGCTTCCCCTATTTGGTCGCCTCACTAGAAATACTTAATTGAAATGCTAGAACAAATTCAGCATAGGGCAAGCCGCTTCTTTTCTAACGATCACAGCTATCAGTCTAGTGTAACACAAATCAAACTTAACCTTTCATTGCAATACTTGAGTACTCGCCGTGACATCGCCTTGCTGACACTGTTTCACAAGTTCATTCATATTGTCTCGAACAACACTAGCATGCTTGCAACCACTTGAAACGACCCTACTCTGCGTCGCACAGGCTTCCGATAATAATTTTAGCTATACCCGCATTTGCGGATCTACACGTGCATTCGACTGCTCTGCGCTTACACGTGCTGTCCGATGCTGGAATTGTCTCCCGGATAGCATCGCCTGTGTCAAACAATGGTGCATGCCATGACGCATTGACCAGTTATCTGGCCAACAAAGTGTAACTTATTATCATTATCGCAGTGTGCTCTCTGTGTTATTCTAACGTTGTTTGCACAATGTTATTGTACAGCACCATAGTGTCGCTTTTAATTTTTTTTCTCGTTCTTTTTTTTTCTGCGAACCATATTACTGCATAACAGTTCAATTTTGCTTGACTGCACGACTCAATGGAAAATACCTGGTGTGATAAGTCCCTTATTATAAGCTGTGTCTTTACTAGTGTTTTTTTTTTACCACTGCCGTATTAACTAAATAATAATTTTAGTACTACACTTCTCCTTAATATGTGATCTGGTGCATACTGCTGTTCATGCATATTGTGTAATGAAAATATTACGGATGTTCCCTTTTTGTACTGCCCCCCTTACACAATGGTCCAATTGAGGCCTGTAAGGTATTTTAAATAAATAAACGAATATGACCAGGAACTTTTCTAACTGCTTCATTCTCACTTCATTGAAGAATAGAATCAAGTTGCATGCTGCGCAGGTCTTTAATATCACGTCGAGATTTTTATCCGCCGCAAATTCCTTTGGCCTAACTTCATTTGTCGCATTACCTTCGTTTGGGCGATATGTTGACACTATAGTTGCGACATACTTATCCTGCCTGAATCAGCAATTTCTAGAAAAAGTGGGCTTGTCGAATTGCGCGTTTGGAAACCTGGTCGTCATATACCGTGAGAGACGAAGGCAGCGGACATGTGAAAGTTTACAATACACATGAACGAAAGAAGGGGAATACACATGGAGCATTCCCTTGAGAGTTTCAAACATTTAATGCAAATGTTCTGGACTGCCTCTTTCTGTTCCCTTCGATTCCTAACCGGTCACCCACAGACATTATGCACCGAAGTTTCTGAGGTCGTCGTCGTAATATTTATCATCATCATCACGAGAGAAAGAGAGAGAGAAACAAGAGAAGAAAGGCAGAGGGGTCAACCAGATTAGCAGTCCGGTATGCACTGGAGGAGGGGGCAAGGCCAAAAATATGAGGAGAAAAAATAAAAAAGGAAATCTGCTAGCACACTTTATCAGTCGTGAAGATTTCAAAAAAAAAAAAAAAAGACACGCTAGCGCTTTCAGAGCAGTTCGGGATGTCGATGGTTGGGACAAGGGTCCAAGAATATTGTTTTCATGATCTCCTGAAGCGTCTACGCCTAAAAGTTTGCATCTGTAAGTGCTGAGTATCCTTGAACCTTTCACCTTCATTTCAGACAATGACAAATAACGAAATGTACATTTGTTCTGTCTAAGAGGCTGACAAAAAGGCACGAATGCCTGACAGAGCATCACACCCCTTTCTATACACGCATCACTCAGACAACAGAGGCGATTACAAAAGCTTAAAACAGAAAAATGTATGCATAATACAAAACGACTATACTGGCATCGGAATACGTTGCTCACTGCGACACGACATCAGTAAACACACATACAGGATTAAAACAATTATACAAAACGTAGCGCATATATGTAGAAGGAACACTAAAAATGTAGGTTTTTCATGATAATGTGATGAAGGTTACTCCGAAGCACCGTTCACACCGAATAATTTTCGGTCGGAGACGATGTCGCCGACACGTCGCGCGATGTCGCACGGCAGAAAAAGGACTTCGTCGCGTCGATCGGTCCGAAAGCTATTCTCCTTTCTACTGTTTTTCAACTGTTTGCTGCTCCGAGCGCGGTGCGTCTAACTCCCGACGCTGGCGTTTCACTGTCGCTTCACTGGGTCGGACAGACGAATTAGCCCTTCGGCGACGCTGGCGCTCACGCGCAAGCAAGCGCCGACGTTTCAAACGTGCAGCCATGCTCGGCTTATGTGTATCAAACATGGGACTTGCGTGACGCCAACGCGAGAAATGAGACTGCGGGACAACAACGCGAGACATCAGACGACGAGAGGGCGGTCCCTTAACTGTTCCGCAGTTAAAAAAAAAAGATGCTCATGAAGTAATGCTCTTAGAGCTGTTGGTGCTTTTTCCACAATTAGTGAGGTAACATAGCCGAAAAGCTCACTTTGGCAAAATTTACTCCAAAGGTGTCTATATCAAAGGCAACGGCACTCCTCACTTATATGCCCGCAGATTTTTAAAACACTTTTAAGCGACTGCATTGTTTGAGCCCTTTGGTAGTTTAAATAGTCTTGCACCTTAAATTCATCGACGAAAGTTAATGTTCGCAAGCATCGGCTTCAGATTTGTATACAACACTTTCATTGTTCGATAAAAAGGTGCCGCAAGGTGAACGAATGTACACGTCCAGTACGGGCACATGCTGGCGTCGTGATAGTCGACTGAGTTTGAATGTGAACTGATTAACGAATTTTCGTCGGAAGATGGCAGCGCACATACATAAAATGCTCGTTTGCTATAAGTGTAAGGCTGTGGGGCACGCACTAAAATGACTGATAGGCCCGTGCCAATGGGCATAACCATCATATTTCATATTAAATGCAAGGACGTTTCAACGCAGCCGCTAAGGTCCTGGGATTACTCTACAAAGTCTATAGGGAAAATAGAACATACCGCTGCACAAATGTCGAAAGTATGGTCCAGGCGCTGCGAAATTTTACAGCGTGGAACAGCGTGGAACTATGTCAAATATATTCAAGGACCCATATGCATCCTCATAATTGCACTGGTAGCGCCGCGGACCCAGTGTGAAGTTACCGAATGGTAATCATGGCCATCAAGCACCGTAGTGCACTGAGTCGGCGCTAAAAACATCAGGGACGACTCCAAACCATTCGATCAAGGATACGACTTTCGTAATATCGTATTGTGTTCGCAGAAGAAAATAAAGGATACCCGTGCACCCACATGGTACGTACGCTCATTCACTTTTACAAAGCACGCTGATCACGAGCTCTACATTGGTGCAGGACGCTTGAACGCAATTGTTCGAAATGGTCGGTAAAAAAAAAAGAATAATAGATAGACGACCGCCTCGATCTGCTCGAGGTTGCGTATTAACGAGCAGTCTCAGAGGAGGTCGTTTAGCTGGAGCGGGCGGGACATGACACAATGAAAGCTGGCCGATAATCGCGGGCTCCATTCACTCACGAAATCGATCGCGAAATCGTGAAAGAGATCAAACGTCTTCGCAAGGACCATCTGAAGTGGTGCGGGCTGCTCGTGTGAACTTCTGCTTGTCGCAGCACACTTTCTAGCCGCACGTTTACGTTTAGCTGGTGGGAACCAATGAGGGGGATGATGTGGCATGTATTTCGATATGTAGATGGTTGCAATTGTCTTATCGCTTAGCCGTATTGTGCAGAGCGATTACCTTGCATCCTTCAATGCAGTGGAGATATTGTCCGTCAGTCACCGCTTCCTGTATAGCTCTGTGTGAAACTGCTGCCAACTGTAAATGCGACTAGTGTAGCGATGTTAACGTTCAGAACGACAGAGAGTTAACTCGGATGGGAGTCGGTCGGTTGGGAGGTGTGCATATGTACACCGACGCAAAGGAAAGGAAACGACCTTTGTGTTGTCCGTTTCCGTTCACTTGCATTTGTGTCTGCACGCCTAACCTAACGTGCTCTTTTATGTGGCCTCTGCAGGTACTTCGAGAGGCATCTGCTTTCAAGAAAGGTGGATGACTGATGGCAGGCATGAAAGAATGTCGTAGCCTATTCTCTGATACGAATCTTCTCATCATTAACGGCGCATCGTTGCGTTTTCTGTCTAAAAAAGAGTAGTTATACACATTTACTTACGATGTTCTGGCACTTGGATATCTGAAGTAGTAGCTGGAACTGTTCCAGGTCAGTCGCCGAAGTTTACAAGCAAACGATGACAACACTTAGTTTTTTTTTTTCTACGTAACCTAATGACCTTACGAAGCATGGAAGGGGCCAAGCCCCTAAAATTAAGTCAGCTTCGCTCTAGTGATGCCAAGCTTGAAGGAAGTGCGGAGCTGGGCGACCTTCTCTGTTTCTCTTTATTTGTCTCTCTCTTTCTTCAGCACTTTCTTTCTCTTCCTATCTTCTCTCTATTTTTTCCCTATCTATTCTTTGTCTCCGTTTATTTCTATTTCTTTCTCTCTATATATATATTTCTTTCTATTTCTCGCTCCTTTTATCTTTCTTCCCTTTCTTGCTCTCTCTCTCTCTCTACTGCTCACTTCCTCTCGCTTTCTCTCTTTCTCTTTCTGTGTATATATTTCTGTGTCTTTCCTTTATTCTCTTCCTTTCTGTTTTTCTTCCCTTTCTTTCTCTCAATTTCCCTCTTTCTCTTTTTTTTTCTATGCTATGCTTTACTCTCTCTCTCTCCTCCTCACCCTCACTTCCCTTTCCCACCCCCTTGGTATACTATACTGTGCAAGGCTATGCTATGCTCTGCTAGCGTGAAAAAAAAGGACGTTGAAAAAGGAGCTACCCATACATTCCCATGACATCAGGTTTCTTCCCATAGAGGACGATGACGGACTTCCGAACGACCAGATTATGCTTGTGGGCCTCCACTGCTTATGGCGCTCAAGGATGGTGGGCTACCATTGTGACCCGAATGCCCGACCGGCGCGTGTTTACTTTGGTCAATGTGTTGGAAGTGCTGAAATTGCAAGAGCCTGTACCTGAGTGGCTGGCCAGGGTCGAACCCCTGGAATTTTAGAAAGACAACGATGATGTAGTAGCGGTCGGTCATTAATGTGTATTCTGCTGGTGTATATATATTTCTTCCTCATGAAGTTTGTGTTGTGATACATGTCGAAGGCTGTCAATTAATCAAAAAAGTGCCCGGATAGCCGAGTGGTTACGATGCTCGCCTTCGGATCGTGGGTACACGCGTTCGAATCCCGCCTCGTGAAGACATTTTTTCGCCAGGAATTTCGCTCTTTCTTTCTTTCTGTCTCTCTGTGTTCGTTCTCTCGCTCATCAGAGTTGTTCCATCCCACGCTCGACAAATCGGCGCACGTGTTCTGGGAGCGAAGCAGAAGATGAAGAAGAGGACGAAGGTAGCGCGTGCCGGCTTATGATGATGATAGTTTTCTGTTCGCCGATTGCAACCGACGGCTGGCATTAACAGCTCGGCTGTTAAAAATGTCGCCTTATGCAGTTTGCACGATTAATTTCTTCCGTCGGGAGATTTGAAGTGGATACATTTTTGAGAGCATCGCGCAAGCAACGTCTCAGTCGGGCCGTCGGAGCGTCGCCCTCGCATCGTCCCCGTTGTTCACACCCATGGTCGTCAATCTTATCGAAGTGAAAGAGGCGCGTTTTCCAACATGCACCGAGAAATTATTATGGCCGGGCGTAATTCGCGCATCCACGTACTACGTTCCCACGCCTTCTTGACGCTTATGTATTTTCCCAGGCCGTTTGTGGCAGCGGTGCCTTGTTCCCCCACATTTACGGATGTATAAGGAGACCCCGAACACGGGGTCAATTGGCTTTATTCACTTGTCGTGACGGCAGCGAGTTCAAGTGATTGCCACGGGAGTCTGCTTGGAAGCGCCCGGTAATGTGTATTTCTTTTTTTTTTCTCTGCACACTGTAGCAATAACGCTTAAGGATGAATAAGCACTACAGGAATCGAGGGACGAGACGACAAAAAAAATAAAGAAAAAAAGAACAACCGAAAGACTGCTTGACGAAGTTCTCACACCCTTTCAGCAGGCAACTCGAAAATAAATGGTCGCTCGTATATAGCACGAACGTCAAGGGGGGGGGGGGGATAGACGTATACCCTCCTTAGGAAAGATTAAGCGCTGCTGCAAACGCGATCCTACGAGCGTCTGCGCACATCCAGAAATTCCTTCTGGAAATTCTTCTCGTTACGCCGAGGTCTTCTGGCTGCTGTACAAGTACGGCTGTATACGAAAGAACAATCAGTGTTCTTATCACAGCGAAAGCCTTATATGTCTCGTGAGTCGAGAAATCCGCCGTAGTTGGCGTTAACGCGAATGGTTAAAATAATAATAATAATAATAATAATAATAATAATAATAATAATAATAATAATAATAATAATAATAATAATAATAATAATAATAATAATAATAATAATAATGGCTCGAGGCGCGCGAGCTGCAGGGTGCTCTCTTCGTCTTAGCGAAAGCGTGAAGCCGAGGCGATAAGAAGCGTCAGGAGGTCTTCAAGAGAAACATCGCAGTATACAAATGGATTGATTTATGAACTTGGGTATGCGTAATAATGAGTTCCAGGACTTGCCGCATTCGTTCTAACGTGCCATCGTTGCATGCAGAACAAGTGTTCATGTCAACAGAAAGCTTTCAAAACAATGCCAGCGAATACACTTTGAAGGATGCCTAATAGCTTTCGTCTTAAGTTGCATTATAGGGTTAGTTAAGGGGCCCCAGAGATTTTTCGTTCTGTATTACATGTGCTTGTGATTTTTGTGGATAATTGTTCCCGAGTTTTACTGAAACTCAACCGTATTTATTTTAATGTAAATAGCCGAAGTGTGCACGCGTGTGGAAATGTATGTAACTGCCTAAGGTTAAGAATATAAGTTCTGTGTTCTGTCAACTCTGGACTCTGACTCGGTCTTTGAACTATAACAAGCGTTCGCTGGTGCGCCAAAGGTATATTTTGGTCCGTGCTTTCGTGTGGTGTTCGGGGGACCGATACATCGGTCTCTGGAATCCGCCCGGTGACCGATACCGCTCAAGAGGTGTGACAACCATTCATAAAAGTCTTAACTTTCGGCCTATAGACGGGGTTATACACAAAATGCGCTCGCGCAAGAATTATTCCTAAGAGAAAGTTGCAGCCAATCCTGATCGACATACTCAATCGTATTCGCAACGTGAACGATAAAAAAAAAAAAACACGAACGCGTCGCGTCCCGTCTTTTCTGTTTTCTGTCGACCTCTGCGCGCGTGTGTGTGTGTTTTGTGCTAGAGTGCTCATGACGTACGAATGAAACGATTTGCGAATTCGGGACCCATGAGCATGTATTTACAAAAACCTTTCACCTCCAGTTCGTAAGGATAAACGTCAGGCACTGATAATGTTGGTCGCGATGTTAGCGAAATGCAGCATGCCAATGTCAAACGATCGCGTGCGAATACGTACCGGTATTGACAAAAAAAAAACCTATTACGCTAGAATTGTTCGTAAGAGAAATTCGTTACCCGCCACGATGGTCTGTAGTGGTTATGGTGCTCGACTGCTGACCCGCAGGTCGCAGGATCGAATCCCGGCTGCGGCGGCCGCATTATCGATGGAGGCGAAAATGCGTGAGGCCCGTGTACTTAGATTTAGGTGCACGTTAAAGAACACCAGATGGTCGAAATTTCCGGAGCCCTCCACTACGGCTTCTATCATAATCAAATCGTGGTTTTGGGACGATAAAGCCCAGCAGTTATTATTAAGAGAAATTCGTGAACAATAAGGAAACTCGGCATATTTTCAGCGGAAACGGCTGCAGTGACAACGAGCGCTTACAAAAAAAAAAAAAAAAGGCTTTGCGAATTCGGGCCCTGCAGCGCGGTCAAATTCGCAAATCTTTTTGTTCGTAAATTGTTCGCCACTGGCTGGCTACCATCGCCATTGAGTACTGCCTGTTCTTGAAAACCATTTGAGCGTAAGTACTGTGTGTGTGTGTGGGCATACAGGTGCTGGTCTGTAGTCTCGGACGAAGCCGCCCTTCCAGCATACCGTCAGAATCGGTCGATATAGGTGATAAGAAATCACAATTCCTGGGGTTTTACGCGCCAAAACCACGATATGATTACGAGGCACGCCGTAGTGGGGGACGCCGGATTGATTTTGGCAACCCGGGGTTCTTTAGGGTGCACCTAAATCTAAGTACACGGGTGTTCTTTGCATTTCGCCCCCATCGCCATGCGGCCCCCGTGGCCGGGAATCGAACCAGCGTCCTCGAGCTCAACTGTCCAACACCATAGCCGCTAAGCAACCCCGGCGGGTGACATGAAATGACGATACACGAAAGAAAGTGGGCCAGTAATCACGCTGCTATTCTTATATTAGACCGCTCCGTAAGAGCCAGCCAATGACGGTGATGGACATGACATTAGCGAATGCAGCGGCTGGATAACGAGAGACAGTACTTACTGAGAGCGACAGAAATTTGAGCTATTTGATAATGATTCATCATGAAAGAGGGTGGTCGTGCGAACACGGACACAAGAGAACAGAACGAGACAATTTACCGCCTATCAACTGAAAGGGCGCACAGTGGCGGAAAAGAAAGTAGACGCTAAACTTACCTGCGCATGCTCAGGTATGATGGAGCTACCTGTCACCCAGGCACGCGTGCAGGTGTACGCGAGAGATAACTGCTTAGGCATTTCATTTCTTCTCTGTACTATAGTTAATCGAAGGCCGGCTCACGCATGCGCTTCCACTACTATTCACGTGCAAAACCTCGATCGTTAGACGCATTTATTCGTTCCTCTGTCTGTATGAAGCAACGCACTCATCGAATTTGGGCGTGCATTTACAATATCGACAGTGCAAAGAAAGATTAGATGACGAACCTTCGGTTAACGGCCTTTTATTCTTTATTAATCTCTGATTATAACGCAGCCGCTCGTCAGAAGTCAGCCGCGCTCGGTTACTAGATTTGTACCTGATTTGTACCACTAGATTTGTATCACTAGATTTGTACAGCAACACGCTGTCGGCCTCCCGCTAAGGCATAATCCTGATAAGGTCGTTTCTATTGTCAAGAAGGCAAAATCGCTCACCTTGGAACAGTTTCTTTCTTTCTTTTTTTCTAGGCCAAGACACACGAGCAAGAAAATCCATTTCGAGCAATCGTATAGGAGAAATATGCAATAACACTAATATCTGGGATTTTACGTGCAAATACCAGGATATGATTATGAGGCGCGCCGTAGTGGAGGGCTCCGGAAATTTCGTCCATCTGGTTCTCTTTAACGTGCATTGACACCGCACAGTACGGGGCCTCTACAGCATTTTCGCCTCCATCGAAATGCGACCGCCGCGGCTGGGATTGAAACCGCGACTTTCGGGTTAGAAGCCGAGCACCGTAACCACTGTACCACCGAGGTGCACTATCGGAAAAAGGGACATGGCAATTTGCAGTAGCGACTTGCCTGTAGAACTGCTTAGCCTGGGATATTTTCAGACCGTTTTCGCTTGCGTAACTCAGAGGCACTAAATCAGTTTTCGACAGAGGAGAATCCTGGCGTTTGTGCTGCTTTTAGAAAGGACATGCATTATCTGCCCTTTTTGAAGCCATCACGGTAATATAGTTTAGACAAATTCCTGCTCCATCTACCATTACCATACACAGGCTGAACGGTTATGATTGAAGTTCCCGTGCAATACCATAGTGCCAGAGTTTAACTATTCGTAGGAAGATACTTACGATGGCTCCTCGACAATCGCAGCGGTGTGTCGCGGGGCGGTATAACGGATCTTCAATGAAAAGCAACGTCAGTCTCTATACTTACCGAAGAGGTTCAACAACGTACGGTGCCAAGTGGGATGCGGAACTTCACTGACGACGACATGTACTGTAGATAATGGATTTCAGCGCAGGAACGTGAGCAACCTTCCTCGACCTCTGCTGATAACAAGTCCTTCAAAGAGCACTTCGTCAATGACTGTTTCGGTGCGGTGTGCCATTGACTGCGGTTGTCATACGGGCGTAAGGCAACGTAAGTTAGACAGTAACTATCGCTAACATAAGAAATAAACTATTGTTCCTCATTCGTTTGAATTCGCCAATACAAGACACCGAATTGACAAATATATATAAGGCCGTCCTCGGGTGACTATTTTGTGAGAGGTCATCTGGGCAATGACACCGCAGCGATCCTTTCTGCTTGGTTCTACATGCTACTTGCACCATCCATGCACCGTTTCGACCGGCTGATCCCATTGATGACGCGGCGGAGCGTCGCTCTGACTAAATGACGAAACGCAAAGAGCATTAGCATAATAAAGAACGTATCGTTGGTTACGTGGCTATGTTGGTTGCTATCATTTAAGTAGCAATCCGCTAATGAGGCATTCTATAACGCACGTTTTGTGAGTACAAGACCCATATTACGGCTGCATTGAGAAGACAGCGCTGTTTTTATGATTACAGTTGAAACCCGCAATAACGAAATCGGCGGGGAAAGCACAAAATTTCGCTCTTGCGGGAATTTCGTTGGCGCGAGAATGCAGCAGAAAAGGCATGTAATTTACAAAAAAAACACATTTCACCTCCAAAAGTCAGTAAGTTTGCTTTGCCGGGCCTTACCACGCAACAATTTCATGCCTCTCGATCGGAAATTTCGTTTGCCACGGCACAAAGTTCGCCCCATACACTGGTCAGTGACGGCGGCACTGCGCTGTCACCAGTACCGTCATCAAGTGCGCCTACAGGCGAACCTGTTCCGGCTCCGCTGGATCAGCGCGGATCAGCGCAGAATCGTGGACAGCGAGCTGCACGCAACACCGAATTCTTCGGCGATGTCCATTTTTTCCCTGCCTTTTCCACCTCACTGATGATTGCAACCTTATCTTCCAGCGTGATGAACTTCCGCTATTTCGTTGGAGGCGACATCTTCGCAGGCAGCGAATTCGGACGAAGCAATCGCAACACACAGTTCACGTTACACCAAGCGATCAAGAAAACGCTCCACAAATGGCTCCACACACGCGACCATGTGCGCGCAAAGCCGGCAAAACTAAGCACAGAGTCAAGCCAACCAACGAAACTTCATGAGAAATGTGGATTTGGCTACGTAGTCCACGATAACGAGCGGGTGTTTCGGCAAGTCATCATTGTCGCCAGCTTTTTTTTTTTTTTTTGTAAGCAGTGATAGCGCCTGCTTCTCATATGCGCTGTAGCGATAGTTTCGCACAATTTAAGTGTAGCATGAATGCATTTCAGCACTTTTCGAATGTAGTTAATGTTGCGAGAGTAGATTATTTGCGCACTGGTGCTTCAAAAATTTCGTTAATGAGGGACTGCAGTATGAATATCTTTCGTAGTCTCGAGTTACGAAATACATTGACTCCTATGGGCGTTCGCCGGTGCTCCGAAAATATTTCGTTGCGGTGAGAATTTCGTTCCCTCGGGATTTCGTTATCGCGGGTTTCGACTGTATTATTATTATTGAAGCCTCTAGACACGCAGCTCAAAACTGAGCGATCAACACCGCTCGTCGGGTGACGTAAGGTGAGCTCCGCATTCCAAACAGCGTGCACAAGCATGAAAAAAAAAAGTTCACCTTTATTTCTCTCACGGATCCCGCCACCTCCAAATTGTTTTCGCCGGCCGCTGCAATACCGGACCCAGACTAAACGATGATGAAGTGAACTTTATTCTACAAGATGGGGCCGGCGATAAGATGGTACCGGCGAGAGGTACTGGGATCGATACCCAGCACCTCCACCAGTGTCGCGATGCAACGCGAGGAAAAGACAAGAAGACCTTTCGGCAGCGAAACAGCGTGTTGAAAATCAGCTGAACAGGCGGAACGTCTTCTTTGTCTTCAACTAATCACAGCCCCACTAGATGGTGTCCGTTAAAGCCCCCCATTGTCGTCGTCGTCCACATGTAGTATACACGCGTCAATATGTCACCCTCGGGTGGGTGGCTTCCTCAGTCCAGGATGCTGTGACCATCGACTGTCCGCTTTACCCGGTCCACAAGACGTGTCTGGTTCTCCGCGTCGCGTCTGAACAAGTCCTCGAAAGCACCACCGCACATCCGGGCATCTCCCGCGTATGGCGTCCTCGTCGCTTGACAAATATTGTCGCAAATCATCGTCCGTTCGGATTTTCGTGGCGCAGTGCCCAAGAGTCGGACTTGTGATTGCGAGGGTTCGATTCTCGCGTTAAACTTTTTTTCGTTACGTATTTTAAAAGTATAATTGCAATAATTAAATTTTGCCTCTGTTTTAACCGACCAAAGCAGACGTAATTTTGTTTAGAAATGTGTAGGCGTTTTAAAATATAAATTTAAAACCAGGGCTTCGAACCGAACCCGAACCGAAAACCGTACCCTAACCGCAATTTCTGCTGGAACTAAACCCGAACCGATATTCTATAGGAACGTGCCCGAACCCGAACCGGACCTCCCCCCCCCCCCCTCCTCCACACACACACACACACAAAATAGTTATCGGTTCGGGACAAAGCGGTTCAAAGTACAAGCTACAAAAGTTGTTGCAGTTTACATGGAGATAGTCGTTCAGATGGAAATTCAAGTAAGCGATTCTTGTGGATGCTATGGACCAAAGCAAAATCGCCGCCGTTGAGTAAGCATGTGCCATCTTTATGCTGCCTATATGTCAATTCCAGGTCTCGAGTCGTACAAAGATTTTTAGAGCGCAGCTCTTAGTTGCCCGTTCCTACGTTGAGAGGCTTCGGCTGGCGTCGGCGTAACCGATAGAGCGAACGAGGACGAAAGAACGCGGAGTCTGTCGATATCACGAACCACCGGCCTCTAACCTCGCTTTCTTCCTCCGTCACGCGCGCTGGCCGCTCGGTCGGAGCTCGTGCTCATGCAGGGCTGGCACATGCACTGCGGCTGGCTTCGCTTGTCGTAACGGGGCTGTCGGCGTTTCGCTTGGTTCACGACGCCTGCAACGCACGTAGTGGTGGGCGTAGCACTCGAGCGCTGTCGGCGTTTCGCTTGGTTCGCGACGCCTGCAACGCACGTAGTGGTGGGCGTAGCACTCGAGCGCTGTCGGCGTTTCGCTTGGTTCGCGACGCCTGCAATGCACAGAGTGGTGGGCGTAGCACTCGAGCGCTGTCGGCGTTTCGCTTGGTTCGCGACGCCTGCAACGCACGTAGTGGTGGGCGTAGCACTCGAGCGCTGTCGGCGTTTCGCTTGGTTCACGACGCCTGCAATGCACAGAGTGGTGGGCGTAGCACTCGAGCGCTGTCGGCGTTTCGCTTGGTTCACGACGCCTGCAACGCACGTAGTGGTGGGCGTAGCGCTCGAGCGCTGTCGGCGTTTCGCTTGGTTCGCGACGCCTGCAATGCACAGAGTGATGGGCGTAGCACTCGAGCGCTGGCGTTTTTGTGACAATATGTAACGAATGTTACATTGCTACAACTGCAGATAAACCTCAAACACAGTTGGCGTTGCCCCAACACGAAGCTGCGCTCAGAATTTGCATTAGGTAGTGTCGTAATCATCGGTGAATTTTTATTATTGCACAAATCTGAACATGTTTGTATTCCTTCAATATTATGCACCATGATTCTCAACGCGTACACTGGACTCTCCACTAGACGCATATACGACGTAATGTTCTGTTTTTAATGATTACTTAGAATGTTTTCGTGCACCAGATGTAATCCTGCCATGTCACACGTTTTGTACATCTGTCAAATTAAATTAAAAATTTGGTTACTGAACCTACTCTATAAAACGTTCCATTTTATTTCATTTCAGTCGATATTCGACAGTTCTTTTACTCTAACATTTCTATTCCACCCAGCTCGGAACTTTCGCTCTTCGAACATCCGTGTACATTTTTAATCTTTAACCGTTCTCAGTATGGTTAGCAACAGAAAGAAACACGGCAGAAAAAGACCTCAGGGATGGACGCGTCGAAAAGCCGCAAACGCTTGCCATGCCCCGCAGTGTTCGTAAGGTGACCGTGTTCACGAATATGCTTGCCGTAGCTATTTTCCTCATAAACACTCATACTGAGGTTGAAGCGCTGAGGACGTACATAAGGCATCTTGCCTGGACTCCACACCACCACCTATAGCTCTATACCAGCGGACAGACCGCGCACCTCCTTTTGCCGAACAGTAACCACACACGGCGAATCTCTACCAACTGGCTTCACACCGGCGGCGAGACCTTCGGTTCCTCCATGGTGCCTCAAACAACCAATCATCAACCTGACAATACCAGGCGTCCAGAAAAAACAAGATCTGTCAGCACCAGCTCTTAAACAGCTCGCATTACTTCTATTGTACGAGAAGTATCACGACTCGACTCACGTCTACACCGACGGCTCCGTCCTACCGAGCAGTTCAACAGCGGCGGTCGTGATTCCAACGATCGCCACAACTATCAAGTTCAGGACGGCTCACCCAACAACATCGACGACGGCAGAGCTCACAGCGTTTCGCGCCGCGCGGCTTTTCATTAACGACCAAATGAGAAAAAGGTGGACGATTTTCCGCGACTCCGAGGCGGCACTGCAGTCTCTGCTGTCGACTTTACGCCGCGGTCCGCACGAACAGTTGGCATTAGAGACTGCCGAGGTGTTCCACCACCTAACCGAGAAAGGACACTGCATTACATTTCAATGGCTACAGAGTCACTGTGGGGTTATCGGCAATGAATGAGCCGATCAAGCTGCCCGTTCCGCCCATACAGAGGACCGCGACCTGTCGATACCTTTTTCTTGGACAGACGCTGCTCGGAAGCTCCGCATGCTCGCTCGCCAACGCACCATGTCAAATTGGAATGAGCCACATTTCATGCATGCACGACTGCACTCCTTTGATCCCACGTTAAGCATTCGACTGCCATCAAGACTTCGCCGAGGTGACGCTACCGCTCTGTGTAGATTATGGCTGGGCGTCGCGTTTACCGATGCATATGCCTTCCGCATAGGCCGACACCACCACCTGTGAACACTGCGGCGACGAAGAAACAATTCGACATGTTCTGTGCGACTGTCCGGAGTATAGCGCACAGAGACAATCTCTTTGCCATGCTTTCAACAAGTTACACGACCAGCCTCTATCAGAAAAAAGACCACTACGCCATCGTCCGAACATAACGTCGCAGAAGAAGGCTTTGCAAGCACTACTAGCCTTCCTGCGATTCACTGGCCTGTCAGAGTGCCTCTGAGCGGAACGCTCTCGTGTGTGTGTGGTTGTGACTGTTTTTTTTTTCTTATTATTTATTTTCTCTCTCTCGCTTTCAACCCCTTATTCCCCAACTCCAGTGCAGGGTAGCATGCCGGATACAAACTTCTGGTTAACCTCCCTGCCTTCCTCTGCTATTTCTCTCTCTCTCTCTTCACTCAATTCTACTGATATTTATGCAAAAACATCGATCGCTGTTTCCAACGCACGAACGGGCCGATTTAATACCCTCGCACGCTTTCACTCGCACATAGAACCATAGGTCGGCAAACTCACTCATGAGTCGACTCACTCAGAATCACGCAGACTCATATGGGGCCGTGAGTCTGAGTCTGAGTGAGTCCGGGTGAGTAATATTTTGATGAGTCTGAGTCCGAGTGAGTCCGAGTGAGCCCTAAGCACAAAATATATTTCTTGGGTGAGTCTGAGTGAGCTCCACCTTCTATTGCTGACCTATTGTCCTATCTACTCGTCCTTCAGCATTACTATCAGTCTTATACCGGCTTATGTTTATGCTCAAGTCTATTCACGCATATGTCAACGCGCGAGCGTTCATGCGCCACCTCAATATTTATTGATCAGAGGCGTGAGTAGGGGGGGGGGGTGCCACGACCTCACCCCGGAAGCTCTTTCGAGGTAACTTCTTGATATAATATCTCGTGTGAGTCATGTATTTCATAAAAATGTTCTTACTGGTTTGAAACCACTGATAACACGTATTTCAAGGTACAAGATCAAAAGACATATCGCAGAACACCAATTATGTGAGATATTGACGTTAAAGAGCATTGGCACCATGATCGAAAAAGCTCATTTTAGGCTAATGGACTCATGAGTCGACTCACTCAAGACTCATTCAGACTCAGGTCAAGCCGTGAGTCTGAGTCGGAGTGAGTACGGCTGAGTAATATGTTGGTGAGTCTGAGTCCGAGTGAGTCCTGTTGAGAAAAAGTTAGCGAGTCTGAGTCCGAGTGAGTCCGGTTAAGGAAAATTTTAGTGAGTCTGAGTCCGAGTGAGCCCTCAAAGCAAAATATATTTCTTGAGTGAGTCTGAGTGAGCTCCATTTTTTTTTTTTTTGCCGACCTATGTACAGAACACACAACACGCGGGGCTATATTATCGATTTGGACTTTATACGGAACATCACGGCGGCGACAACGACGGGTGGCAAAAATGCGCCTGTACAGTTGGCATCGCCATAATACGCGGCGCCAAAGAGCCTCCTGGTCTGTGCAGGTCAGAAGGTCCTTCCACTGCTCTTCAGATGGCGCCCTATTCATTGAAACAGCGTGATATTTTTGCGCTCCCAAACCGCACGATAGTGTCGGGTACTTCGCACACTAAACAAAGGAACACAAGAAACTTCCAACTTGTTATTGCAAAAAAACATTTTTTCCTTTATTTCATTTATTTACAGCGATGCCAAGCGTGTTCAGGCACTTGGCGCTACAGCGAACATAGCGCTGCGAAGCACGCCACACTCACTGGTAGACACGCCCAAGGCGAAGAACAAAGACTGGCGAAAAAAAAATCATATGTAGAAAATCAACAGCACACAAGGTGTGGGCACAAACACGCACTTGGTGGACGTCACAGAGAACAAGCTGGATGAGGAGGGATGGGTTGATGACACCTGATGTGTGTGCGTGTGTGTGTGCAGCGCGCGAGACCGGCATAGATCTGAGTTCGCGTGTGCACGACACGCTTCACGACTCATCCTCGACGGAGTGTGAGGCACCTCCATCGCAACCACTCTGTGTACGCCTAAATTTGCATCTTCTCAAAGTAGAGACAGAACTCAAGAAAGCTTCAGCTTCTCGAAGTTGGCGTGCAGCGAGGGGCCCTCACGACCTCGGTCTTCAAACGCTCTCTCTCCTTCCAGAATGCGAACTGTGCACCACCATCGATCAGTCGGTGTTTTTGCAAAGCACAACTATATCTCGACGTCCTACGAAAAGACGCCAAGACGCCGACAGATATACTGTCAAACAAGTGTACACGAATAGAAAATGAAAGAGCATAGTGCAAGCTCCCTGCACAAGTAAGCTTACAAAAAAAAAAAAGAAAGAAAAGAGAAAAAAAAAACAGGAAAATCGCAACAGGCATGTTTTGCGGGATGTTGTTTCATCTGCTCCGACGTGCGTACGCATAAACACTTAAAACGCGCTTTGTCTTTTTATTCGTATTACGGCCGAGTATCAAACATCCCGCATATAACAACATTGCCATCAACTATAGAGGCTTGCAGAGCGAGTCTATATAGGCGTCACAAGAAAAGACAGAAAGCGAAAGAAACCCGTGTGTGAGTGTGGTGACAAGTTTTGTCGCGAGCGGAAGCAATGAGTACAGAATACACTAGTTAAATATACAAGGCGGAGCATCAAAATTCAGCCAAAAAAAAAAAAAGTTCAAGTGTACCACAGGACATGCAGCGTAAAAACAACACGTCGTGTCTGATCCGCTATACGTATATCAAATTCTCATCAGAGGGCAGAAAAAAATAAGGTAAACGCAAGACGGTGACCAGTAGCATTCACTTCATATGTGGCATGATTTCCAGCTATATCGTCGACGTGATTCCGTTTTCAAGCTCACGCGTCCACACCCGATACGTGTGACGCGAAGTCAATTTCGAAGAATAGAACGCGCCAGTGACCGTTAAAGTTTCCTTCTTTACGGTTTCCTCGGCACCTGTTGTGTAAGCACGATTCGTTAATTTTACGCAATAAAGAGCGCCTCGTTTGCTCAAATGAGGACTTTAGAAACGTGGAGAGCATGTTGGATAGCGATGCCGAAAACCAAACGTTCTCGGTGTGCGACTGCGCTACGAAAAAAAAAAAAGAAGCAAGAAGTTTTGGCACTGACCAGTCGCTTGGTGTGGTATGTATATATTATTTTTTTTTTCGATCACGAAACCTAGAAATTGAGAGAGATGTAAAGAGAGATAGAGGGGTAGGATATCGGAATGGCGAAGGCGTCGTTCAGAACCAGACGTTCGCCAATTTTGGCACAACGAGATATAAAAGAAAGAAGTTTGCAGGAAAGGAAGAAACGGAGCGCTGCTGCTTCTGTAAAGAAAAATAAGTCTGTGAAAACGCAGATGTGACCACTGATCTCCACTATTTTAGTGGAGGTTGGTGGATGTGACCGAGGCAGTGGGAGACACTTCACGGCGGCATTTCACGGGCGGGGACGCACTAGCTGGTGGTGGTGGCGTGACAAGTACAGAATTGCAGTAGGGTACGCATTTGGGCTGATCGGTTCATCATTAACGGTAGCAAACAGCGCTAAAAGACGGGACGAAGAAAGGACACAGTCTGTGTCCTTTCTTCGTCGCGTCTTTTAGCGCTGTTTTCTACTGTTAAGTACAGAATGTCGCGCGATCCATGGAAGTCCATTCGCGGAACGATGTGCAGCGCGCCGCTCTTTTCAGTGTCCGGCACTGCATGGTCCCCCTGCCGCAACGATCTAGGTGCCGTCTAACGAGCACGCGGCCTCGCTTAGGCTTGGCTTCGCTTCTCCGCGTAACGCTGCCATTGCGCGTATATGAAACGCAATATCAATGAACTGACGACCTAGCGCCGCGGCGAAGGCGCGCCAAACCTCGCGGTTTTCACCGAGGCGTTTGTGTGATAGCATCGCTCGAACAGTCTAATGAAGCGAGAGAAGAAGAAAAAAAAAAGGGAGGGAGGGAGCTCTATACAAAAAAGAAAGCGTGAAGCCGCGCCCCGACGAGCAAATTAAATACGATGATGAGGCGAAGAAGAAGGACGATGGCCGCGGCTAGGCTAGCGCTTCCTGTTGCTATAACGATTACTTTGTTTGTTCGATTATTTTCATAAGTTATTTGTTCTTTGTAACTCCACCTTCTACGTGGAAAAAGGAAAAAAAAAATACTGGAAGTGCGACCGAGGCTGCCAAGTCGGTCAAAAGAGAATGATCACGTTGCTTGGTTCCTCGTTTCCTTTCTTATTCCTTCTTCATGAGCGGTCGTTTTTTTTTTTTTTTTTTTTTTGCACTCTCTGCCACCACAGTGCGCTCGACGAGAGCTATTAAAACGACAAGCGATAACGCGGCGTCGGACGCCAGCCTACTGCCCCGCCTGTCTCGATGCTCGCACTCCAAGGTGCGCGATCCCCACGCCCCGCTCCTGTTTTTTTTTACCTGTCCGCGCCCGCCTCATTAAAGTTCGCTCCCACCACGCGTAGCTGAGGAGAGCGCACGCAGCCGCGCCGCGTACTCATATCCGTGTACCGGCGGCGGCAAGACGTCGTCCCCCGTTTCCTCATAGAATACTATACTATAAGAAGACACGTGTATGGTGTGTATACGTTGGCGAAAGGAGGCCGTGATTCAGAGGTGCTTCTTTTGCGGCTGTGAGAGGTTAAGTGTGAGGGCCTGGTTTTCGTGACAAAGCCTTGTGACTGTTGTGCGAGGTATACACTCGTGAGCTGTTGTAAGAGCGCGCAGTCTCGATAAAAAGGCAGTGAAGTGTCTTGTACACGATGCGCGGCGAGTGATCACCGAAAAAAAAAAAAAAGTGTTTTAGAAGCTTTAGAAGGGCGCACACCGATTGCAGCGGCTATCGATAAATTGCTTCTTTTCAGGTGGTGCAGGTTTCACGATGCGAAAAGGCACGCGGCTCTAAACATAACAGGGTTGGGAATTAGGTATAGTTGACAAGTCTAAAAGGACCATTCTGAAGGCACCGTTTCTATTTCACACGCATTCACAGAGTGAGGACGGCATAAGGGTTACCTGAATATATTTTGTTTTCTACACGCGCAGTTTATATGTGCCTGCCAACTTAGTGTATAACGCCGCTAGTATACATTACATCCAGTTGTAACGTCCTCGCTTATTTTCCATTTTAGGGCTCTTCCTTCGTTTCTTGTAACCCAATCCTCATCATTCTTCTCTCCTCGAGTTCCCTCCAGTCGTAGCGTTACACCAGATAATTTTCTTTTTTCCTTTTTGCATTTCTAAACACACTGCAATCCTTACTTCTACTAATTACTTTCACTCGGTTATCATTTAGCATATCTTACCTAACATGCGAACAAAACATTGACATCAGTTGTAAGAAATGTTGAAGCTAGGCTAGGGCGTTGTCACTGTGATTATTTTTTTTTTACCGAAGGCTTTCCTTTCTCAACGATACTTTCAAGTTCTACCGCATCTTTGCCCATTGAACGCATTTACACGGACACGTAAAATAAGAAGCTGTTTTATGATGCGCGCATGTGTGTAAGTGCGCGCGAGCGGCAACATAGTTCCTGTGAGATAAAAATGACGAAAGCGCAGAGATGTTGACAAGGCGTCATGGCTGGTCCGGCACAACTTGCACACGAAGATAGCAGAAAGAAACAAGGAGGAAGCAAGAGTACAGACAATTTATGCGCAAGGTATGCTGGCACGGCTTATTCAACTCCGATACTCCGATAACTTCAGTCAGCCAAGAAGCGCTCTTTTTTTTTTTTTTGTACTATCGCCTTCGAGGTTGACGAAGGGCGACGTGCGAACTCCCACCAAGCGGTGGCGTGTGTGTGCACACGCCAACAAGCAAGCTCCGGTGTCGGCGCCCTAACGCTCAAGAAACACTTCGCACTTCGTGGCACGAGCACGAACCCGAGGTCCCGTGACTCTCGGCGTCATCAGCGCTGTGTGACTGTGAACGAGGGCCAGGGACCACCGGGCGGTTTTACGCGAAACACGATCGCTCTTTGCTGCCTTGTACAACGCGGCTACAAGACGAGCAAAGAAGCCTGCACCTCCTCTCTCAATCTGCTTTCGCCCTTGCGCTCCTTCCTTGCGTCCTGCTTCCGCGCACAGCACGCCACCCATGCTCTGTGGAAAATATCGGTTAAAAGAGCTTAATTTCACCACATTCCATTATCTGCTCTTACTTCGTTTGTTTGTTTGTCTTGAAATCGTTCTCGTACAAAGAACCAGCACTGTGTTACAGTTTTGCAAATTTGTCATATAGTCAAAGGGGAAATGATGTGGAGTTCCTACTATAAACTGTATCGCAGTGGTAACAGAAATGTACAGAGAAAGGACAAAATAAATCCTTAGTAGTACAAGTATAGCAAATCGGGCTGACATAGCAGAAAATGCAAGGACACAGATTTAAGAGTCGTCTGCACAAAGCCGGCCTTCGGGTGGCCCAGCGTTCTAGTGAGGCTACTACAGCTAATTATCGAGTTTCTAGCATGACCTGTGTATTGAATGACATAAGTGAGACGTTTCTGGTATGGCCGGTGTAATCAATAGTCTAAGTAAGACAGTGGGATAGCCTTGACGTTCGCTCTACGATGCAGGTGCATGTGAACACTCGGGACCTACACTATTCAGATGTTTCGTCTAAGGCGAAAGCTTGCGACGCACATCGGTGTTAATAAGCTTTACAGTGTGCACGGCAATGAGACACGAGTTGTCACTAATATCCGTGAAGCGGGATTGCTCTCGTCCCTCGGTCAGTGCAATCACTCGCGGTTCACCGCATCGACAGGCAGAGGAAGGCACTTTGCGAGTCCTATAAGCGGCATAGCGTCATGCATAAGCAGTGAGTGAGTTCGATTCTGTGTGGCACGGTGTGCGACTTTCAATCCGGGCCGTCGATCTCTTCTGCTCACGTCGCGTAGTGGTCGTCCGGATGTCACAAGTAAGCGTCTGTTGCGGCTGCTGGAGGATTAACGTACATATGCACCATCCGGCGTCGGTCTAACGCCGCTCAGGATCAGCAGAAGCCTGAAGACGTGCCACTTGTGCGCTGGTGCTTTACCAACAAGCGCGTTATTTCATCCCGAGTAGGCAAGCGGGTGCGATTGAAGTGTTTCCCTACACGGGAACTGGTTGTGGGGAGGTGGACACAAAACCACTGTCGTCGGCGCTGCCTTTATTGGCAGAGTCGGCGAAGAACGCTGCCTTGGCTTCGGCTAGCTTGGCCCTCATGGGCGTGTAGCCGCCTCCGTTGCCATTCATCTTAGTTGGCTTAGATGTCTTGATGATGGTTTTACCGGCGGCAACCGACGTCTTATTGTTGCACGGGTCCGGGCCTGAGGGCTCCGCAGGAACAGCCTTAGGGAGCGCGTGCTGCAGCGAAGTGGTGATGTTGGTTACAGTCCTCGAGCTTCCCACCTCCGTGACAAGCTCCATGTTGACGTCCACTGTGCTCTTGAGGTTTCCCATCTTGCCAGTAGACTCGAGCGTCGACTGCACGGACTTCTCCTCGACAATCTTTTTGATTGGGCCGGCAGCAGACGGGGACGATGCTCCGCTTTTCCTCTGGGCCTCGATCTTCTCCTCCAGAATCAGGTTTGTCGCGATCTTCTTGGTGTTCTCGCCAATGTCGTCGTCGATTTTGCCGTTTGTCTGCTTGATTGACACAGTTGTCGTGTTGGTAGATGGCTGCAGGTTCTTCAGAGTCTGCGGAGACGGCTTCGTTTTATCTAGATCAGCCACCGAGCTCAGGTTCTGTATGTTCTTCAGCGTCACTGTGTCCGTCGTCGTAAAGGTCGTAGTGGTCGTTGTCCTTCGGGGTTCGATTACTTGTGGCTGTGGAGGCACCTTGCTGATTACCATAGGTCCGCACTGTAGGTTCTTAATGGCGGCGATCGGGCGCGGCTCAACTTTCTCCTCCGCCTTATGCAAGTTCTTGAGGTCGTCAGCACTGATGTGTGCGCCTCCGCGCATTGGGAAAGCGGCCGCTGATGGTTGCTGCTGAAGGTTCTTCATGGAGAAGGCCGTCGGCGCATTTCTCTGCGCCTCGGCTCGGATCCTGGACGTCGCTACATTGTCTATGTCCAAGGTAGTTCCCGCAATGCTACTTCGGCGAGCTTCGAACGTAGCCAAAGGTACTGGTCCTGGTCTCGGTAACCTGTTGTTGTTAGTGTAGTCGGAAGGCTGCTGCGGCTTACCGCTCGGCGGCAGTTCATCACCCGCGCTGGCCTTCTCAAGGGCGTTGTTCGTGAAGTTGGGTGGTCTGTACCTCTGGTCGTCCTGCCGAAGGCCGCCGTTGTTGAGCCTCTCCACAGGAAGCGGCGGCAAGGCCCTCTGATGGCGGTAAGCGCGTCGAGTCATTGGCGGTGTTCTGATCTCGGCCGTTGAGGGCAGGCGTCGGTTGGTGGCCGCCGACTGCGCCAGGGCGCCGCCGTGGCGTGACCCGTTGTTCTGGCTGTGGTTGTTGCGGCGCGCCGCGGGAGACGCGCTGCGGTGTCGGTACAGTAGTGTGCCGGAAGAGTCCAGGTCCTCAGCAGCTGCTAGAGCTGCCGCCTTGCGGGGACCTCGGTAGTAGCCTCTCGAACTGCGAGATCGCCGATCCGAGCGATCGAGACTTGCGTCCGGAGTGTCCCCGTTGCTTGAGTGTCGCTCGCGGGCTCGATTTGTGCTCGATGACCTCGGCTGCACACAAAAAGAAGAAACAAGATAAATTTACTACAAAGAGAGAAAAAAACAAAAACGCTTGCACGTTTCGAAGAAAGAGTGAGACGCATGAAAGAACAACGATCAAGGAAATAAAGCGGTCGCCATATATCAACGTATTGAATGCAAGGGGACAAGGTCGTGCTTCTTTGAAGCGTAGTCTACGACACCGTGAAAACCCACATGAACACTGAGTTTCACTGTCGCGTCTAATAAAACGTTGCGCTTCGAAAAGTGTTTTTAGCTCAAAATGCCACGCGTAAAGCATGTTTTTCATGATTCTCTCGGGCAGAAGATGTCTTTGTAGGAGTCTATAGCTACGTACATGCAAAATCATTTTACCCTCTATCATACAACCGAGAAATATATGTCAGCTGTTTTCGTAACTAATTTATAATCTGATATATGTGTGTATTAATTTGGACACAGTCTTGGGTCCTATACAGCAAATATGCAAGTTTGTACTATGAAAACACAGCGATGGTCATGGAGATCAAGACTACTGGAACGGTCACATGAGCAAATCAAAGCAAGGTGATGATCATCAAAGAGAACATTGCAGGTACATTTATTTCAAAAACTGAGTATGTTGTACTCACTCGACAAACCAACCTACTGCTCTAAGAACTTACAATAATGCCCGGTATTAGTTTTAATATTGTATTGCGACTCGAAATAACTATATCTGACCTGTGTTAAAAGTTACCTGGCAGTCCAGTGGATCAAGCCATAGAATTGAGGCGCGAATAAAAAGCAAATTTCCTCTCTGGCTACCGGCGTTTTTCATGAGGAACGCAGCTGAAGAATTATTTGCTATTCAAAAGCAAATCTATTCAAGAGTGCCCATTGATTAAAACCTTCATAAAGCAACACTGACATTGCACGGCAGGCTCTTCTTCGGTAATCTGAACAACCCTCTGTAACCATGACCGGGGACGGTGTGTGATAAGCGAAGGGAATCAGTATGTACTGTACATACATTATGTAGCGGCCCAATATTTATCGGAACCAATAGGGCAGCTGGAACTCGGTACAACCGCCAGAGATAGTGGTTATAATGAAAAAGGAAATAACGCTAAAAACACGCACACATCATTTTCTTACTTTCCCTGGTGACCTGCGACCACACAGAAATGTTCGCGCGCGGTTATTCACCTTTCCAGACATCAGAGCCGTCACAGCGGACGTTGGCCGACAATGCCATCCGGCGATATTTTCGTAGAATTCAATAATACAACAGGAAGAAACGATTTGTTTGTTGGGGAAAGAACATCTATAGGAGTTGGTAATCTAAATCTAGCGCATAAACATTTCTCGAATCAAACTTATCGGCGCCGTAATCGCATCCATTAGGGCTTTTTGTGAGCACCGCAAAGGAGACTACCCTTCCTGCGTACAGTTAAACAAACGCATTCGCCCTGTGACCCAACTGAGCAACCAGAGCAGTCGCGAAAGGCTCCCCCATCCGCTTTTATTTTCGTGCACATATAGATTAATGCGATAGCGCACTGTGGTTCTGGCTCAGCATTGGGAAACCTTGTCCTTACAATCGTATACGAACAAACTTCCAGCTGCGCGGCCCGTCGCGTATCTACGCTGCTCGGGCGCTTTAAAAATTGCAGTAGACCGACGAGTTACGTTTGTTTAAACAAGCGCACCGTTACGCGGAGGCAACGCCGAGTCGGTGCGCAGAGGCCGCTTTCTCAAACGAGGAAGGTTTGCCTCTGCCTACTGCTGCGCCGTCTGACTACACGTGCTCTACTGTAGACCCGATGGTGGTGCACGTGCGATCTTAAAGTCAGTGCTGAAACATTCATCAAGCCGAAACATTTATCATGAGGCTCCGTGAAAAGAAACAGGCCTCCCGTGTATAGTAACTCGTCTCCCATGCAGCATGCGTTTGCTCTACCGGCCACCGGGCGCCGATGCTGCACAAACAGACAGCACCGAGCTCGTTTTAATCGGTCCACGCCCCGACACCTCCACCTTCACCAATCGGCCCCGCCTGTATTTTATTTAGCGAGGCAACCATTAAGTGACCTGATCTCTCTCTCGCTCTCTCTATCTCCGCAGCTGATGAGGAGAAAAAAAAAAGGAACCGTTTGGCAACGCTGCATAGCCCCTAGTCGAGCGCCGCTTCAGTATAGACAAATGCAAATCAAGCGCGAGAAGTAGCCCACCGAAACCATTTGGAAAGGCCAGGCACTTTGCTTTCCTCCCTGGTTGGTGGCGTTATCCCCTATACTGTATATTGCGACGATCGGTCTCTTCCCCTTGCCGCTCTTGGAGCGGTCTTTCCTGTCCGCCACGCTTTGTGGGCGTCGTGTGCCGGGTATACCTCGGTAGTTCCTTTCAGCAGTACGCAGCCTACTTTCTTAAAGGGTCCGCAAACATTTTTTCGACTGCCTTCTGTAGCAGTGGATTGTGTGTAGTATTGAATACTGAGATGAAAGCAAAGAGAATTACAAAAGTGGTGCACAATTATCGCCTCATGGTGGCCGCTGCGCAGCGCATATAGTGTCGTGTTGCAATTGTTTTCAAAACATGATATTCAAAAGCAACGATACTTTTGCAGCTGGTGGGGTATAAAGAACGTTTATATATATATATATATATATATATATATATATATATATATATATATATATATATATATATATATATATATATATATATTTAGTGCACAATAGTGCGGCCTAATTGGGACCACACGAATGTTACGTGCGACTTGGCCCGTCAAGACAATGAGAACGCACATGACCAAACGTCACTTCCGCGTAGCGAGCTTGGACGAGTTTGGGCCGGCTAACTTATATTTTAGCGCCCATATTGCGATTACACTTTATTCAGGTGTCGCTCACGACCGGTCTGTCATCGTGACATACGCATAACGTATGTGCAGCGTTACATGAACCACTGGCGAAACAGGAAATTAAAAAAAAAAAGAAGACAGGAGCCCTTTCCCTATCGGGAAAATGGGGGTGCCTGACGTATTGCTTCTTTCTTTCTTTCTTTCTTTCTTTCTTTCTTTCTTTCTTTCTTTCTTTCTTTCTTTCTTTCTTTCTTTCTTTCTTTCTTTCTTTCTTTCTTTCTTTCTTTCTTTCTTTCTTTCGCATTGTGCGCAATGCTCCTTCCTAACTGTTTCCGTCCTCCATGCAGGGAATCGGACCGTCACCCACGTGCTTAGCATCGCAACACTTCATTTGTTACATGCAACAACGACGGTCATGGGTCATATCCAGGCAACAATGAAATTTGGCAACGTGAAATGACATGTCACCTCCATAAAAGATTAGATTGCCATATCATAAATGGCTGATCGCCGACAAGCCCACGATCGAGAGAGCGCCAGTTATTGGAAAACGGCACATACAAGCACGCACGTGGCCGGCGCACCATCGAGGGTCTCATTTCTGTACACTCGCCGTTTTCGCGTACGACGCTGCCCCCGAATCCTGTGAGTTATAACAAGCTCCACTTGAAAAAAAAAAAAAGAAGGAATTCGAACGGAATCGTTACACTGGTTACACTATCCCAGTTCTGAAGGCAGCGAGCTTGTCATCGCTTGTGCACTTATACAGCGATTCCGCGCGTCGTGCTCCAGTTTCGATGGCTGCGATGTGCTCTCGCGCTCCGTCGCATGTAGTGCCAGCAGAAAAAAAAAACCTGCTCGTATAGTTTTATAAAGAAAGTCGTTTCAACGCAACCTGCCGAGTCGCAAGAAAGGACGGCGACCCCCACCAAATCACCACCTGCACTGAGTATCTTATTTTATTATTATTCCTGGGTTGTATTACCACGAGTCAAAGAAACGGATGAGATGACGATGGAGTGAGTTAAAAAAAAAGAGGAATCCCGTCGAATTACACGCAGCCGGCGACGAACGAAATTTACACTTTCCCTGCAACTGATTGCAGTTGAGACACAGACGGCACAAAGGACGGTGACACGTGACGGGAGAAGCGCCCGTCACTCGCTATGTTTTTTTAAAGAAACAAAAACAAAACAAAGAACAAAAAAAAATAAGCAGAGACACCATTCGAAGAAAGCGACGACGTGTCAGAGGCTGGCGGTATTTGCGGCGAGTGTTGGGAACGCGTCGCGCGTGGGCGTCAGAGAAATCGAGTGTGTCCGTTTCTCTGGACAATTGAAGCCGCCGAAAAAAAAAAGAAATAAAGAAAGAAAGGGGGGAAGAGGGGTATTCGCTCACTCCGTGCCGATCGGGCACGCACGAAGCGGTTGTTGTGTGCTGTGCAGTATATTACAAGCCCGTAGCGCTGCACAGTCACCGTTTCTTCCGCGTGCTATAAAACCGGATTTCGCGCCGCCGCACGACGACAGTGCCCTTGTTAGCTCAGAGTCACGCACTCCGCGGTCTGACCGCGCGTGCACGGTTGACGTGCGGCTATAATTTGAAGTACCGTCGACAAAGACTCCGAAAGACGAAAGGAAAGTGCGCGAACGCCGCGCGGGAACGACTCACTGCGAAGCTCTCGGTGGATTGCAGCGGACGGGTCTCCGTAAAGCGCCCAGGCCAAGTGCGGATAAGCCCGAGAGACGAAAGACCAAGTCAAGTCGGTTCGCTCGCGCACGAAACGTTATATGTAACGCAACGTTATACATAACCTGCACGTAACGTGCGATACAGTCGAACCCGACTACATCGAACGCGTTTAAATCGAATTATCCTTTATATCGAACTATTTTCGACAACGACACGACAGTGCTGTAACGTCAACGCATAGGAAAATCTACGGCTACGTCGAATAAATACAGCCGGAACACTTGATATATCGAACATCGGGCAGTGCGAAACGCCCCAAGAAATTGGCTTTCCCTCACAAACTTTTGGCTTTTTCTCACGGAGGAGCACTTTCCCGCATGTATTTGGGAGACCGAGCGGCGTGATTAGAAGGACGCTGCGCGGAGCGAGTAGAAACTACGGCTTGGGCCATCACGTGCTTTCCACCAACACGATTTATCGTCTCGGCGCCGCCGGCCCGTCGTGCGGGGCCGCCGTTCGCTTCTCCACTCGTTTTGTTCACGGTTAGATACCGTAGAACAGAAGAAGCAGCTGTGCTCCCCAAAGTTGGCGATAATCAATAGTTGAACTCGGGCATCCCAAGAAGCGCGTTAAGATTTTGGAAGACAAGGCCGACATTAGGGCAAAGGCAGACTACACGCAATTCCGGCGCCCGACAAGTACGCACAGCTGCGTGTGACGATTTCGAGGCGCTATTTACATCGATACCGTATTTTCTCGCGCATTACCCGTTCCTGCATGTAACCCCACATCCCGACTACAAACTGCGGAAAAATACAAAATATATGAAGAAGCCGCGTGTTGCCGTGAAGGAGTCTTCCTTACGTTATCATGAGGCAGTGCCACGAAGCCATCTTTCGCAGCAAAATTTGCATCGCAAAAACAGTAATTTCATTAAAAGTTGTATATCAAATTATCCGATATATCGAACCAATTCCCCCCTTTTTTTCCGCGTTTGATATATGCGGGTTCGACTGTATATGTTATAGATGATCCGATGCTTCCGGCGTTTTGTTCGCTGTGAATTGTGCAGCGGATGCATCTCGGAGTTCTTATTATGCGGGAAACAGAGAGAGAGAGAGAGAGAGCCTCTGCGATTATTAAATTGTGCTATAACTAGTGGAGAATACGCGCGCGGCTCTCTCCAAATGGACGATTAGCTGCGGAGCATTAATGAAGGCAGCAGAGAATGCCCTCAAGAGGCTGCGAGAATTACGGTCACATAGAAATGCCGAAAAGAAAGAGGAAATCAAAACCCTGATCGTGACTCTTCGTAGCCGTAGGTCCGTTAAATATTATTGTGTGAGGCACGTGGAACCCCGTGCGCTACATATGCGGCCGCTGGACCCGACGTACAGTCGCATATAAGCCCGATAACTGAAATAATGCGGGCTGAAAGTGATTACTTGTCGGTGACATTAATTTCTGCGTGTTGTACTCCAATGCCTGAACATATCGCGATCGTCAAACAAAAGTTTATGACGATTATACAGTATTACGTTACGTTACACAATAGAAATTAAAATAAAAATGCTTTGACTTTACACACTGTTTGATATCTTATAATCGAACTGAAATGCGCGCGAAAATGCTGCGACCTACTGCAATTCACTTTCTTTTTCATTGCAGTGCGGCGTTTGGTGATAAGGTATCCCCTTATCTGAGAGCAGAGTATCTGTAGCCATCAATACGTTACTTACGATACTATAAAGAAGTACTTCGGTTTACAGTTTCTCCACTATACAGTACAGTGGAACCCGCATATGTCGAACTCGTGAAAAAAAGAAAAAAAAAAGGAAAAAAAGGCAAATAGTTTGATATATCGCATATTTCCATATAAAGCTTTTGAATAATTTGCGGTACTTTCGGTGCGCAAGTTGGCTTCAGGGCACTGCTCGACGTTAATGCAAGGAAGGCGGACTCAGGGAAATACGCGGGGATCATTATTAATTTTACAGCGAAAGCTGTTAGAGAGATCACAACAACAGGCGATTTTGGTGCCGCAGTTGTCCGCCGCCGCCGGTTTCCGTAACCGCTATCGCGCAAAAAGCGAAAAAAAAGAGAGAAAAAATATCCAAGTATCCGATGGTATTTCAACACAGGCCCATTGCATGGCAGCCGTGTATTCTATACCACGGAGCCACGCCGGTGGTTGTTACTCCGTCGCAAGAGGCGTCATGTCGGGCAAGGAATCGCGTTAACATTTGTTGTATAGCGTGGTAGAAGAGTAAAATAACAACCAGTCGTCATACAATGCGAATTGCGTAACGAGGCGAGTCGTTTTTATTGCTTCCAACCCATTAAAGGACTCAGCCATAATTCTTCATCGTAATCAGCCAGAACATAAAACAACCAGAACATAAACAGAGTGCACATAATGCCTTGAAGATGTGTAGTGGGTACCTCGCTTCCCCGCAGAATGACAAATAATGACATAGTGGATGCTTCCCTACTTCATGAAAGTTACGATGATTTATGGCGTAGTGGGTACCTTGAAAGTGTACTTGTATTTGTTGCCCCAAGAGAGTTTACAACGGGCAATAGAAAAGCCAACCTTCCAGCTTTCGCTGTGACTGTGCTGCGCGTTCCGCGCAGGCCTGGCGTTTTTTTCTTTTAGCTTTTATTTTTCCGCGTTTTGAAGTTGGGGGTGCGGGTTATATGCAGGGGGGAAATACGGTATCGATTTAACCAGCGCCACATCTTCATAAGCAGCTGTGCGTACTCGTCGAGCGCTGGAAGCCTCTAGTATGCCTTGGCCCTGATGTTGGCGTTGTTTTTCGATATCATACTCAGCGTGCTTTTGGCGATGCTGTAGATAGCAGTGACGTAAGATTTCCTTTCTCTACGTTCGACCGTGCTCATTATCACCGGCCTTGTGTAGAACAGCCAGGTTCTTCCGTTTTGCGGGAGCCATCGCGTTAACAAAGGGAACGGAGAAGCGAACAGCGACCCCGCACTACGGTCCCGGCCTTAACGGCACGATGGGCGCGACGACGAGAAACCATGGGAGAAAACATGCGATGGCAAGCGGTAGTTTCTACTCGCTCTGCGCGGCGCCCTCCTAATCACACCGCCCACTCTTCCAAATGCATGCGGCAATGTGCCCCTTCCGTGAGGAAAAGCGAACTTCTTGTGAGGGAAAGACTACTTTTTGGGGCGTTTCGCATCGCCCGATGTTCGGTATATCAAGTGTTCCGGCTATTTTCGTTCGATGTAGCCGTGAATTTTCCTACGCATTGGCGTTAAAGCATTGTCGTGTTCGAAAATAGTTCGATATAAGGGATAATTCGATTTAACCGAGTTAGATATAGTCGGGTTTGACTGTATTGCTTTGAACATGTGTAGCTTCACAAATCATAATAATAAGTGTCCTTTGCCATTAGCCAGTCGCACTCACTAATGACATATGCCCAGCGTCGAAATACATGCATATGCAAATATCACAACGCACACACATTTCTCTACTAACTTGTGCGGCTCCCACTGCGACACCATGCGCCGAACTCGCAATGACTTTTCTTTCGTAAGTGCTGTTTACCATTGGCCGGCCACCTCCAACATGTCCTGTGTCAGGATTGGCTACAATGTCATCTTGCGAACAATTCTAGTGTGTAACATGTATTGCGAATACGGGCCCGTGTTTTCCCTCCAGAGCATGCGAGTCAGCGACAACGCGGCGCTTATTATAGGGATTGATTGAGATGTACACGAAAGGACCCACTCACGCGCGGTCGCGTATACATGACGGTGACACTTCATTAACTAATTACGTGTACTTAATTACCCGTGATTGTGGGCTTCGCAGCTATATGCAGTTGTGCCCACTCCTTGAAAGCGCACGTATTCGAGATGCAAAACAAGAAAAAGAAAAAAGAAAAAAGCTGGCCCGCGTGCAGCACATACATACTCGGAGCACAAAAACGACGGCGTGCGGAGCACTTCGCAATCACGCACGCAGCTCTCACACTACTATATATATATATATATATATATATATATATAGTGCGCAGTGTGGCGCACCGTGTTAGACCCGTAATTTACAATTTGCTACAGACACAGCGCGTGAAGCTCGGGCTACCGTGGCCCTCGAGATATGGCGAAACGACAGTGCGTGCCATTGACTTTTAGAAGCAAGAAATGAAGCGGCCTATATTTTTTTTCTCCCTCTCTCCCTGTCGCTCTGCGCGCGTGCATGATCGCCTAGCCACCTGGCAAAATCGGTCCAAGATGAGTGCCGCGCGCTATTGAGACCGATTCCTCGGTCAAGAATTTTACTGCCCGGGCGGCGCGGCTTTTCGTTTAAGAGATGGGCGCGTGCGGCGCGCTTGCCTCTCGGGCAACCCTCGAGCAGGTATAGCTGCGAATCTCGAAGTGCTTGAACGAGAAAGCGGGAGCTCGGAGCGAGGGATCCAAAAGGTGTCGACAACCGTTGTGTGTGTTCCTGTATACCGACGCCGCCCTACTTGGGGCGTTTTCTTCTATGGTCGGAGGAAGTGCTACGGGCTCGACCTGCTAAGAGATCGGTGGCTCGGATCTGTTTGGCGCCTAGGAAAAAAAAAAAGAAAGAACGAATGAAGACAAGTTGCGCGCACGGGCGTTGACATGGACTGGTCAAAGCCTAAGGTGGTAGTTTGCACTTCACCGCAAATATTCATACGACCGCACTGCCCATGCAACAAAAACAAAGAAAACATAGAATTCTCTTTATTCAAAAGCGAATAAATTTGCCGGCGGAAATGTATTCACCTGCACGTGATACAGAGATGAAAACAACGCACATATATCCGCATATTTCAACGATTCCTCCAGCTCTGCGCTAATATTTTGCTGAGACCTCCCCTGGCGCCCATACGTATACAGCGGCCGCCATCAAGTGAAGAACATCACGTCTGCGGTGCACGCAATGTCACCTTCATCCAGTGCAGCATTGCCTGTTGTGGCCACCGAAGCATATGCAAAGACCGGTCTCATGCCGAGTCGGCGTGTTGGCGCGAAATTCCCCGTACTTAGAGACAAGGGCCAAAGCTGAATAATAGCGCAATTGACGACTTCAGCTTCCAAATGTGCGGTATGGTCAATGGTTGCAGACCTTGGGTTTCTTGGCTTCTGAGTCTCTTCGCCATGCACGGTGAAGTTTGAGGACGAGAAAGCTACCCGCCCACCACGAATCCACGGCACGATAACGACGGCGAGGGCAGCGGCCGGCGTAACGGACGCACACGGTATTCAATTTCTAGTTTTTATACTGCAGTGAAAGAAACTTAATTAATACAAAGAAAACAATACCTGGGGCTTGCAATGCGAAGTGTCTGACGCTTGGACACGCTCGTAAGATGCAGCATGATTTGGCAGAATACACGAGAAAATGATGACGAAAAGTTGTAACTGGCGTGTGTCATCAGCTAAGGAGAGGAAATAAAAAAATCTTACGGAACATGCATCTGTAGAATGACTACTGACACTGTCGAGCCTCCAACCGCAGCCAGTTTTGTCCCGCTGGCATGCTGTATAATAACAAGGCTCGGCATACCTGACTTCGAATGAACTATACTGCCCCATTATAGGTACCCGTCGCAGGCGTGAAACATTTATTGATCGTCAGCTACAGAAACATCAAGATTCATAATACACCGCTCGGCTGCGCTACACACATCGGATTCCCGATTACAAATCACGAGTGAACACCCACCAAGCTTAGTGTCCTAGACATTGGGTCCATCATCTGCGGATGGATAGTAAAAAGAAAATTGTAAGTTTATACGTATACAGGCCACGTGTGCGCCACAGCTCTTACCACGTAATACCATTCATATTGTGACGAAGAAAAAAGAAATCTCTTACGCCAGAATATATGCAACGGCAGGTGTCAGCCAATCGTTTATGGACATATAGTACTAGCAAAGGCACTCGGCGATTAATCGAAAGAAGGTCGGGAAAACGAGCAGCTTTGATAATTTAACGCTTTCTCGAGGACCGGGCGACGCAGCGCCTTCAACGCGTTCAGAGCCAAAACTTCGCCACCAATCCAGCAGCCCCATTTCGAGCTTGAGGTGTTTGGAACATATTACCCGAGGCGGAATCGTAGTGGAGAGCGAAAGTATACAGTGACCGAGTCGTGTGTTGCGCTCAGCCGTTGTGCGCGGCACATGGCACGGTGAACGACAGGAGGGGCCGAACGAGACCGCGCTATGGAGCCGATGGAACGCGGAAACCGCCATCGAGCGAAGTCGCCGGGCGGCATATCGCGCGAAGTCCGCTTTAACGACCTAACGGACAACAAAACCGCTCGCGGCGATCGCGCGGCCCGCCAGCAAACACCTCGGCGCAAAAGGCTCGCGTATAATAGCGCCAGATACGCGATACCCCGAGTGCACTAAGAGGCGACCGCGAGGCACACCGCACGGCGGAGACGCCTACTCGGCCGCGCACCGCTATAAACAACCACCAGCCGTTCGCCGCATCAGAGGCCGTTGTTCCCCGTACACAACGTGTATGCTACAAGGCCGCATTGTGGTCTTTCCTGCACTCGGGAGTTACGTGCACCCCGCGTACCGCCGCTGGCTTTCTCTGACAACCGAGTCGAACAGCCCGATAAGGAGCGAAATATGTACGTTCTCTTTTAAGAGAGGGATCAGCGGATAATCTCGCTCCATCGTGAGAAGCTGACGGTGTACACATCGAACTAAATAGGAGCTTCGGCACATCGTATAGTGGAATCAAGAGAGAAAGTTGTGGGGAATAAAACCTCGTGAAGGGGACTCGTGACACGTGAGAGACACCGTCTATAGTGGAAAGCTCCTGAGATGAATTTCGACCGGCTGAGTCTGTTTAATACAGCATCCAAAGGACGAGTGTAACGGCGATCAGAATCCGGCTGCCGTGGCTGCGATAACAGAACCCTCGACAGCACGAGTAGCAGCATAATGGCATGCTCATTGAAACACTGCGGCGGGTGATGACCAAGAAAGCTGAAAATACCATTACCACTTCCTGTCACAGTATTTATAGTAACGTAGGTTTTTATGCAGGTCGTATAAGATAATAATAATTTGTGGGGTTTTACGGGTCAGAAAACGATCTGCTTGTGAGACACGCCGTGGGGGGGACTACGGAAATTTCAACCACCTGGGATTCTTTATCGTGCACCTAAATCTATGTACACGGGCCTCCAGCGTTCCGCCTCCATCGAAATTCGATCGCCGCAGCCGGGATCGAACCCGCGTCTTTCGGGTCAACGTAACGAATGAGACCTAAAGGGACACTAAAGAGGAAAATTGTTTCACTTGTATTATTAGTAAACTATTCTACTCTTAAAAAAGGTAGTAAAATGCTAGTAACTCCAGAATTTACTGCCCATGTCAACTTTGCTACGTGTCGCTGACGTTTTACTACTACTGATATATATGAGTAGTAGTAAACATTGACATTACTACTCAGCATTCCAGGCTTAGTATATGTTACTACATGCGTACATGACGGGTTAGTAAACGTGCATCTCTACTGACCGTAGTATATTATGCTGCAATTGTGACAGTCTTATGAAAAATTTATGCAAACTATAATGTTCTCGGTTATGTCAGAATAAAGGTTTTGTGTTACATCATGGCGCATATATATGTGCAAGCAAGCAGTGAGGTATACGAATCTGGGTCCAAACATCGATTATGTGTCTACGTTCATGTCTACTCACCGGTTCAACGTGCGTTACCTCAAAGTAGGGCCATAAATAGCCTTGAAGTTGCTGTTAGAGTATATATCGCATAGAAGCCTTGATAGTGTGTGTGTGTGTGTGTGGGGGGGGGGGGGGGGGGGGGGGCTGTGGTGCGATTTTGTACGTGTTCTTAAAACGGACGGAGACGGTCCGTTACAACCAGCCGCACGCGATTGGTCAATGCAGGGCCGTCACGTCTGTCGCGGTTCACATTGACCATTGGCGTGCGGCTGGATGTAACGGACCGCCTTCGTTCGTTTTAAGAACGCGTACAAAATCGCGCCACTGATCTCGTTTATGGTTCCTTCATGCATCTATGCATTCACTTTTACCTGAAGATGTCATTGTGGTGTGTATCTAGCAGGGTAATCTGCATCCATCTTACTACGATAAAGTTATTTTATGGCGCGGAATAAATGCAGAACCTGAGGATGCTGAAAGTGCTGAGTTATAAGCATTGCTTTGTAATCCATTTTATCGCATGCCATTGATATATGCCACTATTGTACCATCCTGCCAAAACGCAATTGGTGACTGTAATACTTTAAATAAATAAATAAATAAATAAATAAATAAATAAATAAATAAATAAATCTGTGACAAATATTTTCGAGAAATGCAGCGCGCATCGCTAGGCTTGAATTACACCACGTCGAACAGTTTGCTGTACCGTACATGAGATTTCGGTATAAATTCTGTTTTGGCAATTTATGTGTTCTTACAGTATAGGAAATAAATCATTGTCCTGGAAAAAAGGCAGCACGATTGCGTCGAGTGTATACGTGCCTCGGTGGTTTTACGCGCATTTACTTTAACTGCGAATGTGGGTAAATAGATGAATGGACCGAGAACGCCGTGCAACACTATATGACACTGAGACGGTTCATTGCGATATGCTGCAGCGCACACACAACAAACGAGGGCACGGCAAAGGAAACACACGGGCTCCTATGTGCAGTGTCTGTACGTTTCCCTTGGAACTGCCCTCGCTTGTCGTGTGCACGCCACAGTATATCGTATAATGAATAGTTACCATGCAGCCCGCCAACTTTCAGTGCTTTTAGGGTGACGTGGTCGAAGACAGAAACATTACCTGCTATATAAGAAGTAACGATTCGAACATTTTTTAGCATGCCCTGTAGAGAAAACGCGTTAACTATGGAAGCAACTTTTCAGCGTGCTGCACGTACAGCGCGTGTGTTCTCTTCCAATTGGACTTCATATTCGAAGATCACACAAACTATGGAGCTTCTCGTCTCGGTTTTTGAACGAAAGAAGTTTTCTGATTTCGGCGCAGGAAAAGTAATTGTTATGAAGGTGGCGATGGATATGGACAGTAATATATCTAAATTACTCGTAGACATTACAGCAATGTGTACATATAAAAAATGGCTCCAGCTTAGCTCGGCTAGGCCCGGTCATGCAAGCGAAAGCTTGTTTACTTGGCTATGCTTGTTTACCCTCGTAGCCGAAGCACAGTTTGCCAACCGAGCGTTGTGCCTTGTACAATGTTCCGTACTGCGTGCACTCACTACCGTCGTTTAATCAGTTTCCGAAGCCGTCGCCGCAGCACACACGAGAAACGCCAACACCAACAGACGCTCGTGCTCGCGTGCTCCTCTGCTAGCAGATGCGCGCGCTCCTTGCATTTTCACCTCGGACGCTGAGGAAGGGCACTAGCAGAGGTAGACAGACGAGCCGACGAACGCGTTCTCTGTAGGCTCGTGCACAACTGCAACGTCACAACTAAATTTCGCGCGACTTGTCACGGGGTATGCGTTCTTCGCTTCAAGGCCACGCGGAGATACACAGCGAAACTCGCGCCACTAGGCCAGTAAAGCTTTCGCTTTAAAATAAAGATCTACACGACACCATCCACTGAGCCCTGCGCAAGTTTAGCACAGAGTATACCCTCCCAGTGGCGTAGCCAGGGGGTGGCACTCCGGGCCCGTGACCCCCCCCCCCCTGAAATGTTTTCTTCCATGGGATACAGAGCATAAAATGACACTCGGACCCCATGACAGATCAAGGGCGTGCCCCCCCCCCCCCCCTCCCGAAACAAATTTCTGCCTACGCCACTGCACCCTCCTAGTTCTCAAGGGACGACTTACGGTTGTATAGGAAAGGAACACTCCCACTAGTACCTTTACGAGTATCGACTCCCACCAGTACCTTTAATGGCCGACAATGCGTGTCTTGGAACAACGCACACCCCATGGGCCCTCTGCCAATCTGCAGATTATCACGCTCCGATGCGCGACCCGCGGTACAAACGAAACGAGGAAGCGCTCCCTCTGGTTCCTCCCTCGGCGTCTCATCTGAGATCACACGGTGTCGAAGCGTCGACAGCACGCGGGGCGGGCGCGCCGACGACGCCACTGCATATACTGTCTCAGGAGGGATGCGTCGTAGCGCGCATGCATGCACGGCGACCAAGATAGCTCTAGGGCGCGCGCGCGTCAGGTGGGCCGGCGCAACGCGGACGAGGAAATTGTAAATAACTGTGATCGCACATCGTGGTCGCTGCCACCTCCGCTGAGCCCTCACTGACCCGACCACGAATGGGTTGTGCCGTGAGGCTTTACGGCGGAGTATACCTTCTGCCTTCCTTCAACCCCCCCCCCCCCCCACTTCCAACAACTGTTTGACGATTGCGTCGATGCTTCGAGCAAGTTGGCCCTGGAGTTGCACACTGAGCGAGAGGCCGAAGAGCTTCCGCCTCTTGTACTCTCAACACCTCGTGCTTTCTTTTCTTTCTTTCGTACAAATATTTCTGCAAGCAGCATGCAGCACCGTCACCTAAATAGCCGCGTATTCTCAGACATTCTTTCACTCTTTTTTTTTAATCACCCTTGTTTCCGCTAGCAGTCCTGCAGCCGTGTATTTTTATTTCGTGGAACAATAGCTAAACGTATCTTCTATAACCCTAGATAAGAAGTAGAGGCTCCGGTCTGGGAAAAGCTAGTGAGCTCTGTGGTGTGAGAATGTGATAAACAATTATATTTTAGATTCATGGGCACCGCCATCTTGGGTATTTTACACGAGTTGTTTCTCAGTTTTGTACGTATTGACGTCAAATTACAAAGTCGCGAAACGCCAATTGCCTCCGTGCAGCAGTTTTCATGCGTATGAGTATACCTATACACCCTAGTACCATTTATTTAGTTGTTAGAGACACAAAACAGCAGGCATTAACAGCCCAGAATGGCGGTGCTTAAGTGCATTCGTACAAGTCTATATGCAGTGGAGTATAGTATGAGTGCTTCATGCCTAATGCGTAACCGTGAAAGTGAGATGCATTGTTGTTTCGCTTTTTAGCCACTAGTAACAAATGAAGAACGTCGTCTCCAAACGCAGTGACTTTAAACTGTATAGAATTGTCAGACGTCCCGCAAGGCGCAATATTTAAATAAATTCAAATGGTTCATTATCAGGTCTGGTGCAGGTTGATTGTATGATAGGCATCACAAGGCTCCCAGCTATATCGACCAGCAAGTTGACAGGTGTACAACCACGAACACATCGTTACTCGATGCCCGTGGAACGCTGGATTATTCATTCATGTCGCTTATATATTCACGCGTCCTGTGCATCAGTGAACGGTCGCATTAGTGAGCTCCGTTTCTCTGTTTGACTCCCGGTCGTGACAGCTATTGCAATGCGAACGGTACTGCAGTTATTCCACAACCCTTCGGTTTATGATGAAGTGAGAGTTTTGGATTAGTGGCCATCCACTGAACCATTCCTCAAAGAACAGGTGTAGCTTCTGGAATCTCATATATAAATCAAATCCTCGACAACTATCATGCAGCGATCAGGATAGCTTGTGGCTCCAGAATTACAATGCTACACGTGATTACAGCCGAAGGACTACAGCATTAATTGCTTGCCCCTCCCCCCCCCCCCCCCCCACACGCACACACACATGCACGCACGCAGGCACGTACACAAACACCAGCGCACAACGAACCATACGAAGAGAGACCGGTTTGACGAAACGCGTCGGCCGCATCAACAGCGCTGCCTCTCCTTTTCCTGTTTTCTTGCCAGCCCGCATTTAATGATTTGCTCGCAGGACGCTGTGTGTTGTCTCTGGAGGCGCTCAGTTCATTTCAATACAAAGGGCTGCCGCTCCATTCAGTCGGCCAAGCCCCCGCCACCGTCCGCTTGCTACACGGCGGAGTGACACGCTCACACTCGTCGTCGCCAAAGTAATCGCGTGTGTGGCGGCCGCACGGGCCCTCCGAAGACAGCTGCGTACAGAGTCATGAACATTTAGACAGCGCGTTTGCGGTCGGCAAATCCGTGTCGCGCAGAGCTGCAATAAACGCGCCGTCGATAAGTCTTCAAGTTTAGTCGCGAACATGAAGCGAACTAGAACATATTATTATTATTATTATTATTATTATTATTATTATTATTATTATTATTATTATTATTATTATTATTATTATTATTATTATATGCATGAACCTAAACGGATAGACACATATGCGAGGTTTAAAACTATCAGCATGCAAGTCGAACAGAAGGAAGAAAAAAACGGATCTTTGACATTATATTCATAAAACGGGAAAGTGTTTTCAGTTAACGATCATGGCAGCGCATTTGGATGGGAAATTTAGCGAATTTCTGCAAGATGTTAAGCATTCTTAAATGTTATGGATTGATGATTTTAAATTTCACAGACAAGTGCGCATTAATGCCGCCCATTTTTTAGCGCTTCATAAGGATATACACGGTTTGACTACCGGTCCCGCATGGTTATAACGCTGTACGGACTCGCATGCAGTGCTTTACTATACAATAAAGAATTACTTAGGTAATAATAGCTGTTGGAGATTAACGTCCCAAAACCAAGATATGATTATGAGAGACGCCGTAGTGGACGGCTCCGGAAATTTCGACCACTTGCGGTTTTTTAGCGTGCACCTAAATCTAAGTACACGGGCCTCAAGCATTTTTGCCTCCATCGAAAACGCGGCCGCCGCGGCCGGGATTCGATCCCGTGACCTGCGGGTCAGCAGTCGAGCACCATAGCCACTGGGCGACCGTGGCAGATAGAATTACTCAGGCAAATTCAGCTATTCCGTGCCTTACAGTGCTAAGGTCATTGTTTTAAGGTTTATAGCATTCTACGCTGGTTATTCAAGTAGGTGGCATTGTAAACGACAGATGACATAAGCGTACGCGTGTTGATTATGAAAACGACGCCAAAATAGGAAAATGTGATAGGGTCATTCCACAAAGGGAGACATATACTTACGTCTTTTTGCGCTGTTTTCGTTAATATTAGCTCTTGAATCAATATTGCAACTAATATATAACTGAATCTTTATTGATAAGGTTCCGAAAAGGGAATGCCTGTGTTTGGTGGCGGAATAACTCGTAAACATACTCTAGATTTTCAAACAAAGTTTTGTTGATAAACGCTTAGACAGGTGTTCGTAATCTTAGTATCAGCCGAACGCGATAAAACGATGAGCTCAAATCCTGTTTTCGCTGCAGCTTGCATGACGCACACGCTGAGCAGTGCATCACCATTAAGGCACGGCTTAATACCGAGCTTCCGCCCAGTGCCTGCGCGACTGTTCCACGAGCGCAGGTGACAACGAGTGCGTCTTGTTTCTCGTTAGTCTTGCACCGGACCACTTTTGGCCTGGAAATTATACGGAGCGCTATGTTCTCCATTTCGAAGTACGCGCTCGACTTGAAAACGTCTCCGTACCCCATTTTCTTGTGTGTCAGGTGGAGCTCGAACCATTTAGGAACCCACACACAGGTTAACCGGCTGACAAATCGGGCGGCGGTCGTACGCAGACGTTATATCTGCGTTACAGTCAGGCGCAGCGTTCCGAGCGCGGAAGCACGCGCATGCGCATGTGCACACTGCCAAGAAAGCGCCACTGTCCACGCTTAAACAGAACGCAACCCACCTCCCACCCTCACTGAGGCGGCAGCGCGAGCGATGCCTATCTCGCAGGTGACAGATCGCCTGCTCCCGACGTCCACCGCGCTAATGCTCGGCGGCAGGCAACTTCGGTGGCCCCGCTCGGCTAGCAGCATTTGCGGTGTGCGCCGAGCGTAACGGTCCTTTCGTACACCAGAGCACACAAGAGAAAGATGGAGAAGGGGGGGGGGGGCATGTACACACAAGGGGAAAACAAGATCGCAAACGTTAAAACTAGAGAGTTCTACACTGTCGTCGCGAAGACGCATAGACAGCGTTCTGAGGAAAAAGAAGCAGTAGCGGTGCGCTGAGCTTCAGGGCCAAAACACGAAGCGTTGGCGACGCTTGTTTCTCGACAACAGCGGGGGAGCACCACTGTTGTGGCCCCTTTAGCGTGCCGTGTTTATCCGGACACAGGCGATACATCACTTCTTTCGTTTTCTTTTTAATTCTCTCTCCTCCTGTCTCCCTATCCGCTTGCCAGGCTGTCGAGACATCGTCCATTATCTCCACAGTACGCAGCCGCATTAAATGTATTCAGGGCAGTAAGATTTACGTCTTTTATTTGGCTAAAATACGAAGGTACAGGTCAGCATTAAGCAGCTGGCGACAGGCACGTAGGCAAGGGGGGGGCCCGGGGGGCCCGGGCCCCCCCCCCGAAATTCGTCCGGCCTTCTATATTCCCGGGCAACTTTTGTTTTATTTTTGCCATGGAAATACTTTCCTTCGAACAATTAGGCCTTGGGCCCCCTCCCCCCCCCCACCCCCGAAAAAAAATCCTGGCTACGTGCATGGCTGGCGATGTCCCTTTTTTTTTCTCTTAAATTCGTCTTTCTGCATCATTCGATCGATAGTTTGCTCACGGTTTCAAACTTAACTCTGCGGAACAGCGCGAAAAACAAACAAACGAAATATCGCTCTGTGGTCTTCAGTATTTCGTTTGTTTCTCTCACGATGTAAGTAAAATACACATTTATACCACCTGCAGCTAACTGGACAGTCCTATGAACACAAAGCGCTTGCGTGACCATGCCTTTCGGCTTCACAAGGTTGCTGCGCCGCGATGGACGATTCCAGAATTAAGAAGGGGATATAATGATTAGATCAGGTGCCACGCACGCACGTGCACAATCACAAATACACACGCGCGCGCAGAACGCGCATGACATACCCAATCCCGTGTAAGGAATGAAGTATGAGCAACGCAGTAAACGGTTCTCATTTCTTCATCGCCATCTGCGGCCTGAGAATAACCTCATATATCAACGTCATAACTGGGCTTCTATAATGGTCGATATATCGAGGCAGCGCCCTCATTACTTTCGTCTTCCTCATCACTAAATCCGGTCGCCTCTCCGTTTTCCTCGTGAGGCACCCGCCAACGTGTACGAGCGCCCGACTTTGTATACGACCCTCTCCATTCGGTGCGGCGACTTTGGCTGCACGAATGTCTCTGGTGAACTCCGTGACTCGAGTGACAAGTATCGTTCGCAAGACAGCCTCTATGATGTGCCTTCGTCTTTCATCAACAGGCGCTTCTCTTTTTATGACAAAAATTGATCGCTGTTGTTCTGAGCCGCAGCTGGGTGGCCGGCGCATGTGGCTACTTCTCTCATCTCCGCACGTTCCACAGTGAACGTGCCTCGACGCTGCTTTCCGTTTATCTAAGCCGGATCTCAAGCAACAGTGTATTTTCATGCCAAATCCGCAGAGATGAAAAAAAATGCGTTTCTTGCTTCACAGGGGATTATAATGGGGAATAACAAGGCCGGGTTAGTGAGCGCCAGACTTCTCGTCTTTGGCGGCGTGTCTACAGCGGGCGCCTTATGAGGACACGAGAACGAGGTGTTTGTCTGTATCACGATTCCGGAGAATTACAGTCCGAAAAAACAAACGAAAAACGGGCGAGAACCGTATTGATCACTGATTATGTCTTGTCCAACGGGACATTCAGACTTGCGTTTTCCTCGTCGTATGCTGCGTCTAATGTTGTAAAAAGCATAAGAGAGAGATAGAGAAAGAGAGAGAGAAAATGAAAACAGTTCCCCCCCCCACCCCCGAGAAAAAAAAACAAGCAAATGTAAAAGGCAAGACTACAGAAACTGGCACCTGGTTCGCCGTGTACTCGAATGAAGTCGGTAGTACGCGAAATCGCGCGTCCCCAGGTGTCCGGACGGGCGGGACGGCGTACAGCGGCGGCGATCGGAGATACCGCGGCGCGTAATTTAAGGTTCGCTTCGGCTAATTTGCGCCGTTCGGCCCAGCCCCGTAACTCGAGAAGTGCCGCGCAGAACCCGCTTCTGCTGGAGCCTGCGACCAACGATGGGAGAGGAGGGTGTATCACAACAAGCGATATGGGGGAACACGTATACGAGCGGCAGGAAAACTATAAGGCGAGAGAAGAGGGCAAGAAAAACACCCGGCACCCTGTTCATTCACTTTTGTTTTTCTTCTTCTTCTTCTTGAGAAGCTGATACGGTGCCGGGAAATATAGAGCTGCCTATACGAGTATAGTAAATAAATATGCAGTAATCAGTGTGTACGCGTGGGAAGTCTACAGTACGCGCTCTGCGGGCTTCCACGAGCAACTTAAGGTTTGTGTTTGCAGGACATGCGGGCGGCTGACAACGAGCATTTCTTCTTCCTTCCTTCCTATATATATATATATATATATATATATATATATACATATATATATATATATATATATATATATATATATATATATATATATATATATATATATATATATATATATATATATATATATATATATAGTACAAAGCATTACGTTCTGCACTACGTTCACCAAAGCCTTTGCCTAGCGCGTGAAGCGGACCTATTAAAAGCGAAGACTGCAATGTGAATGGCAGTATGTATATGACAAATGACAAGTACTAATTACAACTTCGCTTCTTTCACTCGGTATTCGCCATTCACGAACTTTCCCGCAAACGTATTCAAGGGGGGCCGGATACACTTTCGTCTGCAGTTTAGAAAGTGAGCATGGAAGAGAAAAAGACAACCAGGATGTCAAAAAAACCGAACAAGTCTCAGTACCCAGATGTGGCTTGTCTCGGTGCCAAGTTCTGCGTTGTTCGTCAGACAAAAGTGGGCCGGCGACACTTTATTCGCAACTGCGCACGTACGCAGACATCGATGTGCATCCACGACCTCACACAAACCGACAAACTCGTAGATTAGCAATCTAATTTTAGTAGACAGTCTAATTAGAGCCGTATATCTTGTAATCATTCTTCCCCGCCGATCTCCACTCATTTCTAATTGCCCCTCGCGCTGAGTATCGACAGCTGTAGTGAGGCGCCCCGCCACGGTGGCCTAGTGGTTGGCGCTCGACTGCTGACCCGAAGGTCGCGGGATCGAATCCCGGTCGCGGCGGCTGCATTTTCGATGGAGGCGAAAATGTTTGAGGCCCGTGTACTTCACCTTTAGGTGCACGTTAAAGAACCCCAGGTGGTCGAAATTTCCGGAGCCCTCCACTACGGCGTCTCTCATAATCATATCGTGGTTTTGGGACGTTAAACCCCAGATATTATTATTATTATTATTATTATTATTATTATTATTATTATTATTATTATTATTATTATTATTATTATTATTATTATATTATATAGCTGTAGTGAGGCTGTGACGAACAGCAAAAAAGAATGTGAAAAGAAAATACGGTTTTCGGGGCCGAATTCACAATTTCTTTTTCATGAATACTGTTCGCAAATTGTGATCCGCGCGCCTTTTCCAGTGATATGTCCAACTGATCGGCTGGCTGAAGTTTTCTCTCACGAACAAGTCTAGCGCGAAATCTTTTTGAGAATACGGTGCCCAGCCTTCTGTAGCGCTGTTTCGAACACTCATGAACGACATCGAACTCGGTCCATTTGAAGCCGCACCCACCGTCCCGGTGATAGCGTTCAGGATGTCAAAAACCAGCAGCGGTCAGCGCAACTGCTGCTCGCTCCAGCAGCTACATAGCCAGCCTATACGCCGCGGTTTCTTCCGCGGATATGTTTCCTTCGCGCACTCTTCAAAGCCTATCTAAGTGGTTCTGACGTCGACGTCCCTGTTTTACTGCGGGCTGATGATGGTGCAGGCGTGTCTCAACTCACCCGAAACCGCCGCCCCTGTCACCGTCGGAAGCACCGCTGTGCCTGACCCAGCGCGATGTATACGCGCGACCAACACGCTCGTTCCCACGATTGTCAGGAACTACCAAGGTATATGTAAACTGGTAGCGTAACTTCCGTAGAAGCCCACGTGTCAAGCCGGTGGCTAGTTGTTGCAACAGTCGCCATCTATGTGAGGAGGGGACAAACAGAATTAAAAAAAAAAGAAAAAGATGACGTCACAACCGGAACCGGAAATGACGTCACGTTTTAACGCGAATGGCGCGAAATTATGAAATTTTTTGACAGGGCGCCGCTTCTTACTTTTTTTATAGCTGCATGTTCTTTCTCTTATCACTATGACGGCTCCATAATGGAAGCCTGCAAGATAACGGGAAGACGAAAAAGACAGATTTGATAAATAAGGTGTACTTTATTGGCGAAATATTGCAGTTGAACAGGATATTACCCCAAAATATATAACACAGAAATCAGAAGTAGGATAACAATTCAACGTGCACACTGTGATGGTGTAATGTGGGCCCAGGATCCGAAATAATTCAACCGGCAGTGAGGTGATTCTGTACACACAACACAGACTAACACAACCGATAACTCTGACGATTCACACACAACACACTACAGCATTCCTTATTTACATCCTAAACGTCCTACACGCCTCGCACACAAACTGTCCTACTCGCCGTTATGAACTCTTGCCGCTGCCGCGAGGTCGGTCGTCACCGGTACTCCTTGGGCAGTCAACAGTCACGCTGCCTTGACCGTGGCGAGGTGGTAGTGGTGGTGATGATGGCACTGCAGGCCGGTAGATCACCAGGCCACTGCAGCGCAGGTTAGCTGCCCGTCGCCAACATGAGCCGCGGCCACCTCGTGACACCACTCGGGCCCCAGGACCTCAGGCCAGGGACAGACTAGGCTGCCGGTCTCTGTGTCAGCACCGGGCACAGAGCGGGAATCAGGCTCACCAGGTCCGCATGGCTGCCGGACGCCTGGTTAAGCGATGTCGCGACCCGAGCCGCCGACCAGCGGCTGCCGTTCCAACCGTGTCGCGCTCCAACTCCTCGAGCCGCACGCCCCGCTCGCGCTTCCTTTCGTCGTCTTCCCCTCCAAGGCGTACCGCAGAGCAGAACTGTCGTTCTCTCTTCGCCCCGTCACGGGCCACACAATCCACATCATCACACACACAAACCTTGCACACGTGTTGCTCATGCATCCATAGACAGCGCAGCGTTTCTTCACGTGGCGTGGCGGACTCATCGTCCCGAAGGGCGACAGCACGCCGGCCGTGCGCTGGCAAAACACAGTCACTGAAACGGTTCCCGATGGCTGCGATGGGCTATATTACCTTCTGCCAAGTACCGCGACTAGAAAACAACGCTTATGCGAGGAAATCACCTACGGACGACAGGCACAAATCTGCGCAAAAACGAGCGACGCCATTTGCATCTCAAAATGCGCAAAACCGTTGGCCCATGTTACCGGACTGCCTGCATGTGCCCGCTGTTTCTGAAAATAAACGAAAAAAATTGGCCACTCAACCACATACCCAAGACTAAAGTTTGATTAAAGTAATCTACTAATTTAATTCGTGACAAATAAAATTAAAACTAATGAAAATAAACGCTTAATTAATTTTTTGTTTTCATTATTTGTCCCCCCCTCACCTAGTAGCGCTTTAATCGTCATGCGGGTGTTGATGTTTGTCGCAATAGGTTTCCGACCACTTTTCGTTCCGAGTTTCGCGACCTATTTAGATTGACCTTGGAACTACTCTCGAAGGCAACAAGAAAGAGGGAAAGCTTGTTGTATTTTCTTGTTGCTATGTTTCTGCTATCCATAGCGAACGCTTCAGCCCTCTGACCTGACGCGCGCTTTGTTTCATTTGGCGCTGCGCACTGGGCAGAAATAGAACGCGTGCAACTCCGCCCATCTAACCCCTCCCCTCCCCCCGGACTGATTTCCATGCGGGCGGCTTAGTTTGCACGCGAATCAAGCCAATCTTGGAGAGGGCACGTGCTGCGTATAAGTTCGCACGTCCCTTCTCGCGAAGCTTGATGGCGTGGGAACGGCGCTTGCTTGCTTTTCCTTTCATTCTTTCTTTCTTCAACGGGGGCCCGCGTTGCGCTGTACATTGTTGCGGTATACAACGGCGGCACTGCAGCATCGCGGCTCTCTCTCTCTCTCGAATTGCTCTGTTATGCAGGCATAGGACTTTAGGCTTTGGTTCACTCGATCCGGCGTTTCTGGCTGTGCTTCACATTGTCTCGTCTCAGCGGAAATTTGCGTATGTGCGCATGTCAGTGCACATGCGTGGCTTCGCAGTGGAAGGTTCGTGCGCGATATGATGGTTATAGGAAGTGCCCAAATGCAACAGAAACGAAAGGCTGCTCACGCGCGTTGAGCTCTCTATTGAACTCTGCGAGCAGGCGGGGTACGACGAATACGCGCGTTTCGCTTTCGCCGGGCGCGCTCGCGGGCGCCGCACGCGCGCATAAAATAAGCACGCGCGCCCCGACAAATGAGTGAAGCGAAGGCTCTCAAGCAAATATGTATACCGCCGCAGCTAAGGGTCGAGGAACGGTATAGATCTTTCGTCGAGGAAGAAAGCGGCCATGTTTATTGATGAGGTCGCGTCCGAACTTCCGCCATAACGCTCGTCCGGCTTGCGAGCGAATTACGGAGAGTTGGCGCATGCGCACACCTCGTGCGGGCATATATACGGCGGGGTTTCCGTTCGTGTCCCCCGTCGCGCTTTTCTTACTGTTGATTTTCAAACGGCACGTCGAATTCCGGTTAAGCACAATCATCGAGAAAACCGGCACAAACCGTTCACTTGCTTATTACTTTTTATTGCGCAACTCTTAGGCTTCGTTCACACTAGGGAACCGGTAAAGGTGCATTGTCTGCCGCTACTGCTGAGCAAGCTGCCAGAGCAGAGGCTCGCGAGAATCCAGAGGTTCGCGCGGCTGAACCAGAAACTAAACGCGGCCGCCGAGAGGACCCTGCCGTTCGCGCCGCCGAAGAACAAAGTTATCGCCGCCGCTGAAACATATACAGTGAAACCTCGGTGATACGATCACAGTTCATACGAATTTCGGGGTGATACGAATTTTTCGTTGGCCAAGGCCCATTGGCCTGCAATGTAATAGAGTACGGTTGTTGCGAACCGATTTTCACCCACCGACGTTTGATACGAACGTACGCTACCGTCCAGGTACGAAGAGGTCCTGTCCGCGCTGTCGGTGAAGACGCGCCAAGCACGTGCGAGCCTGGGAACGCAAGCGTGGGCATGCGCGCCGCACCGCCAAATCGTCAGAATCACGTTGTAGGAAAAACACTTTTCTTACAGTCAGAATAAACCTGTCATGGCCTCCGAGATGGTGTGCGCGAATCTTTGATGCTCTTATGTGCCTCCATATGTGCCTTCGCGTTTAGATTACAGAGGACATTAGCGCCATACTTCTTTTTTTCTAACGCGTCAACACGGGCTGCTCTCGTTGTACTGTGTTTACACGAGCCTGCCTCGTGCATTAGACATCCTATGAAAGGTGGACGAGGACCGAAAGAAGGCGAGCACAGTCTTGGTGAAGGAGTCAGGCCTCACAACGTCAACATGCGCGACCGTTGAGGTAGCGCTTGTGCGGGTACGGCTTCAAATCTCCCAAAAAAACATCCCCAACATCTCCGCGATATCAAAATTATAATACAGGGCCGTGATTCTGTAATCTTGTGGCCTCGATTCATCGCGTCAAAGCGCTTCTTTTGTTACTTTCGCTGCAGTACTCCGGTGTCATGCAAAAAAAAGCATACTAAAATTTGGAAGGGGCTGCTGCTGTCGCGGGTCACAACGCACCTGGTTCATTAATTAAATACGCACGTACGGGCCGTATATTTACGAGTGCTGGTATGATTGCCGACATCTAAAAACTTAACTGACAATCATTCAGGTTTCTTCCTGACGTTGCTGCGGCCCTGAAAAACAATAAATAAAGATGTACGCCAGATTTCTTTTGTCGCATGCTAGTTTTCCATGCTTTCTGGTGGTACGAATTTCAGATGATACGAATATTTTTGGTGGTCCCGTGAGATTCGAATCACCGAGGTTTCACTGTATGCACGTCAAGCTCTTTGCACCATATGCCGCAAAATTTCGCATCACGGGTGCATAGTAATCGTCGTTGAATTTTTTTTTTTGGGGGGGGGGGGGGGGGGGGGGGTGAAGGAATGTTTACTCGATTTAACAGTTTTCATCTCTCGCAGTTAGGGCGCTCAAAGAGCTCGAGAGACAGAGAGAGATCAGTCACTTTTTTTTTCGCTGCTATCCTGTGGGATCCACTTTATTGCAAAAATGTGCCACGATTGAGAGCATTCAGCGACTTGCAGCAGTATTCATTTTTGAATTTTAGCATACTACAGCGCTATATTGTAACTTTCTGAAATGTCGCGATCACTCAAACTTCACACAGCACAACAGGCAGCAAAACTAGATGTTTCTTTTCTAAACAAAATTTATCGCTCAAAAGTGGGCCTACAATGCGACATACACCTACGTACAAGCGTCGGTTCGTTTTCGAAGAGAAGCGAATCGTCAGCCGTTTCATCGCTCTCTTTGTTTGTCTGCGGAATTCGAGGACGTTCTTCGCGCTTCCAACAACACTCGTGCCGTCGATCTCATCGTTTATAGCTGGAACGAGAACAACTGAGAAACGAACAAAAATGAAGTTCAGACCACTAGAGGCCAAGCTCGATATTCGATATACCATACATGCGGGGACCCCTGAACGTTATAAAGTTCGTCGGAGTTTTCGTCGCGCCGATATGCGATCGGATCCACATCAAAGCCCATACCATCCATCTAGGCAGGCAATCCGTAAGCAAGACACGCAAAACGAAAAAGTACACACAGAGACCACACAGCGCGAGCTGCGAACATACATCATCCTGTATTTGGAACATACGTGTGTACTATACCACGGGCATGCAGACGATCGCGCGGACCTGTACAAGACTTCCCTATCGCGCTCTCGTTGGAAAATCGCTCGCGCTGGCCTTGGCGGTCATCGCATCTGATATGCCGTCTTTACATTCTCGCGTAGAGCACACGCCCCGAGTCGCAGACCATTGCGGCCGCCGCAAACTCCGCCGTATGTACGCGTACCATACAATACCCTCCACAGAAAGGAGTACAGTAACTGGTTGCGGGAGAATGTGGGCCCATTCGGAATAAAATATATCTACATACATTGGCCGAGACGTCGTCGCGATAAGGCCGCTTCCTCTTTCGTGCATGCTTGGAGTTTTTTTTTTTTTCTTCTAAACCTCGGTGTGGGTGTGTGTTCCTTTTTTACTTTGCGTGGTTAGCATACCGATCCCTATTCCCCTCTCCTACTGCTTCTTCCTATCTGTGGACAATGCCGACAGGGACCTCCACCAAATAAACTGTCCTCGCGACGAACATTGGACAATGTAACGCATGTTTTAACCTGCCGCGACCTACACTTACATCGCTCTTCCACGATGGCGCTCCCTTCTTTTACCCTCTCTTTCTCTCTCTCGCTTAGCTTTTCGATTTACAGCGCGAGTCTCATATATTTTCGAGAATACAGATGGCACCGCTTCGGGGCGCTATAATGTGCCATGTCCGTATAAAAATAAAGCCGCGCATTCCGCGAGCCTCCACGACGCGGGAACCATACCGGGCATCAGTACATGGCCACATCCTGTACAGCCTCCGGCTAAGCTGCGGCGCGGGTCTTGCGAGATACGCTGCGGCTTACGCGTGCACACTCTGGAGTCATGAGCTGCGTTTTCGCCTCGTTGCGACTCTCCTGCGGCGAGTGCTGCCAGTCGCTGCCGCTTACAGAGAAGCGGAGTAAAACGCGGTGTGGCCCGAGTCCCGATTGGTGGGCGGGCGTCCTTGGCGGAGTTTGTTTCGGGGCTGCACACGCCCCGCCATACTCGTCGTACATCACGTGCACACGATATGCTCGTATCTACAACGAGCAACGCGCCTCGAAGATTTACGATCCTAGTCGTTCTATAGCGGGCCGCATTCATGAGACGCACATCAGCCGTCCACACACACTGCCCGGATTTCTCTATTGACGCTGCACGTGCAGCCCAACGGCCGAATAGTTCTGCTGCCATATTCCCCGCAGGCCATGAATGGCCCGCACTATGGCTAGTCCCCTAGTTTTTTAATAGTCACCATTATGTATCTATGTCGAGCAAGTATGCGTAGCGTAGCGGTGCACTCGTATTATATATATATTATATATATATATATATATATATATATATATATATATATATATATATTATATATATATATATATATATATATTATATATATATATATATATATTATATATATATATATATTATACTTTGTGAAGAGCACGCGTTATGAGAGACAAAGGAATCACGTCATAAAATCATGATATCGTGGGACCAGGATACAAGGGCGATGAGTTCAAGAATGCAGAGATCACGCTCAATAACGAGACGCGCAGTACAGGGGCCGAATTCACAGAACTTCTCTTTCCTAAGTGCCTTTTCCCATTGGTCAGACGGCTTCGCTAATGATATGTCCCACATTGTGAGTGGCTGAAACATTCTCTTACAAAAATTTTTGGCGTAAGACGTTTTTTTTTAATACGGGACTAGATGGCCATGCAGCGATGATGTTTCCCACTCCTGGATGCGGGCATGCTGCGGCAGCCAAACTACGAGGCGTCATTTTTCAAAGACCGAAAGAGTAGCGACAACGGGTTGCGTTTTCAATGACAAACGCGTCTTCAGTGCCAACGCAAAGGGCTCCTTCTACGAAAATTTCGAACAACGTTAGACGAAAAAAGGGCCCAGGAATTGGGTTTTTAATTCTTCCAAGTGCGCAACGTCATATATAACGATACTTTCTCGGTTTTTACGTGCCAAAACCAGGATATGATTATGAGGCAGGCTGTAGTGGCGGACTCCGGACAAATTTCGACCACGTGGGGTTCTTTAACGTGCACCTAGATCTAAGCACACGGGTGTTCGTTGGATTTCGCCCCCATCGAAATGCGGTCTCCGTGGCCGGGAATCGAACCCGCGCCCTCGAGCTCAGCAGCGCGCAACCTACGTGCTAAGCTATCACGGCTGTCCAACGTACGATATACGTATACACGCGTGGGCTTCAACGTTAAACGAACGGTAAATTTAACAAAAACGTGATGTCTATGCAATATGCAGGGTGTTTCACGTTACTAGAACGAAGGTTTTAAAAAATGTGGTTAACCGCAACTGAATGAAACCAACAACATATGGCTTGCCGTCATGAGGCGCTTGTTAGGGTATATTTTATATCACGCTTAATCGGTTAATTAACTAAGATCAATTATGCAAAATTTTTAACATTCACATTAAGGCCAAGTGCGTTTCGTCACGTTGCAGAGGGCATTGCAAAACGACCGATCCAATTTTTTGTGGCAACGTACAGTACATGCTGCGTGGTGATTTTTTGCCGGCGCTTAAAAAAAAATCCCGCGAAATATATGAAATAAAACCATGTGACTGCGCTTATGCGCTATCGTATTTCAGCGCTCTGAAGCGAAGCAATAATGGCGACATGAGCGGTCGCGGCTCCAGGCATCGGCTTCACAGCACGTCAGCATCTTTTTCGGCGGCACACGGCAAGGAAACGCCGTCGTTCCTGATAAGCGATTGGTTGACCATATGTCGTTAGTTTCATTCCGTTGCGGTTACCCACTTTTCTTTTTTTCTTTTTTTGAAATCCCTGGTTCTTGTTACGGGAAACACCCTGTTGATATTTTCACAGGTTCACATAACGACTAGACGCACTTACGGACAATTCTATCGCAAAAACTTTTTTTGCGAATACGCAATTTACAGTCATTATGTAGACGACCCAAACGGTGTCCCTGGTTCAATTATGTCTGCTATTTCTTTCGCTGCACAGGTAACTAAACGACTGAACGCGCCCATTATTGGTCGTGCCGAGTCATCCGTGTCCCTGTTTTTCGTCACCGTGGGAACTTCAAAAAAATCAAAACCATTGAAAGCTCCCCTCTAATATTACCGAAGAGGAAAGCAAAAAAAAAATGAGACTTTTCTTTATCCCTCTCTCTTCACTCCCATATGACAGGCATAAGCAGAAAAGACACGTCACGAGTTTGCACCCTTGCATCCGAGAAGGACCGAGACCTTGGAGCACAACAATCGGGAGTTGCACCACCACGGACACCATACAACCAGCGCTCAAGTCACTTGACGTCCGGGAGCCACTTTGCACTACAGTGGCATGGCGCGCTCACTGTATACGAATCAGGCCCAGCATCCGCAATGAAGCTGCGCTCGTCTTCGGGCCTGCAAACGTTTGCCAAGCAAGTCACCACGCGTGGGAAGTCTCGTTAGAGAGCGTATACGCGTGTGGCAAGGTGCTCGCTATCCTATCGGCTCGACACATCTCAGAGCCTTTGTCGAATAACCGGCGAAAGAGAGAGAGATGAAACCCCGAGAGAGCTCGAGCACAAAGGCAGCGGCTGACAAGTGTGCGCACTAGTTTCCTGCGCAGTTGGCGGAGGCCGCAAGAACAATGGCACTAGAGGAGTCGCGCGCTTGAGTTTCCACTGATCCGGATGGCGGATACACTATATCCTCTCGCGTTGTCGAGGCCCTCGAAGCTGCAGTCTTGCCTCTCTTGGCTTGTAAGCACGAGGACGGCAGTACATGTCGAACCGAAGGTGTATACGGTGTGACGGGAGCGGCCGTCACCAACTAGCTTCGAATTGCGATACACGAGCTGTGGCCTCAATGAAGCGGCCGAGCGTGACAAGAAAGGTCAGCGAAGCCTCTTTCCGGTGGGATGATAGAGAGTGCGAAGCAGCAGCACACGCGATTTTCAAACACATCCGAGTATTCAACGACAACGCACATTATAGGGAGCTTTTGGTTTTGCGCAGCCAAAGCTGGAGAGCTCAAGTGCGTCAGTAACATAGCTTGGAGCGTTAATAGGATCAGATGAAACTTATAGTTTGTTCGTACTGAATCAGTTATCGACAAGACGCTTTCGAGAGAAACGCGAATTCAGCTGTGCAATCAAGAGCCCGTATCCTGAAAAACGACTAACGCATATGTCGTTCGTAAGAGAAAATGTCAGCCACTTCCGACGCTGGACATGTCACTAGCTAAGCCGGCTGGCCAGTAGCAAAGAAGACTTACGAACGAAAAACTTTGTGAATTTGGCCCCATGCTGCGCTAATGTAGCTTCTGCTGATCACATGCACGCGGTGTATGCATTGTATCCTCATATGTATACGAGTATACATATCTATCGTCGCCGCGCGTAACTCTACCGCAGCCTTTGCACAATGAGGTTGGTAGCGAGCTCATTTGGCGTATGGCGTAGTTTGCGTTACTTCTTTTGTTTTCTTTATGCATACTGATTTTCAAAAGCAAGTACCATCAGCGAAAAATAAATAAATAAAAGACGAGGAAGATGAGACTGGAAAAGCTAACTACGGAATTATCGCCCGGCCAAGAGACTGTGCATGAGCATGCCGTTATAACATAACCACGAGGGGTCATTCAAAAAGAAGACTGACAATTTTCGCGATTACCACAAGTAATGTATTTTGTCTATCTGCCACAAGAAAGAAAGCCCAAGTGGTTCAAGAATGCGCTGAGAAGTCAAAATACATGGTCGTGCGTTCTCCTGCATGTGCTCTATTGGTATACCTATATAACTGAATGTGGGTATATATAACGAAAACCTCAACAGGGATGCGCGTAAACACAGCGGCATCACAGCACTGTGTCCGCACCATTCTATACAACCGACATGCATATTGTCAGTCGTTTCTAAAGCACCTGAATGACGCCCGAGCTCAACCAATTGATTTGGTATACTGATTTACGGAATTCGGGCAGATATATATGCTTTGTTACATGTATTTCGGTACAACTGGAAACATCCCAACTGCAGGAGGCCCGCACCCCATATTTTCACGTTATTTGAAGAGTGACAAAACTGAGGATGCGTATGATCTTGTCGTACAGTTTATCCTGTTCCGCCCGCCACGGTGGTCTAGTGGTTACGGTGCTCCACTGCTGACCCGAAGGTCGCGGGATCGAATCCCGGCCGCTGCGGCCGCATTTTCGACGGAGGCGAAAATGCTTGAGGCCCGTGTACTTAGATTTAGGTGCACGTTATAAAGTGCCCCAGGTGGTCCAAATTTCCGGAGCCCTCGACTACGGCGTCCCTCATAATCATATCGGGGTTTTGGGACGTTAAACCCCAGATATTTATCTAGTTTATGCTGTTTTACGTACATATCCCTGTCGTCCCCCTTTTTTTCCCCTCAAGGGCATCCCAGTGGCAACTTCGCCCTCGCAAAGGCAAATCATTTGTGCGTCGCAGTAAAGGCAGAACGTACAGCCTCCGATTGGCAATTTCCGACAGCCCGCAGGGGACCATTTGCGGAAACCGATAGCATCAAAGAAGCGATAGAGACTGCGGACCGCTTCATTCTCAGACGGCGGTCAGCAGCGCGCTGAGTGAACGACAAACTGAGGCCGCCATCAGAATGGAGGGCGTCACAACTATAACGAGCCCGAGGTGGGTCTGGAATCAACAACGCGCCATTGGTGATACTTATCGCGCGCGGTGATCGAGGCGAACGGAATGCGTATAAGGGACATCCATCCATCGTCGGCCCGTACTGCGTGCGCAGACATCGTTCTTCACGATGTGCGCCGAGGACCATGCACTCGAAATAAATTGCGGACGAGAAGCTGCGTAGTGTTTACGGCCTTGCCGGCCGACAGTTCGCACCGAGGGACAACGAACCATCATCTTCGCTTTGTATACAACGTGCAGAGAGAGGCGTCAGAGTATATGGCCGGTCAATGAGGACGTGTCATTTGCGGGTATGTATGTGGTTGACATCGCGCCTGGCGCTCTGCTGTAGTACAGCGCTGGCGAAAATCGAGTTTTTACCTATATATATATATATATATATATATATATGTGTGTGTGTGTGTGTGTGTGTGTGTGTGTGTGTGTGTGTGTGTGTGTGTGTGTGTGTGTGTGTGTGTGTGTGTGTGTGTGTGTGTGTGTGTGTGTGTGTGTGTCTTATGTGTTATATTTTTGAACACTAAGGTTCCTATTGTATCTGTATATGAGCCGAACTGTATACATTTCGGCATTTGCAAGAATGAGACCACTGCAGTACTCGATTCCAAGTGCGTTACAAACAGTGTCACAACTGCATCGCAATACATGGTCTCATCTCAGTGGTGACAGCGGGCTGAGATACGCGGTAAAGTGGAGAAAACAATGCGAACTTCGGGTTAACGCGAACTTCGCTACGTGTTGAATGAGGCGTGTATCATTTTCCACTTCCCTTCACACCGAAGGATAATATGTGCCAACATGCCTTATATGTGCGACGTACACGGACCGCGCGCCGTGAAAGGGGAGGTGGGTAGTAGGATCGATATCAGTCGTCTGCTTGCCCGAGTTTATAGGGCGAGGCACTCGATCAAGGCTAGCACCCCAAACTCCAGCGTTGCCAAGATGCCTCCATCTGATGGCGTTCCTCCGCCTCCCGCCGCCGTTCTTCGGTATCCTGAGTCGACACTGTTTGCATCGCTGCGCGGACATCGGGCCGGCCCACAGCTCTCGACCTCCCGTCGCTTTCGCAAAGTGCTCGTGGGCGAGTCCGTGCTGCGCCCGAGACGCCCCGCGGCCGAAGCTCAGATGTCCACCACGCGCATAGCGCGCGAGCACACGTGTGCGCATGTGTGTGTGTGTGTGTGTGTGTGTGTGTGTGTGTGTGTGTGTGTGTGTGTGTGTGTGTGTGTGTGTGTGTGTGTGTGTGTGTGTGTGTGTGTGTGCGTACGTGCGTGCGTGCGTGCGTGCGTGCGTGCGTGCGTGTTCGTGTGGACTGGACAGGACGAATGAATGTGCGCGCGTTGCGCTCTGCGTTGACCCCGCGGGAGCGGCCGGTGCACGTGCCACTCCCCTCCGGAGTGCCGTGTCAGTGGCGAAGGGTCACGCCTCCCGACACGTAACCTATATACTTGCGGCGCCGACCCTCCTCCCGATGTGCACTGCACCACGAGGTCAATCCCACTTGTTTACACCGACAGGAAGAATTACTGGCGGAGGTCAAAAAGAAAATAAGAAGCATTCAACCCTTGAGTGAAGCAGCTGCATGCGCGCTGAATCGTTCCACTCGAAGACCGCGCAGGTTACCTTCTCATCGGCCACCTCAGCCGAACCTCATGGAACTGAACAGGAAGGCGCGACGCTTTAGTCAAGTTTAACCTTCGCCGAACAAACAAAACCGAATTTTTACTTGAGTGAAATCTTCGTTAGATGTTTCATCATTCCGCATCTTACTTCTTCCTGCCCATTACCTTTGCGCCCCCCCCCCCCCAGCCAGGAAAATTGCAATAATATTAGGTATAATTTCCTCGGTATCGCTGTTGGCGTGCTCCGCGGTGTGACACGCACGACGACGCTTTTGGTTCCGTGTCCGTGAATACTGTGTTCGGAACGTAGTTCCAGTGAGGGGCTCTGTCTCCATATCGGCAGACACACTCGTATTTCGAGAACTTCGACGGTGATCTCATATTTAATAAGCTCTTGAAGACAATCATGACGCAGTTAAGAGGAACCAGAGGCATATTCTTAAACGCATATATTGCACACGAAATAAAGAGTCATGAATAAAAAAAAAAAAACTTGGAATGAGTTATATTTATTTAAAAAGGAAACAGCATACGATCGACTAACTGCGATGAAGCGAGAGCGTAAGCAACTATCAGCAGGAGACGGATTGACCGCGCACTATTCGCATGCGGCAAGCGTAGCGCGTCTTCTCCCGCTCCTCAAGGTGTGGATAGTAATGAAATTGGCCGAACGTTCGTTTTCAGACGGGCCCGGCCGGTTTTCGCACGCAGATGCTATCAGCGCAACGGCCCGCTATGCGTGGTGCTCAACATAAGCGGTTGAACGAGGTAAAAATAAGTTAAAAAGGCTAGCAGGAATGGGGAGGTGGTAGGTATATAAATCTCCTCAACAGAATGTTTGTCCAGCCGTCATCAGATTGCGCGCGAACGCATTTTGTAATAAAAAATAAGGCCGCCGTTTCGTTCTCGAGCATGCTATTCGTGTCTTGCATGTGCCATCAACTCAGTTCATCGCCGCCATAGAGGATCTGCAGCCCTCGGCGATCTCATTAAAGGACGAACGCTGTCACGTGGTCGTCGTTAATGGTCGTCTGTTAAAGTATAGCGAACAAAAAGCATTAAAGCAAAGAGGAAACGAGGCTTTCCTCGGTGTATGCTGTGAATGACGATAAAACAGAACGAAAGAAAAAAAAAGAGAAAAGGGGATAGATCTTCAAGATGCGCGGAGTCCAACCCAATTTTCACGCTTTTCCTCATTAGCGATAATCTAAGGCAGAAATCTCCCTAAGGTTAGCGCATTTTACGTCGGGACGGGGAATGTCGGCAATGAGACCACTTTTACGAGTGTATTTTGTATACAGTTTGCGGCTGCTCTACCCCCCCGATCACCGTTTTTGTTTGTTTCTTTTTCAGGTTTTTCTTCTCTTCTCTTTTTTTTTTCTGTGCTTCTGCTGCTGTGTCCCAAAACGTCGCGCGCGGCTTCAACGCAAAAAAAGGGAAAGAAAGAAAATAGCGAGACTGGGAGGGCTGCGAAGAAGCAGCAGCGCACGGCTCGTAAAAAAAAAGAAAAAAAAAAACCCTGCCATCTCAACAGCCTGACGTGTCTTTCGTGGCTAAAATGGGCCTGGTCGTGTACCTTGCGCAAACGAGGAATTCGCTGCGGCTATCAGTATATTCTCCTTCAGAGACGTCCCAGACTTAGGGCACCGCGGCAATATAATATAGTGTCCCTTCTAAGTGTCGGCGAAGTTCAGGGGACGATTATAAGGGCGATGTTCGTCACCCATTTCACGTGGCCTCACAGGTGCTGTTGGTGCCCCCAGAGTGTAAAGCAGATTTCGACGTTCTCGCTACGCGCTTTCCTAAGCGAAAGTTTTGTGTACATGGTTACGGTGAGAAAAAAGAAAGGCGGAATTCCTCGGTGTATGTCTCACCTGCTAGCGTTTTCGTGTCTATACACGGTGCTTCATTAAAGTGCCGAGCGAAAGGACGGCGCGCATCAAAGCAGCTGTTTTAGATGTGAAGCATCTTATAGCGGAGTTCAATCCGGTGGTGGTGTGCGGCGTGACCACCCTTACCGCGCATGCGCAAACCCTCTCCACTTCCCCTCTCCCATCCCTCTCCCCTTTCCCCCTCACCACTCCCCCTCTGAAACGCGGGCTCTACATGCCGAAACACTGCTTCGCATCGCCTCATGGTCCCCTTTAGCGGGAGATGGCGTGATTTTTTTCTTTCTTTTTTTCGTACCCACAGCGCGGGGGACGCGGCCGGACCTTAACTCACTTGCACTTTTTTACGCAACATCACGCCGGCATCAGAAATTCTCTCGGACTGTCTCTGTAACTGATATCGCAAAAATTTATGTACCAATTATTTCTAATATTTCTGGTACGCGATGTGTTCTGTATGCAGAAAATGACACATACAACACTTTCGAATACAGCTTCATTTCCCGCACTATTGAACACTGAAATTTGTCACCTGTTGAAGTGCGATTATTACCCATATTTTTTGCTGGTTTACTTTTACTGCATTATCCTGTTCGACTCTGTGCTTGCCGCTTTAATTTTAACTTGCGCGTACTCCTATTCCTGCTATATTCCTGACGGGCTACATACAAATGTAGAGATAAACAATAAAAGTAAATAAATAAATAAATATGAAGCATGAAGGGAAAAAAAAACATTGGCGACTGCTTTGTCGTCAATGTTGTTCATTCGTGCTTCAAAAGTACTAGTTATGGAATTACCAAATGCTCCCGATGTCAAGATTAGCTTAAGCACACACACGTTCAGTGAAAGATGCGACTCGTTAAAAAAAAGCGGGAACGGCGTTATCACCGCATGCGACTCTAGCGAGCTTAAATGTAATCTTGATGGAATAATGGTAAAGTATTGAAACTTTGGAAAGCTCAAGAAAGGACGAGAAACAAAATAAAAGTGCACGACAAACGCTGCTCATGAGTTTCTACTTCGTCTTTCGCCTCGTTAACGCGTTCACGAGTTACTGATGCGTACAACCTAGGCCGGTCACAGTGCTTATAAATACCTACACGGTCACATAACAAACAATGAAAGGTTTTGAATTGTTTTACCGTGTGGTAGGAAATGGCCCGTGCCTTAAGAGAGCCTTAGCCACCTACGAGTATGTACTATCGTGAGCAATATGAGCTCGAACACGCGAGCGCGTGGCAAATAGCCTCAAAACCGAGATTACATGATACGTGGATGGCGCTGCCGGAATCTGAGGGGAAAGGAGGGCGCTCTTCCGCTGACCGGTGGCACTCCCGCTTCGCTAGCGTTGCTGCGAGACAGCAGCTGATTGCGTGCCATCGACCGCTAGCAACGATAATGAAAAAAAAAAATGCACGAAAAACAAAATAAATAAAAGAGGCGTATCAAAATGATCAGCAAACACCATCTAGATATAATACAAGCATGGCCTGTGCATCAAGCCAGGCTACGTCACAGCCGATATCATAGCAGCTACATAGGCTGATGGGTCATTGGCTGTGACTGTGTGCGTTGATGTGAATTCATATCGCCGCTAGCAGCCACGCTATAAGCTGCCGTTTTGCAGCAACGATATCGAGGCGGGAGTGTCAATAGCTAGCGGAAGCGCAGCGCCCTTTCCACTTTGTTTCCGACAGCGGCCGCTGCGAATCAGCTGATGTAGGGTTCGAGGTTATTCGCCATGCGCTCGCGCGTTCGAGCTCATATTGCTCACGATAGTACATGCGCTTCTCCGTCAAAGCTGGCTTTCCCGTTATGAAAACCCTTGTAGGGAGAAGCCCGCTTCCGGAAGCACTTCCTGCTCGTATAAATTCAATGCACGCATACTTCTCCGGCGTGCGTGCGTGCGTGCGTGCGTGCGTGAGTGAGTGAGTGAGTGAGTGAGTGAGTGAGTGAGTGAGTGAGTGAGTGAGTGAGTGAGTGAGTGAGTGAGTGAGTGAGCGAGCGAGCGTGCAAGTGTGCGTGCGTGCGTGCGTGTAATTAACTAATGCGCCACAACGCTTATGTTCGTGCAGATTCAGCTCGGCAGCTGTATACACCATCGAGAGGCGTCGTATGCTGTACTTTGTTCGCGAAAGAGCGCTGGCAGTATTGTGAGTGTGACCAACAAAGCCTAGCTATGGCGTTCACAGAGAGCTCCCGGGCGGAAATATACAGTGTGTCCCAACTGTCACGCAGCATGATTTAAAAAAAGAGGAACGGTGTTACGTGAAGCAAACCTAGTACATATGGTTCCCTGTAGACTAGAGTAGCAACCACTAATTTTTTCGTTAGAAGAGTTGAATTAATTAGTCATTATTATATTTGTAACTCTACAAGTACTAACGTAATTGTCAAAATGTCAATGAGGCATATGTAGTCATGTCCAAATGGCGCACTCCCCCCTCCCCCCCCCCCCCTCGTTTACTTCTTGCTGTTCATGGCGATGTTTTTCTTACCCTTCCCAATTTTTGAACGAAGTGCATAATATTACTGTCTTTTAGGGGCGAAGCTCCTTATGCCGTGGGTCTGTCCATCCTCCGTTTGTAGGTTTCTTTGCAGTAGCCACCTTTAGTTGGTGAGAAGCGCGCGTTCTGGTATACATGCGGTAGAAGAAGAAGACGACGTTGACGAGTGAGACTCTCTTGCGTGTTCGCCTGTGTGGCATTCTTTCTTCTTTACTACGCGCGTTCTGGTATGCAGTAGAAGACGACGTTGACGAGTGACACTCTCGTGCGTGTTCGCCTGTGTGGCGGTCTTTCTTCTTTAATACGTCTCGTGTTTTCAACGACGCCCGAAGACAACATTTCAGAAGTAACGCGCCATGAGGCTCCCTCTTGGCACGCTTTCTCTTTAGCTCGGAGTCGCCAGATGGAAGACAAGGCTGCGGAACGGAGGGCACGGAAGGCGGCGGCAGCGCGCGCTCGCAGACAGAATCCTGAGGTAAGAGCCCACGAGGCCGAAGCTGCACGTCGACGCCGCGAAGCAGATTCCGCCGTTCGAGCCCGCGAAGCCGAAGCTGCTCGACAAGCTGCACGGCTGCGGCGAGAAGACCACGCCGTTCGAGCCCGCGAGGCCGAAGCTGCTCGACAAACTGCACGGCTGCGGCGCGACGACCCCGCCGTTCGAGCCCGCGAGGCCGAAGCTGCACGGCTGCGGCGCGAATCGGATCTTCAAAATGTGAAGGACCGTGAAGCGACGAGAAAGCGCGCGTACCGGCAGGCAGAGCCCGAGGCTGTGCGAGCACGTGAAGTGGCTGCAAAACGCATCAGGCGGGCTCTGCCCGAAGGCGCCGACGCGCGCTTCCAGCGGGATCGACTTCCTTGATAACAGTTGCGGTCATAGTTGCGGTGTGTTCGACAGATTGCGGTTCTCAAACAATCTATTCACAATATCTTCCATCAAGAAGGATCACGCTCGCACCAATGCCATCGCCGTGCTGCAGCGCGAGTTCGCTTCGCCCCACTCATCATCATTCACCACGTGGATATGCTGTGACTTTTTCGCTGCTGCTGATGTTTTACGTTTTTCTTTCTACTGCACCAAGCACTTCCCTGAGAGAGAGAGAGAAATGTTTTAATGAAAAGCTGGAGATGTTAGCCTCACCCAGCACCTGGAGTAGCATGTCAGGCGGATAGCACTTTCCTGACTTCTTGCTATGAGTGAACTGGTACAAGTTCTGCAGCGCAGAGGACAGTCATCTCGTCGTGGGTAATTCCTGTGGAGGCAAAAGGCTAGATGACCGCGTGCTTAGATTTAGGTGCACGTTAAAGAACCCCAGGTGGTCGAAATTTCCGGAGCCCGCCACTACGGCGTCTCTCATAATCATATCGTGGTCACGGGACGTTAAACACCCAGAATTATTATTATTAGAACGTACAGTGTCCTTGGACACGCATGCATCTCAAAACAAAATGCGGGGCGTCGGTATACGAGCGTCGTACATATACGAGAAAGCATGTAAACGCGACATAAAGCCTCGTACATTAGCTAGAACAAAGTATACAAATTAACGACCAATCTCTTACCACCACCACTCTGCTTACCCCCGGTGTCATCACCGCAGGAACGTATGAAGAAATCCTTGGTAGCCACGCAGAATATTAAGTAAGCTTCGTTTGGCACGTGTGTACGGCTATATAGCTTCGGAGAGAGTCGCGCTGCTCCGGGAAGTACATCCTCCGAGCGACTTCGTGCTACGCATACAGCACATGGACTTCTCGCCTCATACAGGCTGTGCAGCGCGGTCACTCGACAGCCTTACGCACCCCAGGGGCGATTGTACTAAAGGCGCAGAGATGGCGCTCCATGCGTATGTATACCGTACGTATCGGCGCAGTTGGTATTGTGCGAAGCAATGGAAGAAAATTAAAAAAAAAAAGAACTCGCGGCTTGTCGCTACATTAAGACCGCCATGATCGAATGAGGTTATCTTCCGAGCAGTCTTGTACGCACCGCGCGACCCTGCCTATAACTCTCCTCTCGTAGGTCTTTTCCAACTGAAATATGAGACGCGCGCACTGATCGGCATCGCGGCTTGCCGCCGTGTAATTGAAACAAGTCACGGAGGCGCTCGGGGAATCTGTGCCCTCACACTGAAGCGAAACGGCCGGCAGGCCCACTGGTGCACGCCTCCTTCGTAGATATTTTTCGTTCGCTTTGAAATCTTTTTTTTTTTTTCCCCTTTAGAGGCTGCTGTCAAATCTAATCCCTCTAAAAGCTCCGCGAATTTTTGCGCCGTGTTTCCATGAAAGCGAATATACCTCGGACGTGCTGGTGTGCTGCACAAGGTGAATTTCTCTTTCTTTCTTTCTTTCTTTCTTTCTTTCTTTCTTTCTTTCTTTCTTTCTTTCTTTCTTTCTTTCTTTCTTTCTTTCTTTCTTTCTCTCTCTCTCTCTTTCTTTCTTTCTATGTTTTTGTCTCCTCGTTCCTGGAACGAAGTGCTGGAGTCATCGCTTTTTTGTTTTGTTCTTTGTGTTATTTTCTTGAACGTTTTTAAAGAATGATGCCTCAGAATGACACTTGACAGCAGCGCCTCCAACAAAGATGCATCGATGAATACATAGTGCAGACGAGGCTACTTAATTAGAAAAACGAAAGCTACTTAATTAGACAACGCTGAAGCTTCGTGCTGTTGAGTTCCCGTGCAGCGAAATTTCAGATGGGCATCCACGCATCTACTTCACACCATATGCACCTGAACCCGTATTCACAAGAAACGTTTTACGCCAAGAATGTTCGTGAGAGAATATTCCAGGCATTCCTGGTGCTCCATGGACATGCCATTAGCGAAACCGACCGGCCATTGGCGAAAAAAAAAAGAGATAAGTTTTGCAAATTCGGGCCCTGAGGATGAAGCCCACCACTTTAGCACATAGCGAAATCTCCCTCTACTACTATCAGCCCTGTCCACCCCGATCGCATTGTCCCAGTACGCGATCCTTTCATCTGCTGAGCAGAAGGCTACGGGTTGGATTTCTGGCTGCAGCGGGTCGCAGAGAGATGTGCTCGTGTAAGGATATTACTTTGGGCGCATGTTAACGCTCCCTAGACGAACAAAATTGATGCGTCGTCCTCCACGCCTATCGCGGCGTTAAACTGTATATAGGTACACCGTTGTCAACAATGTTACAGCCTCTATCTGGTAACTGGCGCGCGCACGCCAACCATGCCGTGTCATTGATGCAGGGGTTGCTTCGGGGAGGAGAGGTAATAAATAGTTTATATATGGCTGCGCATAGCCATATATAATATGGCCATAGCACAGCGTCACCGCTCCACCGCTTACCTACGAGCCAGGCGACTGCGGTGTCGTCTAACAAGGCGACAACGTGCCGCAGTAACTCGGCGCAAAAGCGTTACACGCGGTGCAGCACTGTGCAGTAAGGACGCACTTCCTGTATCGAACGCGCTCAGTACTCGTTCGCACGCGATACCTAACGCAACATACAAGGCAGCATCCTCGCTGACAGCGCTCGCTTTCCCGCCATAGCATTCAGCGAGCCGCTTTTCCTCGTTTCACAAAGCCGTTCGAAGCTCTCTGACCTCAATCACTGCTCTGGTGTACACAAGCGGCAGGCTTCTAGGATAGGATAAACACTGCACTCTATACTGCAGTATCATAAAGACGAGGCCCGTTTCCCGCGCGGAGGAAGCGACGCATTATAATGCTAAGTACGGTTGCCCGCGAGAGCGCACGCATGTGATCCAATTTGGCCGCCTCTATTTAGGCGTGCAGGAGCACGCCCTCGAAGCTATAGCCGTGCCTCGGCTCCATCACGCTTTTAAACGGCTTAATAAGTGTTGCAATGCCGCGCTGCAGGCTCAACTGAGAAAAAACACCTACACAGGAGCACTAAACCAACGCGACACTCGAGCTCTACATTCGGACCTCTCAGAGTACACCGCTAATAGCTGCAGCGGCCGCCGCGAAGCGCGTCACGGAGCCACACGGATGGCTTGCAATTACGGCTCCGGCTAATGACTACACGAGAGAATAAATGAACGCACTTCGGAAAGACAAAGCCAAACAAGGCGCCAGGAGTCGCGCAGTGTAAATCAAAAAGCCAAGCTCCCTCAATTAGCCGCCGGACAGCATGCATGCAGGTATATACGCACTCGGTTGGGAAAGGTCAAGGTCAAGAAGGGAAGGCCTGTCGACCCGGCGTTCACGCACGGCTCCGAACAATGGCGGAGTCAGAGTTTTCGAGACGCTTAATTAGCGTCGGCGCAGTATCAAGGAAACCGTTTTGAAACGTCGCCGTTATATAGGGACGCGTGGCACGCGCCTAAATGCGGCTCGTGGGGAAGTTCCCACTGAGTGACCGGCAGCCTCTCAGTTCTGCGTGACCGCCCGCGGTTAGCCTCGGTTGCCGAGGGCAGTTTCCCATCACGTATATACACTGCGGTGATCGCGCGAACCGCGGGCACTGAACTAGCGTGGTATAGTTGTTGTTGGTATCGCAATATAAAGGCGGTAAGTAGCGGCTAAGTAATAGGAGCTTTAAGTAGTGCAGAGCAGTGCGCTCGCGATTGAGACTCCTCTTCGCGGAGTGCAGGAAGCGAGTGTTCGAATAAAGCTGACGCCTTGTACAATGTCCAATTCAAACAGCGTCTGGCATAGGCGTGCGCAGGGTTCCCCATTAGGGGGGGAACCCTGCGCACGCCATTCCCCATTAGGGGGGAACCCCCCCACTCTACTAAGTCAATGTGTGGGGCAGATTTTGCGCCCCCCCCCCCCCTCTTGGGTGACTAGAAGGGTCAATGTACGGGGCAGATTTTGCGCCCCCCTCTTAGGTGATTAGGGGGGGGGCGCCCCCCTGCCCCCCCTGTGCGCACGCCTATGGCGTCTGGCATCTAGTCTAAACGAACAGTGCCCTCGTTACGGCGCTAGCAAGCCCACACTAATGAATGAACGAACGCTAATTTAAAGAGGTAGGTGCAGAAACAGAGCAACCGATCTTTTACCAAATTAAACTTGCGTTGAGCGCAGGAAGAGGCGAAGGGACAAAGAACCGACGCAGACGAAGCGCTGACTTCTAACTAGCTCTTTATTTCGAAAAACATAAATAACTACGTACACGAGATAGTACACGCCCCCAAGACACAACACGACGGGGTTGTATAGTGTCATCACACACTGAAACTGCCTATAGCTGAGTGTACTGCGCGCTATTCTGCGTGCAGGGTTACAAAAATATTAAGGCAGCTTCGCCTTAATATTAAGGTACCAAGCCTGAACGAAGTGCGGAGCTGGGTGGCCTTCCTTGCTTCGTTTTATTTTTCTCTTTCTTTCTTAATCCCTTTCTTTCCTTTCAAATGCGAAGCATTTCTTAGCGAATTTCTGGCATTTTAAGCGTTTCTATCTACGTATCTGCATATCTGTCTGTCTAGCCGCCTACGTCTGGGTGCTCTCATGACCGCCTCCTTAACTTGGTGTAGACCAAAATTGGTCTGGGTGGGTAAGAGGATTTGATGAATATGACTGTCGGGTCATGACATGAATAACGTGAATATCCTGTGACGTACGTCGTCAAACCGTTTCCTCCAGACACGTGTGGCACATACCCGTTTACCACGCGCCGCGGCGTACGGCTATGTGCTACAGGTTAGTGACAGTTTATATCTACCCAGGAACGGCGAGAACAGAGACTGGTAATTTAAATGCGAGAGCGTTAAGAAAAACCGACATTGGCAGCGTTGGCCCGACGAATGGAAAGAATAAAAATTAGGATCCCAGCAGGAATCGAACCCAAACATTCTGCGTGGCAATCAGGTACTCTACCAGAGAGCCACGCCAGGTCTATAAACTGATTTGGAAAAACAGCCTATGCAGGCGTAATGTCGGTGCAACGTCAATTGTGGTTGTGGTGCTGGCTATCTAATATTACAAGAAAGCAATAAACATTGCATATGTACCCTTACGATATATACAGACGTCATATCAGCTTAACGCCTGTGGTTCCAGTATTGGCTCCGCTTTTATAGCAGTCTAATAAACATTACACTTGTATTCCTATGATTCAGCAAGCTATATTGAAGCATTGCCCGACCCCAGAGAAATACATTAACGAAAGTTACGTATGATATCCACATGTTTCCACCATAAAGTGCACTTAGTTTCGATAATAAAGTTACCCTTTAAACGCCAGTTTTGTCGACGTGCCTGGTAAGCCCACGATGTGCACACAGCTACTACACCTACAAAAACACGTCAATCCACCTCGTAACGCTTGGCTCAAAGCCATAACATACAGCATAGAAGTACTCGCTGACTGCTTCGCATGAAACCGATTCCCACAACGCGTGAGATCTGCCGGATTTTTATTTCTTCTCTCTGTTTTAACAGCGAAGCTGTTAAGCAAATCGTTCCTTGTCCGACGAACCAAAAAACTATGATCATCATAAACGGGTATGTGCCACATAAATTGGGTAAATACCACTGCTCACCACTGGTCCATTAAAATGAAGTTGGCAACAGTTAGCCCAAAAAATGTACCAGCGAAATTGGGTAAATCCCACTACTCACCGCTGGTTCACTAAAAATGAAGAACCTAACATTTAGCCCAACAACAAATGGCTGCGAAGCGACGGCGGCGAGCCGAAGACCCCAAGTACGTACAACGAGAGAATACTAGGCAACGGGAAAAGAACGGCGGCTGCGAGAAGACCCCGAAGAGATGTAAGGCCCACGCCAACAAAGACGGTCCCGTAGATCTATGAGAGGTGCGAACGCTTGGTTTCAGCGCGAGTTCCTGTCTCTGTAGTGGTCCGTCCGTCTGTGGTTTAACTCGAACCTCTCCGTGCTGAGAATCAACGTAGAAACAACCCAGCATTACCTAGCTAAAGCCTAGCAACGACCTAGAAGCAACCTAGAAACAACCTGCATCACCTAGCCAAGACCTAGAAACAACCTAGAATCAACCAGATTAGTCCTCACAATCGTCCAGTCTGGCTGTTTCAAGCCTTGCGCAGCCTTGTGCAAGCTTCGCCAATCTTTTTTCTATGTCTTTCTGGTATCTGTCTATTTTTATCTCTTTCTTTCTCTCTTGATATATTTCTTTCTCTTTCTCGCTCTATCTTCCTTCCTCTTTCTTCCCTTTCCTTCTGTCTTCTCTCTATTTCTCGCTTGCCCTTTCTTTGCATCCCTTTCTCTTTATGCCTTTATCTTTCTCTCTCTGTCTTTGATTCTCCCTCTTTCTGTCTTTCTTTCTCTTCCTGTTATTCCTTTTCTCTCTATTTCTCTTTTTATCTTTGTTTCTATACTATGCTTTACTCCCTCCCCTCCTCCTCACCCTCACATCTCTCTTCCGCACCTTCACTTCCCTTTCCCACCTCTTTGCTATTCTATACTATACTGTACAAGCCTATGTTTAGTTCTGATGCGTGCATGGATAGCCGAGTGGTTATGATGCTCGCCTTCGGATCGTGGGTACGCGTGTTGAAATCTCGCCTCGTCAAAAATTTTTTCACCAGGAATTTTTCTCTTTCTCTTTCTTTCTTTCTATCTATCTATCTATCTATCTCTCTCTCTCTCTCTCTCTCTCTCTCTCTCTCTGTACTCGTTCTCATCATCATACTACGCATCGTACTCATCATCATCCCCCGCCGGACAAATCGGCGAAGCGGGAGAGCGCGCGCCGGGCGCACATGTTCGGAGAGCGAAGCAGAAGATGAAGAAGAGAACGAAGATAGCGCGCGCCGGCCGAGTTATTGCGTTCTTCTGCGGACCTCGCCACCTTATAGACGAGCCCTTTGGCTTCGTGCTCCCGCCTTCGTGGACAAGACACACTTGCCACGCTAATCACTCCTTCTATCTTCCTTTCTTCTATCATCTTTACTTCCCCTTCCCCATTCCTAAGGGCGCTGAGCCGTGCCCCCGCGACGGGAGGCAGAAAATAGCGCCCCTTTTCATTTCTTTCACGAATCACTCTCTCTCTATTGCGTTGGACGCGCAAGAAAGGCGGAGACCATTCATGCTGAGTTTATGCGAACGCGTAACGGCATAATGAAACGCATAACAGCACCTCCGTAAAAAAAAAACATCAACCTTTATACATTGCCTTGCAGTATAAGTGTGAACTAAGCAGTAGAAACCCTCCAACAACTAACTATGCGTGCGCATCTACCATCTACAGCGAATTTCAGTAAGGTAGAGAGGTGGGCGAGTTGGAATTGACGCATATTGTAAAAAAAGTCAGCGCAAACAGGATGGAACACAGGAATAGAAGGACACAGTACGAGCGCTAACAACTGAAGTTTAATGAAACAAAAATGAACACGACGAAAACTAGCACGTGCGTGCGCAGAAAATTTAGGTGACGTCAAAGAAATGGTTGCGCTTGCGTAGCCCGCAATCTAGCAAACAGATGGTTCAGATATACAATCATGACCCTCGTTTTTTATAAAGAACGCTTCAGCGAGTTCACGGGCCCTTTTGTCTTTACGTTTCAGCATAATAGCAGTGTTACTGAAAAACGGCTGGCATCCGCATGATCTGCAATGGGCCGGAAGGTGTGTCCTTCTATTCTTGTGTTCCGTGTTGTTTGACAGCGAATTTACGCCAAAGCTGGCTTCTCCACAGTAACAGTGCTTGTGGGGAGAAAACCCGCTTCCGTGAATACCTTTGTGACGCATACTTCCTCAGAGGTATGTGTGTGTGTGTTTCTCTCTCTCTCTCTCCATATATATATATATATATATATATATATATATATATATATATATATATATATATATATATATATATATATATATATGTAGGGAGAGAATGAGTAAGAAAGATTTTAGGTTAAGCGACAGCAATTACACTGCATATGTAAAGGAGAGAAACATTTTTCATGGGTCTATGCGCAATCGCGAACTCTGACATGCATGTAAATGGACGTCAGGTTGGGCTGCAGACATTGCAGTGTAGCGTAAACAACAACTGACAAGAGGTAGAGGTGAGCACTCGTCACACCTGCCTCTTGTCATGTTGCTGTAACGTTTCTGCCTACACACCTATGTAGCCACACCGTCAAGACAGGCGACAATGGTGCGGAGCGGGCGAGGTCAGAAGCCCGTCCTCTCCATCGACGCCTTGGCCGAGATCCTTATGGCAGCTGTTTTGCGCCACTTTCGCACGACGAGCGTCGAATGAGCACTGCACTCAGGAGCATGGCACTCTGTTAACAATGCAAGGCATAGGCCCAGTGAACTTGTCGGGAAAACCACTCGGTGAACTGTTGGCTATGGTGGCTGAACCGCGTCGATGTTACCATACCGTGGAAAAGCTCACGTAAGTAGCGCTTACCTTGAGCAGGGCAGCGTAGGGGTGAGTGTCCGGCTGCTGAGTGACGGCGGCGGCGCTGGTCTGCGTAGCACGCGAGTGGAATCGCGCGTAGTCTGGGTCGCTCCATTCGAGCGGCGGGAACTGCGCCGAAAAACTGGACAGCTGCTTCTTGCACTCGCCGGAGGAACGCTTCTCGGACCGGCTGCGCCGGAACCAACGGCTGAACATGGACGACTTGCCGTCACCTGCGAGCAAAGGCATCATTTTGAGTTGAATTTGGTATCTACAGCGACTCTAGCGCATCTCTCTCCCTCCATCACTCCCCCCCCCCCCTCCCCCACCCCATACACACGAACAAGCGTTTTTGCATCTATTGCAGAAACTGCCCTATTCTTAAGTTTTATATAAATTAATAATTCCACCCGAAAATTCCTGGCTAATCCCCCACGGTGGGCGCGAGCCACAGTGATCAGGCACACAAGAACAAGAGCAAGAGCATCTGTCGCTGTACGCGAGATCAGCTTTCGTTCTTCGACCGGTGCAACCTCGGTTGTGGAAGACATCATTGCCTTATATTGTATTGTCGTACGCCATCTCCAGGGAGGAGGTTGCTGCAATCCCTGGCCTCATCCTGGGACTTCACAGCCGAACGTTACTAACTGCTTCAACCGCTACCATGACCATCGCTACCACCATTCAACCTGAAGCCGCCGCCGCACCCACTATCTGCGGTGCTGTCAGGCGGCAGCAGCACCAGCACCGTCCGGCATTTACCGTAACAGGTGAGACTGGCGTGGAAGACTGGCTTTCCACCTATGAGCGCGTTAGTGATCATAACAAGTGGGATGACCCGACGCAACTGCGTACGCTCATCTTCTACCTTGCTGGCGTTGCGAACCTCTCGTTGCACAATTATCAGCGTGAACTACAAACCTGCTCAGCTTTCAGGACGGCATTCGCGGAAGTCTTCGGCCGCCCCACTTTGAGAAAACTGCGTGCCGAGCAGCGAGTACGCCAGCGTGCTCAACAGTCCGGCGAGACGTACACAAGCTACATAGAGGACGTCGTGTATATTTGCCCTCGCGTCAATTCCTTCATGAACGAAGAAGACAAGTTGAAGCATATTCTCAAAGGCATCAAGGACGACGCATTACAAATGCTTCTTGCGCGAAACCCTGCTTTTGTTGCGGCCATCGTCACTCTATGTCAGAGCTTCGATGAGTTATGTCGACAAAGGGCCCTTGCACGCTATCGCACCTTCCAACTCTCTCTCGGGCCTCACACATGCTTTAAAGCCCGCGCTCGATACATTGCTCTCGGGGCCAGACAGGACTTCGCCTAGCGGCACATTTTGGAACAGTGAAAACCAAGACTGCGCATTCACCTCGCCCTCGTTGACTGTTCCATGCTACAACAATCGCCCCTACGACGAGCTCTGCGTCATTTCTCTCTCATTTAAGCTTTCCATTCATTGCGATCGAGTGTATTCTTCGCTGGCTCTTATCTCCGAGGACGATAACAAAATTGCTTGGAAATATCTGGTAATGTTGGTGCTTGGCACTCCTTCGTTTGAACGGCTTGCTAAGTTGAACAAAATATATCGCGTTGTAATAAAAAAAAAAAGAAAGAAATGGAAATGTGCCTTCCAAACGGGAGTGATCGCAGCTTAAGGAACAGCAAAAATAGTGAGTGAAGCTTGCCTGATACGTCCCTATCCTCGAAAGAGTATTCTGGGACGTGGCGCTGTTGTCGTTCTTGGTCGGCGCTCGCGCGATAACCTTCAAATCGCGCTCGATTGTACATGTTGCGCGGTGATTTTCTCCGTCGTTTAAAGGAAGCCCGCGAAATATGAAATAAAACCACGTGACTGCGCTCATGCGCTACCACACTGCAGCGCTCTCAAGCGTTCTTCGAGCGAAACAAGCGTGCGCGCGAACCGACAACCTATCGCTTATCGGGGACGACGGCGCCTCCTTGCCACGTGCGGCCGTCAAAAATGCCGACGCACTGGGACGCCGACGCCTGGAGCCGCGGCCGCTCATTTCGCCACGGTCCGCGCACCGGTTGTTTCGATCTAAGCACGTTTGAGAGCACTGCAGTATACGGTAGCGCATGAGCGCAGTCACGTGGTTCTGTTTCATATTTCGCGGACACCGGAAAAAAAAATGCCACTCAGCATTTACAGCCATCAGCAAAAGTTTACGGGACGCAGACCGCACTACAATTGCGAATTTCTCCTCTTTTATTGCGCAACACTTGTACTCGAGCTGGTGACTGTATCGGTTGCAATACGAACTACAGACTAGATTACTAATTAGGATTTCATGTTCCCAGATAAAGCGCAAATATAGCTTTTTCCAAAATTTCGCGCCCCGCAAACTTTTGCTGACGGGTGTACGTTGCCACGAAAAATTGGATCGGTCATTTTGGAGTGCCCTCTACAACGTAACGAAACGCACTTGGCCCTAAAGTGAATATTGGAAATTTTGGATAATTTATCTGAGTTAATTAACTAAATAAGCGCAAAATAAAAACCCTCTAACGAGCGCTACATGACGGCAAACCATATGTCGTTGGTTTCATTCAGGTGCGGTTAACCACCTTTTTTTTTTTTTTTTTAATCCTTGACTTTGGTTATGTGAAACACCCTGTACATGGTCTTTCATTTCCACCAACACCTCGGGATACGTTCTGGCTTATTCCTTTAACGTTAAACCGGGGAAGGGGAGTCCTACTTAACGGAATTTCGCGTATACCATGCGTGGTCATCGGGTATGTCCGCAGACAAGACGTCAAGACCGTGCCGCCACGATTCGTTCGGCTCTTGCGCGTTCGAGCGATACAAGCGCGCACGACTGTCGAAGGGCCTAATACTTTGCGCACACACCACGTACAAACGTGCATGGCCAGAGGCAGCTGGATTGTGCACACGCGTCTCGTCCCCGCAAAGAAAGCGGCGATTTGGAAGTCTCCTCTTCCAGGCACGAGCTATGCAGGAGGCAAGCACACACAAAAAGAGGAACGGGACCTGATTCGTGTCTGTTTGCGTAACCCAGCTTTCGCTCGGGCATTAGGTTGCGATTAGCGGCCTCCCTTCTTCGCGTGACGAAAAATATACAGCCACGCACGCAGCTGTCGGGCGGTGGGGGGGGGGGGGGGGGGACCGAAAATAACGTGACTGAAGGTGCCGCATTTGGCAGTTGGAGCGAATGTACAGTACTTTAAAGAAGTAATAATAACAGCTAAATTAGATCGTTACGCTATTTCTTCGAATGAACCGCAGTCCAATATTGTAGACTTCAAACTAAGATGGTGCTCCGTAAGTGGTGGACGGAATAGCAATCGAAGTAACGCCTCGATCAAGATTGCCGTCGGAATTTATCGTCGTATTTGTGCTAAGTGACACGGAGGTCACAGATAACTGCGATGCGCACCTCATGTGTAACAACAGTCGGGCATCCTCTTTAGCTTTCCTATAATCGCTCATTCTTTCAGGCGCAAGCACTTGCAGTGAGTGACATATTAAGCACTTGCTTTCTCCTGGACCAACAGCGTGACCATATGTACTTTAAAGTCCATAGCGCCCTCGCATCAACAACACCGGACATGGTATTTGCACGCAAGGTCACTCAACAGCCCACGATGGCGGGGCTGTAGTGCTGTATCCTTCTTCTTTCTTTATTTTTTAGCACGTGAACATCAGTTTGCGGATGGTAACTTCAGCCCCCACCCGAATAAGATTTTCTCTCGCATTGGACCGCCACATTCGCAAAGAAATATTCGCTCTAACGTATGGCCTCGGCGCGTTTTTGTATAAACCGACCGTCCTGACGTCTTACGATTACGGGCCCTTCATTAATCGTCACGCTATACGCATACGCAAACACAGACGGCCAGACACCGAATTAGGATTATAGCAAGGTAATTTCATACTTCATATTTCTGGAAACTTGTATGGGAAAGCCTACATACTGTAGGACCTAGTCGTTTAGCGAGCACTTAGCCGTCGGCCCGGAGAAGCTAACTTGGATGTTTTGTCTAGCGAGCAATGTATACTCGTAAATTTTGTACTGCACTGCCGCAAGAGCGCGCGAAAGAAGCAGTCCATTCAAATGAATGTCTCTCAAACAAGCAGACTCATTTAAATCATCTCGATTCTTCTTATCAGTTTCTTTCTCTGTCCGATACGGTAACGTCCTGATGATTCGGACACTCTCCAATGCTCTTTCAGAGATTCCCTCAATTAGCTATTACAGAGCTTTGCACAGGGTCCTTTAGAGCGAGTAACACACTTAACCTTTACCCAGGTAGGCGCGTTCAGCCATATACTTTTTTCAGGAATTATTTTGAGTCGATGCGTTACGCCGTCCGTCTAGTGTTTTACAACCAATTGATATTGTGGTCAGCCAAGCTCGCATCGCTAAATGGCGCATACAAGTGCATAACGAGCACAAGAGGAAGCTTTACAGAAACACGACGCTGCCTGCGACTCCTCCAAGACTCCATCCTATAGGGCGCTATGCGGAAGAAAATATAAGTAGAAGGGGGAAGAGCAAGCTCTTCAAATGAGCGTGAAACACGACTCCTTTAGTCTGGAGCGCTGCATTTGCCATTTCGAAACTGCTTGTGAAACGACTCGTCGAACGACTGGTAAAGCAGGCAATCGCCATCCGCTAGACAAACCGAGCCGCGCGCGGCCTCGTTTGCATAACCCACCTTTGCGCAAAGAATCGGGACCAACTGCACGCCGCTCTTGTGGCGGCCGGCTTATAGGCACTGTGAAATGCCCGTCCGATAGGCTTGTCACCGCGTCGGCAAGCACGCATAGTATACATACGCGTGCGCGCACGCGGCTGCATGCGTCACCGACAGCAGCCGCTCCTCTGCTATAGCACAAGATCGGTCCGGTTCTCAAGACGCGCGCACCGCAACGCCCGCGCGACGCGTGCGAATTCGGTCACGCCGCGACGGGGCGGAGGCGGTGGGAACTCGCGCATCGCGATGATAATTGTCGGTTGCGGAGGGGCTTTTGTCAACGCGCCTGTATATGGCCATCGCCGTCCGGCCACAGTGAAGTACCCCAGGCACGGTACGCGCGCTTCGTCCACCGCCCCGTAACGAGGAACAAACGCTGCATGACACTGCCTTTGGCGCCGCTTAGCTGCGCGTATAATAGTGTATGTACGTGACAGGGAGCGCTTTCAAAAAGAAAAAAAAATATATATATATATATACATGCCTTCCACTCCTCCCCTCCCGTGTGTTCAAGAAGCGTTAACCAAGATATAACGCTGTCGTATTTCTCCGAAATATTACCCTACATTTTTCCAAATTCGCGCACACAATATTTGGTTAACGCTACACTTTTCTTGATGCCAGTGTCTGCAGTAATTTCATAATGTATGTGGGATCACGGTAGCTGCAAGTCCTGACAACCGCATGAAGCGTGCTATCGTTATTTTTCTAGAATTCTATGTAAGGCGTCACTATTCCAGAGTTAATTGTGATTGCAAACGAATTGTTAGCGAATGCGGCAAGCCAGTGACAAACAGTTAAATCTTGCTGCCACATGCCAGACTGGAGTTCACGCGCGCTTACTTGCCATTTAGGCCAGCCAAGCTGCTATACCGAAAACCTTAATTCAGGAATCCGCGCCAACTGGCCGTACGTATCTATGTATGGACTATTTTGCGCCGTTTATGCTATTCAGCCATTTCTCATCGGTCCTGCCCTGTCGTAGGTGCCCGATCCCGCCGATAGCAGGGGGAGCGGAGTCGTGCAGCTCTCTAGCCGGGTTTGACGATTGATACTTGGACGATCCGAAATGAATCAATAGAGAGTGAAGGAAAATAATCCTTACAAAATGCCATTCCATGTTCAGGCGCCGCGGGCAGGGGCATATGATCGGAGTTCGCTCATCAGCAGCTAGATGCAATTTCACTATGCTCCTCTCATTATAAAGTCTTTTCAGAGCTAAAAAAACGTGCTTCTCTGAGAAAGTAGTGACGATCTCGGTCATTACTTCTGAGTCGTCCATGTATTCACGCTGTATATACCGGGTGTCCCGGTTACTGTTTGTCAAATTGCTTAAGGAAGACAAACGTATAATTATAAGATGTATTGGGTTCGTTTATAAGTCCCCTATAGATTCCGTAGCTACGGAAATGACGCAATTAAAAAAATGTCTAAGGACATTACTTTCGATCGGAAAGCTGTTATGCGTCGACCATTCTCCGTCTCGTGCCATCAGTATGAGCTTTTTTTTTAGCGGATTACTTAAAGCGCTCAAACCGCGGAGAAGCGCCCCGCGTGATTACGCTCCCGCTCGCCGCGACACCAGTGTCCCCAAGTGTGATTCGGAGGAACTATACCTCCGCTCTAGCAAGACTTAGATTAGGGCACGTTGGTTCATATTTAACTGGGGAAATTGCAGCGCAAAAAGACAGGCACAAAGAAGAAACACAGTACACACTTAACGAGCGCTCGTCTCGTGTATGCTGCGTGTCTTCTTTATCGCTGTATTTCTGCACTTCGATCTCCCCCACTTAACTCCGCTCATTGATAGACTGGAGATTCAGCTGTGTGACCGTCCGAATGGGATACACCACGCGCGCGTATATACAAGGGAGGGCGAGATTCGAAAAAGGACGCACGTTTGGCGCTGGCCTCCTGGTGCCGCTTGCCACCAGCTACCACCGACTGCGTCGTGGACGCGGACACGAGTCCGTCGTGCGCGGGCGACGAGCGGCAGAGGCGCACCGAGCTGCTGCGGCTCAAGCGGCTCCCGGGCGCCGCCAGTCCTTCGTCCGAGGCTCCGGCGCGGGTCCGGAGCAGCCGCATGGAAGCACTCCGCTCCAGGGTGCTGCCGTCGGCAGCCGACTCGTCCGTGGTGTGCGCGGGGCTTCCGTGGAGCCGCGAGATAGCCTCTTCGTTGGTCAACAGCATGGGCCGCTCGGTGGGCACCGGTGACGGGGAGGTCTGCAGGAAAGTGTCCGGGGCCGCGACCTGGTGCACACGAAAAGAGAGAAAGAAGCATCTTTCGGGATAAGATGAGCCACAGTTTATATTTTTCCCCATTTTAGGCATAGACTAGACGTAAAGTTAGGGCATACAGGCTTATTTACATATCTGGAGAATATCAGGCCAATTGTATCGTTATAGGAGGCTCGGGAACCAAGAATGCTAGAGCTAAAAGAAAGTTGTAACGATAGAAATTATTCGTAAGACAAAAGTACACGCGATCCCAATGCTGGTAACTGACAAGGTAACTGACAGATGGCAAAGATCACATAGGAACGGAAAGCTTTGCCGAAATCACAATTAATGCTATCTTGCATACAATTGTTAGTGTTCAATTTTTCTTTTTACAAATAAATGGCGCTCAGAGATTCTGAACGCTGACGTTGTTTGTCTGCACTATGCAATATACTGCAATGAACAACAAAAGGCCGTATTGCTTCCAGCTGTGAACATTACGCTACAGGAAACTAAGAAACCGTACATTTGAATCACACGGACATTCACAACGCTTACATGTATCTATAACCAACGCTCCTCTTTGACGAGGAAAATGTGTCCTTTTATTTTTCTCGCTCTTTTAACAAGTCTGACATCTGCAAAGACCGCTTTAAACGTGTTGTTTCGCTACTTGCCGAGAACGTGATGCAGGCTGCGCACCAAACTACGAAAGCTGTACTTTGCACGTTCCCTTGTCGTTTATGCGCACTTTTTTTTTCCCAAGACACTGCCTGCCCGTATTCTGTAATGAACGATGTTGGCTAAATGATGGCTATAATGCCGGCAGACTGTCAGCTAATATCGGCTAATGTTGACTATTCGCTCTTATAACTCAACAACATTGCCTTCATTTTCTTCCCATTCAATGATTGGACGGTCTACTACCCCCCCCCCCCTTTTTTTTGTCAACTTTCTTGTTTGCCATTCTTTTAAATCCCCTCGCCCCACCAGTAGTGTAGCCACAGCGCATCTATTTGGTTTAAACCATGTCTTTCGCTGCACCATATATTCACTATACTCGTGCATGCAGTGACAACCTGGTATCCGAGGCCCGTGTGGTACAGCCTGCGCTCCCGGATGAGCGCTCCGAGCGCCCTGTAGACGACGTCGGCGCCGGGCCTCTCGATGGCCGGGAAGGCCTGTCCCAGCTGCGCCGATATGGTGTCCAGCGTGGCCGTAGAGCCGCGCGATGTCAAGTCGAACACGGCTTTGCACAGCGCCTCGGCTAGCGGCGCGAACTGCGTCTGTAGCACCTGAACCATCTCCACCGAGGACACGTCACCTGCAAAGACGGACAAAAAAGGCAGAGGAGGAGAGTGAATTAGTTATCCTGTTCCCATACACGCAGCGCGGCGCTCTATGTAAATGCCGCTTCACAAATAAAACATGTTGTACGTCTAGTTCTTTTTTCTTCCTAGTGTTTTCGTTTTTCAGACACACTCAGTGACGGTACCCCTGGTCATTGTCTCAGACACTAGAGTTGTTTCTCCCCGAACGCAATCTTTTGGCTTTGGCAGACTGGTCCTCAACCACGATCGCGAACAAAATGGAGAAGAGAAAAAATGAAAGGTAAGGTATAAGGCATAGCCCCTAGGATATACTAATATATTCAGCGCGCAGTAAGTTGCGACAGTGTTCGACCTATACGAAACTATTTAGATCCGTGATTTTTCGAACGACTACATGGCAGCATAGGCAGATATTCCAGTCGTTTACGACTTCCGCACGTATCCTGGGCGATATCGGAGTGTCGTTAAGCCGCTTTTATTCTAAACGGAGCGCGCCAGGCAACCAGTTTACTGCGCGCTTTTGAAATCTACGTGTAAACCGCAGGCCGTTTTAAGCTCCGCGCAAAGGTCTATATAGATACACACGCGAGCATTTAAAGAGTGTAACGTTCGGAAGGCTGATAGGCATACGACGGGTTAACCACACCAAAACCGGTATGGTATCACGCTCGACTGGCACCGCGAGCTTCCTTGCCCGTAGTTCAGAGTCAAGTCTCCTCCTTCCAGCCTCAGCAGTCGGAAAATGTCAGCACTCTGCGCAGCCGGAAAATAGGGCTTGCTGCTCGGGTGTTTGCAGTGCCGGGATTTCTCAGCCATAAAACCTGTGTACCTCCCGCCGTCTGTCCGTCCGGGTGGCGTCTGTCCAAAGCGTCCTGCCGCGCACCTCGAGATCACTGGTTCGATTAACGTCGCAGCGCTAAGATGTCTCAGAAACGCGCCATTTCCTGAGACATAAGCTATCAGCGGGAAAGAAAGGAGGACTGTTCTAGCGCGTCCACTTTGCGAGTGCGCATTTCTCTCGAGAGGTGAGTCAGACGGCGTCATGCATGCATAGAAGAAATGTATAAAAGGAGATCAACGTTTGTATGAAAACGCATTTCAGTAGTGAAAATTATCCACCTTTCGCCAAAACGACCGCGAAGAAAAAGAAGAAAAAAAGCAGGTGACTCATAAAGGTCAGACTGTGTGACTGGGTTGGCTCTTTTTTTCTTGTTGTTTTATTACATCTCCTTCAATCAAAGCGGTCGAACATGGCTTTTGACAAGGGCCGAAAAAGCAGCCGGGACCGCGAGCGTGTAATAATACACAGACGCACTAACACGAGCGCGCCTGGCGACCTCTTCGACTGCAGCGCTCGGATGACGAGCGTAACAATCCACTCTTCTCGCCGACGGCGAAACGAAACTGCCGAAAACGAAGCGCTTCGACGACGACGACTTGGCACGTATATAGAATAGAGGGGACACTCGCTTCCTTCTACTCGCATCATTTTGTTTGCTCGCTCAGTGATGACCGCTCTCCGCCGTTACGGCCGTCGCCGCGTGAGAGAACCGCGCACGTCGTCTCCAGCGTGGCTTGTATACGTGCACGAAACACACGCTGTGCGGAATGAATTGATTGATGAGTTTGCGTCGGCAGTTCTTGGACCGTCGTCCTTCTTTCCTCACGCTGGTTTATATAGGCATATGCTGCACGCTCGTCGCGACAACCATGCGGAGAAAGTGCGTTTGTTCCTGCTGGTTGTGTTTTCAGCTCGTTTTCTCGCTCTGCTGCCGCAAGTTTGCAGTGGGTTGCGGTGAGCACACGTGCGTGAGGTTCGCGGAATGACGGATGCACTGCGAGCGATCGATAGTCGCGGGATGCGGCTAAGACGCGAGCGGTGCTGTTCGCGATTACGGTAAGACACGCGGCCAACAAGGAATCGGGCGACCGTGCAAGGGTGCACCGATTGCGATTGCGTAAACGGACATTCCTCCCCGTCATTAAGTAGCAGCGCGCGCATTAATAATAATAGTGACATATGCCCCTCACACCTCCCCCTTCTTTCTCGAGTTCTGCCACGCTGAGCTGTTCAGAATGGAACAGAGGCGAGTGAAGCGTAGCATGTACTACACCGCATAATACAACTGAACGTGATGTATACGCACTTCCTTAAAATTTTTATGTATGAGGTTCATTAAGGTGCACCTCTGTCCAAAGCTTGATGCGCATTCCGTTTCTCGTTTCGTGTTACGCCGTCACAACGCCATGACCTGTCATGACGAATGCCAAGTACGATACAGACATCGGAAATTTGGGCGGAAAGTTCGATTTAACATATGTTGTCCACCTCCCGCACTTCGCGTCGCTTCGCTCTTGTAGGTGTGGCTTGTACGTATACGCATTTATGACCGAGAACCTAATGAATTTCCGGGGACAGAAAATAGAGTTAGGTTCGCTGACATGCAAGTGATTTTCTCAAAACGCTGTCTCTCCGTGCTCTTCGGCCCGAATTCAAGTATCGAAACACCCCAAGTTGCGGCTTCTGTTCTACGAATACATAGTATGCACTCGCGTCTATGAATTTGTGTAAGTGGCTCCACTATAAACGACTTGACACAGACAGGATTGTATATGACAAAGTCTTACTTTACTGTATAAAACATCATTCTCTGACTCGGGCAAAGGTGCACTGCTGTTTCTTTTTTTTTTCTTTGCCCGTTACAGAACACCATGCGGTAAGCTTATTTTGAAGTCTTCGACTACACGGCGTCCCTCAAAGAGCACAGAGCCGTTACGAAGTTAAAACACAACGCGACGCATTTCCGCCGCTCAACATTTTAACGCCACAACGTTAAAGGGGCGGTGACACCAAATTTTGAGGTTATACAAAGTCTGCCGTAGCCTTCATCTGTATGCAAGGACACTCAGCGTGAAATGTTGCATGCAGAAAACGTTTATAATATATTTTAATTCGCTTCCAAAGTGTGCCTAAACGCGCATTCTGCGTCACAGCTTTGTGGGCCCATGTGTTCAAGCTTCCTACACAGTGACGTCACTGTCCAAATCGGCGCCCAGAAACCGAAACCGAAAGTCGTTCACATAAACAAGGTGATATTAAATTATTTAGCGAGAACGCATGAATATTGGAGCGTACGTGTATCATGCTTCTAGAGCAACAAGAAACGTTTGTAACAGAACGCGCAAGCCACAAAATTGATGGCAGCACCCCTTTAAAGAGCCTGTGCCTCAGAAATTCCGGCGACGGCATCGGCGGCGTTGGAAGTGAGCGAAAAATCGGCGTTGTCAAAAAAGCGCGATTGGATGCGAAGAATGAAGATCACGCGTCGAGCCGGGATCGAGCCCAGGCATTCTGCGTGGCAGTCAGGGGTACTACCACATAGCCACGCCAGTGCTTGAAACTGATTTAAAAAAAAAAAAAACACCCTATACAGGTATTGTGTAGTGCGAGGAGGTCGCGTTAACACATGCAATATTTCGTGGTAGAAGCGTAGAATCGCACCTGGCGTCATAACACGCTAATTGCGCGACGACTGGGTGGTTTAAAGGACCGCCCATTACAAAGCGCTCAGGTATAATTTATCATCGTCATTAGTCACAGCATCAACAAAGTGTGAAGGTCCGCTTTCGATACGGACGTGTAGTGGGAACTTCGCGAACACGCGGAAATGATGAATTAGGGTGTAGTGGGCTTTTCGCGACTGTACTTGCAGTAGGCATCCAGGAGAGTTGAAAACGGCCAACGTTGCGCGCACAGACGTTCTTTTCCTCGCGGCACGGTTGAGGCCTCCACCGGGAAGTGAAGCGTGGCAAGCGAAGGAGAAGGCGCAGATGCGCACGGGGCCTGAATACGATATCGCGTTCCACTCTGAAAGCGAAGCTCAAGCGTCGTCCAGTTTTACAGCGAAAGCTGTTATGAGATCATTTCAGCGGCCGTTTTTGGTGGCGTAGTTGTCCGCCGCCGCCGCCGCCGCCGCCGCAGGTGTCCGTAACCACTATCGCTCGAAATAAGAAAAAAAAAAAACGAAATAAGAAAAAGAATTCCAGGATGGAACGGGGCTCGAACCTGGGCCCTCTGCGGGAGCCCAGTATTCAACCTCTGAGCCATGCCGGTGCTTGAAGCTGCTTTGCAAAAAGTTCCTATACAGGCTTCATGTCGGGAAGGAACCACATTAACGTATGCAATATAGCGTGGTATAAGAGTAAAATAAGCACCAAGCGTCGCACAACGCGAATTCTGTAACCAGGCGTCACAAAATGCGAATTGTACAACGAGAACGTTGTTGAATGCTTCCAACCCATTACAAACAGCTCCGCCATAATTTTTCATCGTCATCATGCACAGCATCAACAAAGCGCGCATAATGCCTTACATGCGTTCAGCAGGTACGACGGCTCTCCGTAGAATGACGAAAAATGGCATAACGCCTGCTTTCCTACTTCTCAAAAATTGCAATGATTTATAGCATAGTGGGTTCCTCGCAAGTGCACTTGTATTGGTTGCCAAGGAAGCCCATAAGCGCATGATCTATTTCCTCGGGGTCGCAATAAAGTTCTTCGCCCCCACCCCCTCTCTCTCCTACGTCAACGTATGTTATACAGCATAGCGGGAGAGGGAAATAGCGACCGGGCGTCACCCAATGCAAATTACATAACTGGTGGCCGGTTAAAGCTTCCAACCCACTACAAAGGGCTGAGCCAAAAAATCTTCATCGCCATCAGTCGTCGCGTCAACAAAGTGCACATAATGCCTTACAGACGTGTAGCTGGTGCCTCGCTTCTCCGCAGAATGACGAATAATGGCATAGTAAGTGCTTCCCAACTTCACAAAAATTGTGATTTATGGCGTAGTGGGTACTTTTCTAGTGTACTTGTATTAGTAGCCCCAAGAGCGCTTACAATGGGCTCTAGAAACGCCGCTCTTCTAGCTTTCGCTGTGACTGTACTGCGGTTTCAGCGCAGGCCTGGCGTTTTTTAATACCACGGATTACACTCGCATATGCCATAGAGTTTCCTACAATATTAGTCAGAGAGAACTGAGGCGCTGTGATCGTTCAACCAATATGGGAATGGTGGGTAGTACGTGGATTTGCCTAGTCTTCGTGCTTGCGTCTTCGAACGCACGTCTGGCTTTGTTTATTGCTGTGTTTTTGCTTTTGTTTCGGAAAAAAGACTGGCTCGCCGTGAACCTCGTGAGCTGATTTGAAATGGTCAGCCTAAAAGGGTCAAGGTGGTGAAGTGGGACCATAGGCATGCGCACAGGGTGGCATGGGGGGGGAGGGGGGGGCGGCCAACCCCCCCTTATCACCTAGGGGGGGGGCGAAATCTGGTCCATATATACATTGACCCCCCTAGTCACCTAAGAGGAGAGGGGGGCGCAAAATCTGCCTCGTACATTGAGTTAGTAGGGGGGGGGCGCTGCAATGAACCTTCGCCCCCCCCCCCCCTGATGGGGAACCCTGCGCACGCCTATGAGTGGGTCTACTGAACTTCGCTGAACTGCCGGCCCAAGGAGCCACGCGGAGCCGAACGAACGAAGCTTAGGCAAATATATGTATACTACCCATCATTTCCATGCTGGCTGAAGCGCTCTGCGTTGCAGCTCCCATAGACACTATAGCGCCACATTTCCCTCTATAGCGTACTATAGTACTAAATTCTCGGGCATATAGCGACTGAGGCCGAAACGTCGCCCTGTATCCCGCCGCAAAGGTATCGCGGGTGGCGCGAGCAGTCTCGAGCTTGCGGTCACTCTAAACTGTTCGGCACGGTCGGAAGCTCGTGTACACTGCGGCGCCCAAGTGCGTCGATGACGGTGCTGCGGGCGGTGACATCGCGGGGCGCGGGACTGACCTTCGCGTCCTCCGCAGTGGCTGACCCGTCGGGAAGAGTGTGACCTAGGGTGCCGCCGAGAAGGGGCGATTCTCACATTTTGCGGCGCAATTAACGCGGGACAGTCTGCGGGAAACCTCCGGCACGCACGGAGAGACTTTCGCAACCGCGCTTAGCTGTGTATGCCTGCAGAGTAGTTTTGCGCTTTTGTTCTTATCAGTACTTGCTTTATCAATGTTTAAAAAACAACGAAGAAACACACGACGAAGTGGGCGGGCATAATTGGTACGTGATGTGGATTTTCGATGAATATCGCAGCAGCGTTCGAGACTCGTATGCAGCCTACAAAGCAAAGAAGAAACCGTATACACGTCTGTATAACTTGGCAGATAGTTTCCATTGGTTTTCTTTATCGCATGTACATACCCGCGGACATGGGCTAAAGTTCTTCTCTGTAACATTGTCCTCGATCGTTTCTGCAGCGAGATAATATTTCAACGAACGAGACTACGTACACCTCGCTCCCATTTTATTTCTTAAAAACAGCGCGAACTGCTGAAGGCGCAAACCTGCATTTCCACATAAGCTTGCGGCTATAGCTCTCATTCCACGTATTGCGCGTTTTTCTCTGGTCCTGAAATGACCGAGTATCACGCACAAACCACCTTTGATCGCTCGCACTGCCGGTTCACAAGCTGACGGCGTCGAACGTGATAGTTACAAGGTTCAGACTGGTGTGAAGTATGCATGCTCGCTTCCGTCAGAGCACCATACCTAGTATGCAACTCCAGCATACACACGCCCGTATCGTTTTCGTAAACTGATGCATGGCGGGCAAACTTAGGCTCCTTACTACCTCGCCTCGTTACCAGCAAAAACGCCACAGACACCGTTTTCGTGCGATGATTTCTCCTTATGAAGTATCAGTGATGTTCATGGCATCAGGCTTCAATACTAAAACGAAACCGTCACCTCCTTATCGGGTGGTATAGTTTGATCCAAAGGGCACCTGACCTCGGGAAGCCACAAATCTGATACGACTTGTTCCTTCTCCTAGGCCGTCCCAAAGGCTACATGCAAAAAGGATTTCCTATTACGGTAAACGCACTTGCCTTACGTTCTTACCATGGTCTCCACCTATTCAATTCGTTTCACTACATCGCATGAAACAACTTATATCTGCATCTATGCGTATACTATCATTGCCTTGAGATTTTACCACCACGTCTAATATAGCTTGTTGCGAAGCTACCTTACAGTACATGTTATTCGCATCTCTATTTTTTTCTCAACACGGCAGACAGTGACTCATCGCAACTTGAGCGGCCGTAGCTATGCTATTCAACAATCTGTGGACACTGGGCGCACCGTAATTGTACACGGTCCCATGTGCAATAAACCTTTAGACGATCATTGCCCGGTGTTTAACGGCGTTCTCGATGTACCGAAGGTCTCCGCTGAAATTGCACTTCGTGATATGCATATACAGCTTTGATTGTTGCGTGCCCTATAGAAACAAGAAATTGCGCACGGGTGTAGTTGAACACGTCTCATATATACGCTCCGCTCACTATACGTATATAGGGTATATCTTCTGGGTATACTTTCCAACGCCGTCAAGTGGTACACTCCGACACTTTTTTTTTACTTATCTTTCGTTCACTCGCGTCCTTTACTTTTGCGCTGTTAACTGTCCTCAAGTTTCTGTGGCGTACGGCATTCCCGCCCCACCGCATGCCAGAGAAACATTGCGGCCGATCCCCTGCGCGAGGCAGGCTAAGGAGCAAAGTGTCACTGCGCGAACCCGACCGACGTAAATTAACGATCGTTGGAGGGGGTCCGGCGCCTCATTAATGGGAACGCGCTTGATTATACGCCGAGTGAACTTTGCGGGGCCGGCTCTCACCGAAGGAATCCGGAAGCCGAGAACCGTTTGTCACCACGCCAACGCGAAAGTAAGAAGTAGGAGAAGAAAAAAAAAGGCGGGGGGAGGGTGCAATAGGCAAAGCAGAAAGTAATCTCGCTGGACAGAGGGGAGTGGCAGTGGGCTTCATGCCCTCCTGTAGGTTATACGCTGTGTACCGAGGTCCCGTTTTGCAAATCGTTCCGCGCAGAGGCGCCCACCAGAAACTCAAGGAAAAAGACACGAGAGGGAGATCGAAAGAGAAGGAGAGATAGGAATGTGGGAGTAGAACCGGACAAGAAACTCAAGCACGCGAGATTTAAGATCGTATAAAGGCTGCGCGTGAACTGCGAAATTAAAAGAGAGGAAGAGAGGGGCTTGGGGAGAACTGAAGAAAGATAGCGGGAGAAGAAGGATGGTCCACACCGTTCCTTGCGACAGCAGCGCCGAGTGACTCGGCAAGATTTATGGATTGTGTAACAGGCGCCTATAACGCCTTATATTGCGAGCGTGCGCATAGCAGCGCTGTAATTTACGCTGAAGGAGGCGATCGACAGATGTTATAGGCGCTCACATCGATCGTATAATTCCGAAAGTTCTCGGAGAACGAGATTCGTGACAAAAAAAGAAAGATTTCAGGAGAGAAACGATTTCTTCACACACACGCATGCAAGCTTTCCGTGAACACCATGTTCAGCGGCAAAGACGTGACAATATTTTGTCATTTTTGTCTAGTTCAGTATAAGATTTTTGTCTAGTTAGGTATAAGATGCAATGGCAAAGGAGAGAGTGTGACGCGTTGGCTGGTCGTTGGCGAAATGGTGCGGCGCACGACCCTAAACTCCGTCTGCGACGCCATACATCTACCGCTCGCAGCAATGCCTGGCGCAGGCTGCTCCCGACTTCCGAGAAGCAAGTTCAGTTCTTCTACTTTCTTCGCTTCTTCGTCTCGTAAAAAAAAAAAATGAAAGAACAACTGATTCGCAAGCTTTGTCTCGGTAGTGGTTTGTCTCGGACGGCAGCGGCCAGCGAAGACTCGGCACCAATAAATTTCAGAAAGGCGAACGCCTCCACGAAAGAGAATTGGCCGGGTCGTGCTCGACAACCGACCGCTGCGCGCGCATTGACGCGTCGTGGCCTCAACAGCAGTCAATGTTGAGGCCCCAAGAAACGGGTCATTTTGTGCGCGAGCGCTGCAGCAACCGTCGCGCGCTCTCTCACCAGCCGGCCGCACCAAGAGCCGACAGTGTTATGAAAACCGAATTATATGTACGCGTTCTAACCCTGAACGTTCGCGATGGCAGCGCATATGCCATACGCTATACCCGCCGTCACGTGAATGCACCACTATAATTGCGGGGGAGTGAACGCATAGCAGTTGGGGGGGGGGGGTGTCCTTATGCATGTATGCGCCTTTGTCCCGCTAAGCGATATACGCACAGTGGCTGCATTGTTCGCCGTGACAGCGGCGCTTGCAACCTTGCCGGAAGAGGCGCTCGCTAACTAAGGCGGTGGCGACGACGCCACTTTAAAAGAAGTGCGAGCCCCCGCTGGACAGCGGTGCATGACGACCCGGTGCGGTTGGTTAGGAATCCGGGACGTTGCGCAGACGATCACCGCCGGATAACGCGCAGCCAGGATCGAGCCGCCATTTTTCTCGAAGAAGGTCAGCCCCCCTCTGTGGCTCGTGGCAACGACGGCTTTGTCTCTCTCAATCTGTATCGCTGCGCGCCAATTTCTTTTCCCTTACTCTTTTTCTTCTTTTTCGACGCCGTGGCTGTTTTTTGTTATTGCGCATTGTTGTTCTTCGGCCCATTTCTCCGCTGTAAGACAGCGTCCTCGCCACCTTCGTGCGACAGGCCCAGGACACACTATAGCGACCTCCAACGCTGTATGCGAGGACCTTTCCGTATCCCGTGCGAAAGAAGTACGTTTGCGCACTTGTACGAATGTATCCTTCCGTTACGCCTAATGATAGCTCTTTAATGCATTTAGCTGGGCTAGATGGTACTGAGTGAATGCTTCCATAATACTAGCGAACACGCACAAAGACTACACAGAAAGACTAGCAGTTGTCCTGTGCCTTTCTGTGTAGTCTTTGCGCGCATTCGCCAGTATTATGGAAGCCTAATGATATCCCTACAAATAGGAAGAAAAAAAAAGAGACATCTCATGAACTCTCAAAATGCGCACGGTATAACAGCGAAGTGGCGTTATTTCTTGCCTGACGTAATCTGTGCTGCATATATAGAAGTCGGAAGAGCAGCGCTGCTACACGCGATGTCCAATGAACCTCTATACAGTAAGCAACCTGAGCTACTTCGCACAGTTGTGCAATGCTACAAACCTCAGGCGTAAATGCCAGTTTGGTTTTCCATTGCTATGCCCTATATGCATTTCATTCCATCTATCTATATTTATTCAGCCATCTCATCTGTTTGTTTTTTGTTCTATCGTGTCAACGGGCAATATAGGTGTTTTTTTTTTTCGGATACTACCTAAAGTTTCTAAAACTATAGAACTTAAAATACAAATTGAGATTTTTTTTTCCCCCGTGCGCACCTCCGACGATTGCTTATGCTTAATCCCTGTCAGTTGTCAGTGGAAAAGAGCATTGTGCTGCGGGACTTAGTCAGTGCACCGCGACGCGCTAGAAAAAAAAAAAAAAAAGGCAGGCGAAGAAAAAAGTGATAAACGCAATGTTGGAGGCATGACCAAAGCGCACGTGCACATAAAACATCAACAACTATATAGACAGCAAACTATACCGGTATACTGCTGGAGCGAGCTTGCTTATATCTGCTAAAGGAAGTGCTGCAGGCAGCATGTAGTTATCCAAAAGCATTCCAACGACTTCCCCGTACAAGCAGTTCGTGGCGGCAATTGATAAGTCTTCGTACGGAGCAGTTGGATTCGGGTAGAACGCCTTGCATTCTATTACACTGTCCACAGCGCTTCGCTGTCTAATCGTTATTGGCAATCTACATAGCGCCAGGAATGCAGCGCTCTTGGCTCGCGCTCAAAGAGCTTATGTCTCATCTTCTCAAGAACTTAGTCCTTGAGCTACTTTTTGCGTTTTGGGGCATTCTTCACATCTCGATGATATAAACGATACAGCCTTTGAGCTTGTTCCTTGAACGGCCGTGCCGACAAGGGTGCCCCTTGAATGTCGCAAATACAGGCTATTTCGGCGAAGCGGGCACAGCGGATTGTTAAGTTCAAGACGTTCAAAAAAAATGGCGAATTCGCGTGTATTCATTGTAAGCTTCGTAGTGCGCGCGTTCGTCTCTGTACGCGCACTGCAGCTGTACGTACATTTTATGCGGGCCTCTGTACACGCACTGCAGCTCTGCTCATACATTCTACGTGGGCCACGTCAGGATCTCCCGAATTTTATGAGTTCTCAGCTATTTTCATTGTCATTTTCCATGTTACCATTTCCTTAAATTTAAACTTAGGGTGAACTTAGGGTGGGCAAATCTTCAGTTGATTCGGTTTGATTTAACGATTTTGATTTACACATGTCCGCACACACGTGTAAATTAAGGGGGTTGAAAATATCCTAAGGAGCTTGAAAGAAAACTACTTTCGTTTCTTCAAAATTTCCTGAACGTTGAACAAAAAACCGTAACAGTATAAAGCCTCCTACAATATGGCCAAGAATTTCGCAGCGACGCGCCGTCTTGGATACCAAGGCAACATCGAAGCAACCGAACGCGCAGATGTGTACGCGACAGCTTCTGCGTCGATATGTAGCCGAAAACGCTCCTTCTTACTTTTTTTGTTTACCAATGTTGCTACTTTTCGTTATTCAAAAAGGCTTGGAGCAACGTGAGACACTTTAACGGCGTGTAATGTACTGCCGCTGCGGTGTCAACTACACTTTACTGCATGAAGGTGGATGCGCCACATGAGAACACTACAGACATCGTGTACGTACACACTACACCCCGAAGTGCAGAAAAGCTTGTTTCCACGCACAGGCATCTCCGCAGCTGTTTATGCTACACATCGACTCTTCCGTACTTTCGGGCTCCCATTTCTGCCAGCGGCGCCATGGAACTCGGCCCGCGCTGTATAAATCTGCGCGATGAGCTCAGGCATTTTGCTGTTCGTAAAAACGAACCTGTTAAGGTGGTTCGTATGAGAAACTGGTGGCGAAGGCAGGTAGACCCCAAGGATGAAAAAGCGTCTGTCAAGGCATCGGTAATTTACTTAATTGCAAGCTACAAAGAAACATTAGCTGTTTTCAAAAGTACACATGCCGAGTGGGTGCTGAACTTAAGCAAATGTATGTAGGCATGCATGGGCGTAGACCAAGCAGATGTAACGGAACGGGTGTACAAAGTCATCAATGGCGTCCCCCACAACGAATGTATCCGCTTTCAGCTGCGAGACTACGCACACGAGTACACAGTCTGCGCCAAGGAGACACAAAGGAGAAGCAAACGAGTCGTTAAACCACGTGCCTTACACGGGACCCACGCTCTTGCTGACTCCCGACGCCGGTAGCGTACAAACCAGCGAGACCTGGTCGTAGTACTCACAATATATCTCTCCGTTCGCACCGAATGTATACGATCTGCACACAGCATGACAAGAGCGAGAGAGGCGGAGGAGTCGATCCACTACCCACACCAAGCCGCAGAGAACGGCGTCGGCGGGGATGATTGCGTCTTGCTCCTGTAGACACCACCGGCGGTAAATTCGTCACCTGCTCGTCGGCGGTACGTGTGTACGTACTGCGTCTACAGTTCGAGAGCTTTACCACTCGGTACGGCCAATCCGCCCATCCAATCAAAAGAAAGCCAAGCAGTGACGGCGTACATGCAGCCGCTCTTCCCCCCTTTCAGTGCCAGGCCAGATAAATTTAGTCGTCGGCACCTGTATACATTACACTATAGTCAAGAAGGGCCTGACAAGGATCGTTTTAGAACGCGACGAGTTTCAGAAGGCGACAAGTATAGACAGGCCGGAAAACGCGTGCAGGACTTACCAATAACGACCCCGCGACCGGGAGCTGAACTCGGCCGCGCCGGCCCTGACGGCGCGTCATTTTAACACGGCCCACTTACGACAGCAGCGTCGCCGGCAATACTGCTTGTTGAGAGCTTGTTCGCAGCTACAAAAAAAAAAAAAAAGAAAGGTGCCGCATTTACTCGAATATTAAGCAGGTATACCTGAAAGTCGAACGGTCGAGAAATTGGAGGGGAAAAAATGCCCTAGAATTCAGGTCCGCAGAGAAACAGTCATCAACAGAACACTCGAGAAACGCCTCGTAGATATCCGAATTTATAGTCGCAAGCGCTTTGTAAAATTACATTCCACAAGTCCATTTATACAGATATAAGGGGCTCACTCCTCGCCGATATCTGCATCAAAATAACTTGGTTCCCATGGTTTTTCTCCCAATGATTCACTTCTCTGCTGGGTTCCCTTCGAAAAAGAGTAAAAGGAAGCAAGAAGCCAGGGCCATATATTTTGAAAGAGCACTTTTTTAATTAACTTGTTCTTTTTTGTTTTAAGCCTTCGACATGGGTAAGCTTTTGGTAAAGAAACTGTGACCTTAGTACGAAACCCAAGTTCACAGTAAAACTGGTCACCCTCCCAAACTGTTTTGTGGGCGCATATACCTATATAAGCTACAATTACTGATACGCTTGTTACAGACAGCACACGGGCTACTGCTAACGTGTACGGTGATAGGCGTCGTTAAACAAGACGTCGCATGTTATGCACATTCTCCGCACACCCGGTGCGCGCAATTAATGGAGGCTCGTCTTTCGCGTACTGAAATACACACAGAGAGAGGTAATAATCTTTAATGAAATTCCCGGAGATGTTAGCCTGGTTTATCGCCTGGCTTGCTACTCCAGGTGTCGGGTGATGACTATGATACATAAAATGATCACATATATATACACAAATAGTACGTACAGTCACAAACAAACATATACAAACAAAATAGTCATTCACAAACTTTCGTTAAGTCGAGTGTTCCTCAAGAACACCAACAGCGCTTTTGTGTTGCGCATCGCGCAACCGCTGTCTTGCCACGGGCCGAGAATGTGCCGCAGTTCCAAGCTCGAGCCGCGTTGCAAATGAAGTGTCGCCTTCAGAATCTGTCGTCCGGCGTCGTAACGGGAACAGTCGCAGAGTACGTGCTTTAAGTCTTCCCGAGTATTACATGTGGTGCACGTGGGCGAGTCCGACTGCCTGATCTTGTGCTCGAAATATTTCGTATAGGAACGTCGAGTCTCAGTCGGTGAATGCACGTTTTATCTTGCCTTGTGGCATATGAAAGCTGCACGTCGGGTCTATTCTGTGCAGCTGTCCGTACTGGTAATCATATTTAAGAAAAAGTTAATGGTAAAGATGCAATAATTAAGCAATTTTTTTCCGGGTTTGCCGCTACCACACAGGTAAGTAAATTTGAAAATGAATCGAGGTAGTTATTAGACGTGCAAACATGAAAATCAGACTAAATGAAGCAGTCGGACGATTTTGATCCAAACTCAAGACTTGCCCGCCACCGGGCCGCTCCATTATATACACGAATATCATCAGCCTCATCAGCCAATTTTACGTCCACTGCAGGACAAAGGCCTCTCCCAATGATGTCCAATTTGCCCTATCTTGTGCGAGCTGGTTCCATTTTACTCCTGCGAACTTCTTGATCACCCGACCTAACTCGCTGCCGTCTTCGGCGGCGTTTATTCCCATCCCTTGGTATCTATTGCGTTGCTCTGACGGATACGCATTACCCGCCATGGTGGTCTAGTGGTTATGGTGCTCGACTGCTGACCCGAATGCCACGGCATCGAATCCCGGCTGCGGCGGCCGCGTTTACATGAAGGCAAAATGCTGGAGGCCCATGTGCTTAGATTTAGGCGCACGTTAAAGAACCCCAGGTTCCCTCCACTACAGCGTCTCTCATAATCACATCGTGGTTTTGGGACGTAAGACCCCCACAAATTATTAACTGATACGCATTACGTGGCCCAGCAAGGTCCATTTTTTCGCTTAACGTCACCTATGAAATACCGGCTACGCATGTTTGTTCGCTGATACATCCTGCTGTCTTTTTATACTGTGTCGAATGAAACAGTAAGTGAATTTTTTTTTGAAGCCCGAAGACTTGTTGCGCGTTGGGTGTATCTGGCCATATGGGATACGTTCTCGGTATACAGTAGTCACTGCTGTCTGTGCACAGTCTCTGCAACGTCCAATCAAGGCAACTGCAGGAAGCAGCACCGCTATGAGGCTTCACCCCCGCAGCGGCCGCAGTTGGGTTTTATAGCATTTTTATGGAATATAGACGGTATACAGGGCCTTGGCACCAGCGACCGTTCCAGGCGTGCGCTAGCTCTTCGGCGGCCAGCAGCCGGGGCACACCTCTTCTGCCGTCGGCGGCGTCGCGCCCGCGTCGGCATGATGTACGCGAGAGCGCCATCCGCCGGGGACAAACAGGTGGCAGGCAGGAAGGTCTCCGGAACGGGTCGTCCATAGCTGCCGCCGCCCCGAGGGATTCGCGGCTATATAGCGCTGCCTGATTTACGAGCCGCCGGCCGGCAAAATGCGTGCAGCCTGTACAGTCTCGCTGTATACCGCTCCCGAGTGGACCCAAGAGAGAAGGCAGGCTGCCGTTTGTTCTGCCTCTCTGCTCGCTGAACACCCTCTTGTTTGTTCGTTCTCGCGGTCCGCGTTAACAGCTTGCAGACTCCGCTATTAACTGTGCGTTAGCGAGGTCCTATCTACCCGTTCCGCCCTCCATCCTTCTCGCTCCCCATCGTAAATGTTTATGCCGTCCGCTGCAATAAGACGCGGTGGCTGGCACAGATGGCGCGCGCAGCAGAGACACTGCGCTCGCGGTGCACCAGTGCCCAGATGTGCGCTGTTCTTTTCATCGGCGAGTTTCTGGCCTTCTGTTGGGCCTGCGATCCACTGAGACTGCCTGCAGATAGATGCAGTGACACTTGATTAATTAAATGTCGGGCGATAAATTGAAACGCGCGTGTGTGGAGGAAGGCGATTCTGCAGCATGTAGCAGAGCTCCAATGCGGTCAGCTTGTCGGGATACGCATTCGGTAGGTGGTGATCCGCGTATTCCCAATCTAACCGTACATACCGGCGGGCTCGTCATTCGTATGCAATGTGTCTCTCTTCATCGCCCTGTCAAGAGAATGCAGGGGCTGTTTCGGTGACTGCAATCGAGGTGGGGTGAGACTTTGTTTAGTCAAGAAATTCGATCTTGAGATCTTGCAATCATCCGACGGACAGTTTCTTTATCTTTCAGAAAATATATCACACTTGGGTATTCGCGGTTTGAAAAATATTTTTTTTTCTCCTCTTTCTTCGACACGTTGGCAGGAAAAGTAGGTCTACCGCGACGTGGTCTCTTCGTTTCGGATACTTTCAGGAAATCAAATAAAAGTTGTTTTCCTTCATTCAGAAAATCAATGCTGTGAAGTTTTTTTATAAGAAACTCCGGTTTTGGTTTCACTTTGGAATTTTGTCTTGTGTGCAGTATAGCAATGCTGACACCCCAAAAGATTACAACCCAGGGAATTTTTGGAGAATAAAAATGTTTTCAAAGACTTTATTGACATTTTTGTTTTCCAAACCACATTTTCGGAGGTTTGTGTACCTTTTTCTCGGGAACTATTAGGCATAACCAAACAAAAATTCTCACATGTGTTAATTAGTGGCATTTACATAACTGGAACTGGAATAAATAGCCTAGGTGAATTTGTACTTTTTTCTAGTACAAAATACCATTCATAAGTGGCAATTTTCATGCATCGACAAACGTAAAAAAACATAACAAATATAGTTTTGCTGAACGCGCATCACTTTAGTTCCAATTCTGGAAAGCGTTGCATTCTACCTTTTGCAAAATTTAAATACCCTGCCGGTAGTAGACCTTAAAAAACAAATAGATACATAGAAAATTTTTAAAAATAAACATAAGAAAGATTAAATAAAATTAAAAAATAATTTTGAACTCTACTGCAAGCTGCGTCTATTTTTAACATTCCTTGCAAATTTTATAGCCACAGCTTTTACTACCACTGCTGCAGAGCCAAATTTTGAAACTCACTTTGAAAGTCTCACCCCACCTTGAGTCTATTGAGATCACAGCTGTGTTATAGGAATCGCTGGTAGCGGCCGGCTAGCAGTTGCATGCCTAATACGAAAGCACGTTTTCACTCTTTATCCCATATTCGTCTCTTATAAGCAGCCTCATTTTGCTGGCTAAACCCTTTGTAATGGCTCCTTTCGCTGGTGTGTTATGCATATAAACAGCTTTTTTCGTGTCGACTACGCATCACAAGGGTTTAAAACTTTCGCGACTGAACGCACTCGAGACCTTTGTGTTCAGCGCATGCGCTCGCATCAGGATCGAGAAGCCAAATTCGGAAATATCTTTGGCAGTAAAACAGAAATATCTTCGGTCGTAGGAAGTGTTCGTCATTAGTTGGCCGCCTTCGTATTTCAACAGCGAAGCTGTTTGAGCTAGTAGTAATGTGTCCGACCCTATCTGGAAAAATAAACGGGTATGTGCCACAGAAATTGGGTAAATCCCACTACTTCCCACTGGTCCACTAAAAATGAAGGAGGCAACAGTTAGCCCAGCACTAGGCAACGGGAAAGGCAACGGCGGCTGCGAGAAGACCCTGAAGCGATGAAAGGCGTATACGCCAACGACGACGTGCCCGTAGAGCTATGCGATGTGCGAACGCTTGGTTTCAGGGCGAGTTTATGTACCTGGAGTTTGGACAACCGTGTCGTGTCTCTGACTGTCTGTGGCTTAAGTCGAACCTCTCTGCGCTGAGAATCAACGTCGAAACAACCTATAGCATCACCTAGCTAAAGCCTAGCAACGACCTAGAAGCAACCTTGAAGCAACCCAGAAACAACCCTCACCAAGGCCTAGCAACAACCACATTAGTCTTCAGAATCGTCCAGTTTCGCTGTTTCAAGGCTCGCGCGGCTTAGCGCTTAGTGCAAGCTTCACCAATTTTTTTTCCTGTCGTGATCATCCGAGTGCCTTTATTTCTCTTTCCACACTGCAGGGCAGACAATCAAGCTCACCTTGGTTAGTCTTCCGGACTTTTTCTTATTACCCGCCTCTATCTATCCATTCATATCGGATCAGCAAGCTCCTCTTATCCATACAGCCTGAGGATTGAGTGTATACGTGTCATTAATTTTCAGTATAAGGAAACTTGTGTAATGAGGACAGAGGATATTGCTTTTTCTTTTCATATACGCCGGTATACTTTGACATACACTCGTCTATTATTCATTAACCTTCCTTTTCATCCTGTGCGATATGCGTCGCACACATGTAGCCCGTTCCCATCAATGCGCCACTATACTAGTGGCCCCCGTCGCTCATTCAATCTCTATAACGAAGTATCAGAACACAGACTACCAGGCCAAGGGCAGCAAGGGCAGTGTATCATAAGCGGAAGACATTGAAGGTGCGGTTTCAAATCCAAATCTGCTGTGCTCGTTCGATCAAGACGGGAGAGTCGTTCCCGGTGCGCAACTTATGTATTCGTTTATCAGAAAACGGCCTCTGAGCGCAGGTATACACGGAGCGACTGAACATCGGTCTCATGCGAAGGGTCTGCACGCGGTATTTCGTTGACTGCGTTCACCCGCCTGAATATGTCTGGCTTTTTTTTTTTTTAGCCCCGATAACGAGTAAGGTCAGTAAGGGGCCACGAACTCAGGCGGGTGCCCGCTGACGCTCTCACTTTGCGAGGAAAACACGGTAGTGTATCGCTCAGATCTGAACTACTGACAGCCCGCACCAGTGCGGAGGGATGGCGGCGTACTTATGATATATTGGGGGACGCCTCAGTTCAAGAACGGCAAGTTTTCTGAATGGCTATAGAGGATTACGCCGTTCCGTTATATCGATCATAACAATCTTGGCCGATGCGGGCGCTATTCGTTCATTCACATACGTCGTTTGTTGCGGCGTACACGAGCTAGCTATACAACAATAAGCTAACAGTTCTACAGACGACCTCTCTTGGATGAAAGTACCGGAGTGCGCGAGTTCATTCAGAATGGACGTGATGATAGTCAGCGCGTGAAGTTGACCTCTAAGAACAGTGATGGTTATCGCCACGTGAGGCGTATTGCACTGAATGCGAAACGTGAATAATGTGGCTAACGAAATAGCATTGGCTGCAGGGCTCCCCCGACCGCTTGTCAAAATCGGTTAGGCTACGCTTATGCAAACCCCGAACCTTAGCCAAGTGGAAAACGCGAGCGCTTTCCAACTGGAAACGCGAGGTGACGCTTCTTTCTGGGACATAAATGGAATCGTTCATATAGCGCCCGCAGCCACGTCGAGGTATTGCCGATAAGACCGTGAGGTCAACCGGTCAGTGCGAGCGCGGTCACTAGTCAAATCGCGTTGGCGCATATACCTACTCCCTCCTCCTCCTCCCCCCCCCCCCCCCCCCCCCCATACCGTACCACCAACCACTGCAAGTTAGTTAGGATTCACTTTGCACGAAGGAAAGCTCAGAGGTCGAACCCAAAGAGCCATTCGCTCGAGCAAACCATGCATATGCCAAAGGCCAGCGCCATCGCTCTATCATTTGCGCTAATACGACTTATAATGCAGGTTCTCGTCATGGCACTACGGCGGTAGTCGTATACGCCGCCATGGCACCACAGCGGCGCATACGGGTCGCTTTTTTAGTCTGTGCCCAGAAATTTTCTTGACATTTGAAAGGCGCCGTATGCTATCGCAGCACTTTTTTATTCTCATAATGGCCACGCGACACGTGACTATACCTGCTCCGTGAGAACTGTGATGACGAAAAACGTTTGATTGAAAAAACGTTTTATTGAGAACTATGCTATATAAGCGCTAATCAGTGCCGCTGATTGTTTCCATGGCCTCTGCCGTTCGTAAAAGCGGCGCAACATGCACATGTCGAGTACAACATAATAGCTGATTTTTTTTTATTTAACTAGAGGGCAAACATAGCGTGACGACTAATAAAAAGACCAGCAGAGTTGTGTGTCGGACTCTTTTATTTTCCGTATGCGCTGCCTTAGTGGCACTATCTTTGTCTCGGCGACGAAAGTAGACATTTAAACCCATGAATTACTTGTGTGACGCGGGACAAATATCGCCACGATTGAGGAAGCGCAACAATCACTCGAATAATGCAGACAGCGACGAGCCCACTTGACGACACGTGAAATAATAACAATATCTGGAGTGTAACGTCCCAAAACCACGATATGATTATGAGAGACGCCGCAGTGGACGGCTCCGGAAATTTCGACCACCTGGGGTTCTTTAACGTGCACCTAAATCTAAGTACACGGGCCTCAAACATTTTCTCCTCCATCAAAAATGCAGCCGCCGCGACCGGGATTCGATCCTGCAACCTTCGGGTCAGCAGTCGAGCGCCGTAACCACCAGACCACCGTGGCGGGGCTTGACGACACGTGGTCTGGTGACGACCAGGAAATGGCGAGCCGGGTCTCGTCATACATTGGTTCTCTTGGACTAACTAGCCAGCTGGGCGGATTGCGAAGGCAAATCTCTTGCCACGCACCACGCTCTGCTTGTCCGAAAATCAAAATTTCAATGAATTAAAGCAGCAGTAAGCCACGTCTTTGTTCCTCGAGGCAATTATGTGGACGCTGTCAGCGGGATTTTGCGGTCGCCGCTGATCTGTACAGAGTCCAAACCGATAACATCGCTTACGCATCGTCTGTTTCACGTGCGAGTAAATGCGCGCTAGCGCTAAGGACGAACGCGGTTGAAGCAGAGATGAAACGACCCGGCCGTCACCGTCGCGCGAAGGGCACATGCGATAACATCGCTCCGCGTGCGAGGCCTGTCGTCGCTTGCTTACCAGTTATTTCGTCAGGCAATGGGACCATAAGGGGCGCCGTTGAGACGGGGACGGTCGCAAGCGCTGGTGAACACGCTATCTCGACAGACATCGGTAACGGCTACCCTTTTAAGTGCTGGGCTCTCCATTTAAAGCAGTAGTGACACAAAATTTTGAAGGCGAGATAACTTGTGGGATAGATTTTTGTGTACACAAACGCATCATCTGCGAAATATTAACGGCTGATATAACCTATAACACATTTAGGATCAAGTTTTAAATTGCGTGTAGCGCAACTGTACGCGAAACGTCCCGCCTCGCGTCACCGTGACGCACAGGGCAGGCAGTGCACTGGACGCGCGGGGCAAAACTGGATTTCCGGAAGATTTTCCTATGACCCGTACAACCGGGAGAAACGTTCAAAATCCGGGAGTCTCCCGGGTAATTCGGGAGACTTGGCAGGTATGCACCAGCCTCCCACCAACCTGCCCCTTCACCAGATGTGTGCAGGTGTTCATATTATTACGCTACTATACTGCACCGTACGGAATTAAGCATGCACTGGCGTTCATATTTTAAAATTTAAATAAATTTTGTTTACATTCTTTTGAAGCAGAACGACTTAAGCGCATTTACGTTGTTTCCTATATGAGAAACTACACGGGAAACCGAGACATCGATGTAGCTGCAGCAAAATAAATAAATAAATAAATAAATAAATAAATAAATAAATAAATAAATAAATAAACGAAGGAACAAGCGCACCGTGTGAAAGTGCTGAAATTAAAGTGCTCGGCGGTATCACTGTCTGGTGTAACGTTGTACCGCACAGCGCCCTATATTGCGGATGTCACAGGAGGTTGGAGAGCCTTATTTTTCTGCCTGCTTTATTTTCTCTTGTCAAACCGTCTGCAAGAGTTCTCCACGTGTAGGAACCTCCGACACGTGAGAGGAATATGCTGCATTTCGACGGTATGTTCCAAATGCTTACAGCAGCGCAAGTATGACATATACCGTGCCACCTAGCGCCGACCCCATCAAATGCAAGGGCGCGTCATCTAAAGACTGCCGAAAAATCGAGAGTGAACTGATGGTTCTTAAGCGAATAGTCCAAGAGAAGCACAAGGAAGCATTCACAAAAGTTGAATGGCGTCGATCTTGCCGCCATTCGTCTTTTGAAAAATTTACTGTGGCTGTGAGAGATGCGACTCGCCCATCCGTGGTTAGTGACCGTTTTACCGTACGTCCATCCTACTCGTCCGTCAACGTCAATTTATTCCTTCGTGACTGTACAAAAAAAATGAATAAGACATACATGGTAATCATTATTATCAGTCTGCCTCGATTGTAAAATGTGAGTGAGCGATCAAACTCCTTTATTCACAACTAAATATCAAAGGGGAAAAAATTGAGACAAAAAAAAATTTGCTCATCGCGAAGCCAACTCTTCAGTATAACACGGTTACTGTTTGACGTGCGCCATTCTTTGTAAGTCTCGCCGTCCGTACTACGGTGACACAGTCCCTGGAGGGCCTCTGGGAGGCCAACGCTCGGCTTCCCACAAAATGCCGTTTATACGCAATATACTGAGCACTTCGGACGCTCCCGCGGCGGAGTTTGCAGCGCGAATTGATCAGCTGCAGAAAAACTCGGTACGTGCCGCCATCCATGGGTAACGAGGAATGAGACTGTCGTCTCATTCCTCGTTATTCGTCTTGAGAGTACGGCCGTGAGAAAATGGTCGACCTTCGTAGTAGACGACACACGACTGACTACCTCTTTGGCATTCCAACGCGACTTCAAGACGGCAGGAAGTGTGACGCGTTATCGCATCTACGCCTCCCCCCGGTCGGTGGCGCCGCAGGAACGAGCAACAAAACTGCACGCGCCCCGAAGGAGGTAGACGGAGCTTCTTCGACCCGTCGTGGCCGTCCGTGTAGTGTCGTCGCTATTACGCAGCAACTACCTGTATTTTTTTACCTGTCGAACAGCAACACTCGGCTTCAGTGGAGTAAGGCCGACATGGCGACAGGCCGGCGCAGCAAGAGTTTCAGAATACGTCTCAATACTTCCGTCGTGTAAATCGCATTTCCGTGTGTCGGGAAATATCGAACTATTTAGGTCAACAGCGCTATGCGGCCCCGCGAATGTCTCGAACGTGCGTTGTATCAGACGTGCGTACGCTTCTCTCTCTATATCTCTCTTGTTCTGTAAGTGCACATATATGCGCCTGTGTTGTCATACCGCTATCGTATTCCTGCACTCTGGTGCGGCTGCTGATCCTTGGCTGGCTGAATGCACGCAGACGAACGTACTATATAGATTGCGCACACGAGAGCGAACAGACGGTTGATACACTTGTAGTACTGCGCATGTCTGCAAGACAGTCATGTGTAATAAACGCACGTGGAATCTGTGTGCGTGCAACCACGCATACCCGCTCAATCCAGGAACGGAGAAGTCCAACGCGAGACACGTGGGTTCATTTTTTACGATCACGCCGCGAGAAGCTCGCGGCCACTTTTTTTCGGCCGCGCTCTTTCGATTACGCGGGTCCCACGTGTGGGCGCTGAGGCAATCTGTCCAATTGGGGGCGCCAGATATCGGGGCGAAGAGCGCGGGCCCGGTCGGCGCGCATACGTGGGTGAACAGGGGGAACCTTCCGCGCACAAAGCAGATCATTGACCATAAACGAATTAGGGACGTCGTCAGCCGCGCTTCCTTCCCATCGCGTTTTTTCGTGCGCAAAGCACGTTCCCCCCTGTGGTGCGATACGATACGGGCATCTTGTTCTGCGGAGAAGCGCGATCACTATCGTTCGTCAGAAGGTGGTGACCTTCTTTCTTTTCTTCTTGCTCTCTTTACAAACCGCGAGTCACTTCTCTTTGTGTTAGTTGTGCTCCCCTTTGTTTTAGTTAGTTAGTTAGTTAGTTAGTTAGTTAGTTAGTTAGTTAGTTAGTTAGTTAGTTAGTTAGTTAGTTAGTTAGTTAGTTAGTTAGTTAGTTAGTTAGTTAGTTAAATTGCGTTCAGTAACAATAAGGCGACTTACGTAATGCTACGCCAGCCACAAGGTGATATTTTGTGTGCGAGCTTACGTGTGTGACTTTTTTTCGGCGTACGTTTTACTTTCTGTAATTTGAGCAGGTTGCGCTGAATTATATTTTGTTCTTTTGTATGCCTGCAGGGCGGGCATTCAATGTACTCGAATATGATGTTAGCTAACATATAGCGAAGATGTAGACGAGGAGACGATTTCTCATATTTAACAACGATTGTGTTAGGCGTATACACTCTTCTTATGTGTTGCGAAATCTTTTTTTTTCTTTTTTTTTTTTTTTAGCCCGCCGTGTTGGTTTAGCGGCTACGGTGGTCTGCTGCTAGGCATGAGGGCGCGGGTTCTATTCCTGGCCACGACGCCCGCATTTCTATCGGGGCTAAATGCTAGTTAAAGAACACCGGTTGACGAAGCTGGAGATAATAACGTCGTGGTGGTTTTGGCGCGTAAAACCTCAGGAAAAGAAAGCATATATATATATATATATATATATATATATATATATATATATATATATATATATATATATATATATATATATATATATATATATATATATATATATAATTGCGATAGTTCTAACGTTATATACATGCTTGAGTGTACCGTCTGCAAAAAACAGTACATTGGCCAAACGGAAACTTCATTTAGAATACGCTTTAACAACCATAGATCGCATTCCAATAAGCTTCCTAGCCTACCATTATCAAAACACATTCGTTTACCTGGACATTCTTTTGAAAATTTTCAGGCCACTATACTTGAGTCAGGCTTTCGCTCTCATCATGATCGTGAAGCCCGCGAGTCTTACCTAATCTATAAGTTTAACATCGTCTCATCCGGTATCAACGAAAGCACAGGCACACTTACAAGCGTTCCCACTAAGCACTATTAATCATAACCGGGTCTTCAACGGGATAGGCAGCTCTGTTTCTAATATCGCTTGTGTTTCTTCTACAGTTACGTTGGTAATGACCCACTATTTTTCAGCTTTCATACCAGACTACGTGCATACGTACTGAGTTGTGTGCATAATGTACGGTGTCTGTGCTGTTTTTTTAGTTTTTTTAGTTTCTTCTCGTATTAATCTTGATGTGCTTGAAGCGTACTCCAGGAGAAGTTAAAAAGTAAAAATTGATCTTAGTGCTGCGTAGATTTTCTGTTTGCGATCTCAGACTGTTTGCAGTTTAATGCTAGCATGCGATTACGTTCCCGCGAAAAAAAATAGATAAAGCGCAGATCTGATGTCATCCCCCCCCCCCGCCTTTTCCTCCATGTGACGTGCAATCCAATAATTCTGTCATATCACTAGTGTGTAATGCCATATCAACTGCGTGTGCAATCTATCCCACTCTGTGTAACCTGACTTCGCTGCCACGAGTCCCAATTGTGCGCGCATAAATCTATGTCGACTGCGTGTGACCGCTACCTTACGTTGTCATTCTTGCTATCGATAAGTTCTTTGAAACTATCTACTTTAAGCGTGTTTATAAGGAAACACACCGCGATGTACTTGTTGCTTTGACAAAGTCTGGTCCACCAGACGAAACGTTAGTGAAAATACACAGTGCCGAACCAACGAAAGTCGTAGTTTCTTTCTTCATTCCTCTCTCTCTCTCTCTCTCTCTCTCTCTATATATATATATATATATATATATATATATATGAAGGAAAGAAGTGTTAATTTCAAGGGCTCGTTTTTTCTTTGTTATACACAATATTAATGAGAACTAACAGACAATAATGCCAAGGAAAGTATAGGGGATGTTTTTAGTAATAAATGTAAGGTAATTGTGAAGAAAGAAAAGTGGACGAAAAGATAGCTTGCCGCGGGCAGGGACCGACCCTGCGACCTTCGAATAACGCGTCCGATGCTCTACCAACTGAGCTACCGCGGCGGCCATCCCCCCGTCCACTTTATAGGGTATATGTGTGCATTTAAACGTGGGAGCGTCAGTCAGCGCCGCCTGTAGCCATGACGGCGAGTGTGGAACACTCTTTTTTTGCCTGTTGGCGTCACGTAGCACGTGAACTTATTACGAGCTGGCAGCTGACCAATAATCCCTCGCATACTACCTGAAAGCATAAAGTCTGCCAGAACGAGACCCTCGCTATGAATGAAGGAAAGAAGTGTTAATTTCAAGGGCTCGTTTTTTCTTTGTTATACACAATATTAATGAGAACTAACAGACAATAATGCCATGGAAAGTATAGGGGATGTTTTTAGTAATAAATGTAAGGTAATTGTGAAGAAAGAAAAGTGGACGAAAAGATAGCTTGCCGCGGGCAGGAACCGAACCTGCGACCTTCGAATAACGCGTCCGATGCTCTACCAACTGAGCTACCGCGGCGGCCATCCCCCCGTCCACTTTATAGGGTATATGTGTGCATTTAAACGTGGGAGCGTCAGTCAGCGCCGCCTGTAGCCATGACGGCGAGTGTGGAACACTCTTTTTTTGCCTGTTGGCGTCACGTAGCACGTGAACTTATTACGAGCTGGCAGCTGACCAATAATCCCTCGCATACTACCTGAAAGCATAAAGTCTGCCAGAACGAGACCCTCGCTATGAATGAAGGAAAGAAGTGTTAATTTCAAGGGCTCGTTTTTTCTTTGTTATACACAATATTAATGAGAACTAACAGACAATAATGCCATGGAAAGTATAGGGGATGTTTTTAGTAATAAATGTAAGGTAATTGTGAAGAAAGAAAAGTGGACGAAAAGATAGCTTGCCGCGGGCAGGAACCGAACCTGCGACCTTCGAATAACGCGTCCGATGCTCTACCAACTGAGCTACCGCGGCGGCCATCCCCCCGTCCACTTTATAGGTTATATGTGTGCATTTAAACGTGGGAGCGTCAGTCAGTGCCGCCTGTAGCCATGCTTATATATATATATATATATATATATATATATATATATATATAAGCATACTGAAAGCTGCTGTCGCGAGCAGCGTGCTTCGCATTTTTCTTCGCCTTTTGTGCCGGATGGCCTCAAAAGTAAAAAGAAAAATGTAATTAGGAACAATGTAGCAGCAGGCCGGAAAATTTTCAGCATGATGTTTTCATGTTTTCAAATGTGATGCAGCATGTGATGTCGAAATCTCGTCAATTGTGCAAGTAAACAATTACGCAGGCAAACAATTTTTATTAATTAACTAAGCGTTGACAACAGCAAAATTTGCCGGTATTCGCGAGGCCACCTACAACAAAACGCCGCTGGTGGCATCTTTGGATCTCGTTGCACTTATTTTTATTTACATAGAGCCGAGCTAGCTGGACACATTGTATACAGACGCATTTGGTAAAAAAATGTGCACAAGAAAAGGCCATCGACGACGTTGCCGCTTAAAGAGTTGGATTTATTACGCACTGGGGGGGGGGGGGTGCATAAAGCGTTGTGACGCGAATCTGGCTGCTAATTTTGTTTTCTAGCTATAGCCTTTTTTTTTCTAAACCTCGCGTATGTATCTTGCTACTTGCCAGACTATGCGCGTGAAGCACATAGACATTAATGCAAAAGAAGCACATAGGACGCCCGGTGTTGCTTTGTCTCTGACCGCCTACTCTGCGCAGGGAAAAGGGAGAAGGGAAGTGAAAGAGAGAGAGACGGAGAGCGCGCATGACGATGATAGACTACAATGAAATGTGTTGCGATATTCATATATGTTTTTCACATACACCTCGCCTATGTCACAATGCGCAGGAGTTATCTCTATAGCACTCTTAATTAGGTGCCGGGTAAAGCTATCGACAGGAAACCAGACAAAAATGGTCTATTTTTATGGTTGTATCCAGTACATTACGCAGGGTCTGATTAAGAATGGAGAGCCTGGAAGTGAGGCTACTCTCCGTTCAAAGGCGCTGTTATCGCTCGCGGAGCACTTTTACCGCTGTTCCATGGCTCTGCTCCGAAATGGGTATGTCGTCGAAATGTGCAGTAACGAGGGCTGTGCGCGCGTGTTTCTTTATGTGTCCCTCTCTTGCTCGTGTGCAGTGTTCGCGCTGCCACTCGATTAATCGTTTCAACGTTTCCTGTAATGGCTCTTGCCCATCCTCGGCTCTTAAATGTCTGACGGGGTCCTGCCGCGAAAGGAAACGCACAGATACACACAGTACACGTCGCCCTATTGCGAAGTGACTCGCACACGCTGCGCTCCTTTCGATCTTCCTTCTTTTTGCTCGTCCCTTTTCGCGACAGACACTGCGGGCTGCTTCCCGCATTTCTCCGCGCGGCAAACGCGGACCGACAGGGCGTGATGCCCCACAGTCGGTTGCGCCCGCGGCCGTGCGCGGGCGAGCGCGATACTTAATACACACGGCCCTAACATCACTTCGCCCAGCAAATAACACGTTTCACCGACAAGGAAACGCGTCGCGCTCTCGGCTCGCGCCGACGGGTCAACGAATGGCGATCACCGAACGGACCTTTCTATTGGTAGATATACGAGGAGACGGGGAATCGCGCAGTGCTCGAATCGCATCAGCGATTCCGTACCTCGTCAGACAATTATGGCTGCCGGGCTCGCGCTGGTATAGTTCGATGCAGCAGCGGGAGCAGCGAGGCCCCGCGGTTTCCCACACCACTCTGGCCTCTTCTCGTCTGCTGTCCGATCCAATCTGGGCAATGATGCATTCGAACACATGTCTCTCTCCGCCGATACGCCGCGCCTGCAGAGTTTCCCGTTAGAATATAGGGTAGTATCTTTCCGCGAAGCTACTACAACCAGTGCAAGCGCAGTGCGTGAGCACTAGCGTACCTGTATGTACGAAACTGGTAATATGAGTCTTCTTACTTATAGAAACAACGAAACAAAAAAAAAACAAGCATAGAGAAACGGCAATTCCACAACCACAAATATGTGTAGTATCTCGAACAGAAAGATACTGATATTGAACGATCACTATTTGCAAGCAAACATCAGCTTGGCTCTGCGACGCATTATTTGACATCGATTGATCGCGAACTGCCAGGAATATACGTGCGGAAACGAAGCCGTATACTCTAGACTGGTGCCTGGAGACACTGATTTCCTCTCTATTCAGTACTGAGGGACACGTTCTTCTTCGGACAAGCCAGGGGCAAAGCAGCTGTAAAAAACTTCTGTAACAAAAATCAAGTCATATAACACAACCCCATAGTGGGGAATCAGATGTATGCAAAGAACATACGTTTAAAACACATTTAAGAAGAGTTTGCTCGTAATAATGCAAAACTAACAGGTGACTTGATAGACAACAACTTACGAGATTGTAGTACATTGAGGTGTATGATACCTGTCTTTGTATTTACACCTCCAAGAATCGCATCGGATGATTAATAATGGGCAAACAAAACCATAGCTCCTCGATGCTGAGAGCTGTGTGACTTCCTTGTGCATGTTCAATCCGCGTGTTACACCTCTCTTCGAGCAATAAAACAGGGTCACTGTAGTTACAAATAGCGCGTTTACCGTCGGTCTCTCTATTAGCTACGCGATATCAGCAAGCGCACATCCATTTAGGTCATTACTACAGCCTCAAAGTCCATTAATTGAACCGACGACATCGAAAGTACAATTGTAAACCTGCGTACCTACTAGCGAGTACGGGCGTGCGCTGACTTGGTTTGCGCTGCACAGAAGCTGCCTGGCGTCCGATCGAGATCCAGCAGGCGTCCTCACCGCTCAGACCGCAACACGACGCAACGTCCCGGAACGCGTGCGCAGTTACGCTTCCTTTCACTCAAAGTAGGGGGAAACCGAAACAGAGAGAGGGACGTGGAACGGCCATCGGTTTTTCTTTTCTTTCTTTCTCTGTTTTTCGGGCGTCCGGGCACCCTTCCCAGCCAAGGACATCCAAGGTCATTATTCTCCGAATAAAGGCGCGACGTCGAGCCGATGCTGAGGTCGACGAGCTCCGACCAAAGCGGGTGACACGATCTGCGCGGCATGCGGCATTCGTGCGGCGTGACAAACTTTCCCTCTCGGGCTCAAGGAGGTCGTGAGCGCGCGAAACCTGCATCGAGACCTGGACGATCGTGCTCGGAGCGGTGGGGAGATGAAACGTGCCGCACTGCCATCCCGCATGGAAGCAGCGACGGTGTCGCGCGCGCGCGTAGGCCGTGGCCCGCTGGTTGTGATTATGTGGACGGTGAACGCATTTCCACCCCCCTCTTCCCGTCTTTCGTCGAAGGCCTTCCGACGCAGAGGCGCCGCGGATGCTAATGAGAAAGCGGTGCCCCTACACATTCACGCACATCACACGGGCCGGCCACGCTGAGTGCGTAGGGGCAGTGTGACCTCCCCGGCATATAAGCGTACAATGACTTCTAGTAAACTCTATAAAGCCGAGGTGTCGAAAAAAGAAAACGTGGTCTGCTTACGGAAGTCGTAGACTCTGGGCACTTTTATGGAGGAAATGCATCCACTCATTTCCAGAAGCTGTAGGCTCAAAGCAGGCTCCACGGGACCCGAGCCATCAAACAACGGTCCTTTCACTGTAGATTTTCGGGCTCACGAAGGTAAGCTCTAACTGATCCTCGATGTTACTGCTGTACAGCCGAAACAGTCGCCTCACAATATGATAGTGTATACTGGCGTCACCGGCGCTGACTCGTACGGCAATGGCCGAGCGTATTTTTAAGCGTAATATTTCTTAGCACTGCACTATATACGTCGCGACGCAGCTTCACAATGTAGGCTACCAACCTACTAATGGCACATTCAAATCTTCAATCACATGACGCGGATGCCGCTGATGCGTTACATCAAAGAGAGGATGTAAATACGGATCCAGCTGCGATGTGATTACTTGCATTTGTGAAACGTCAACACAGTTCGTAGCTTACATTTTATCTTCACATAACTGATGACCTGTGTTCTGTCACTTTTCACTTATAGTGTGCGAAATGTGCAACGTGGCAAGGCTAGCTTTACAATTACGAAATAAATTCAGGTTTGATAGCGACTGATGTACAACAATTATCCAGAACTACACCTTTACCGTCGTCGTGACTCCTGACAACTTTCGGTTTCGCATACTTAACGAACACGAGCACGCCATCGGTTAAGCTATCACTGAAGTTGGCTCCTCCACATAATGCCTCTCATAGTGGCGAAGCCAGCCTTGACAAGATTTTTTTTTTTTTTTTTTGCCAACGCTGACAATTGAAGGGCTGAATGCAATGCATACCCATATACCCTGACGTCACCATGCTTCGACTGTCTTGAACGGAAGATAGACAGATAACCAAGGAAAGGCGGGGAGGTTAACCAGGCGCAAGTAGGGTTCGCTACCCTGCGCGAAGAGATAACTGGAGGGCCTGTGCTTTTCCTTATGGCTTCACATTCGTCGACATAGATTAGAGGAAACGCACACACTGTGCGCTATAGGCATCAAACGAGAAAGAAAAAAAAACATAAGCGTTTCGGCAAAATAGACGCAGGTATAACCATGCAGGAGCAGAAAAACGCGTC